>NC_082668.1:86168074-86471104 GCF_025265405.1 Mesoplodon densirostris
AATTTTTGGCTTTGCTTACATGGCTGGGTCTCTAGATTAAGATCCATTTTCTTAAGAAGCCTAAAATACTTCTTTTTACCTCTTAGTTCTTGGCCTGTTTTCTTCATAACTTCTCAGAAGGAAAAAATAGCAGTACAGCTTAGTTTATTCTAAAAAGTGTACTGGCTTATCTATCCTTCTAATGAGCCCAAGAATATTTTTGACCATCTATTCATTTAATTAAGAAGTCTTATTTGTATAAGGATAACCACTTCTTAATACACTATCCACCTTCCCTAGCTTGATATCTTGGAAGTATCCACTGATAAACATTCTCTGCTTAGCCTGCAGTTACTTACATTTTGAAAAGATAGGCATAATAGGAAGCATATAATTCCAGTTTATCTTCAAGAACCATAGTTTAGTGCTGCATTGATTTTTAGAAATCATCTAATAATGTAACCCTTTCATTTTAGAGATGAGCAAATGGAGACTTAGGGTAGTTTGGAATTTTAGCCAGAGTTCCCCAGCTAAATTATTGCAAATTCTAATTTATTTGTTAGTTTATTGGTGATTACGTTTTTGGGAGAAAATAAAAAGCTTTGGTTAAAAACAAGAGCCTAGATATTCTGCATGCGTTATTGTTAGTTCTTGCCTTATCTCAATTATATTTGCCAGGCAATGGACCGTTTGCTAATACAGTCATCCCTTGGTAGCTGCAAAAGGATTGGTTCCAGGGCCACCCCCACCCCTTCCCGAGGGATACCAAGATCCACAGATCCTTAGCCCCTTATATAAGATGCAGTAGTATTTGCATATAACCTATGCACATTCTCCCATATACTTTAAGACCACCTCTAGATGACTTATAATAGCTAATACAGTGAAAATGCTATGTATGTAGTTGCCGGCATGTGGCAAATTCAAGTTTTGCTTTTTGAAACTTTCTGGACTTTTTTTTTAAATATTTTCTATCAGCCATTGCTTTAATCCACAGATGTGGAACCCACAGATACGGAGGGCCTACTATATCTTGTTGATAGGAACTCCAGAGGAAAACCTGATGGCGTTTATTCTGCTTCCACAAATTTACTGCTATAGTGACTTGAAGATTGAAGTAGTTTTCTACATGTCAGCTCGGATAGACTGTTTTAGGCCATCTGAGATCTATTCAAGCAAGCATCTTGAAGTGGAGTCCTTAAAAATAACATACATTTCCCCCATCCTTTCAAAGGGTGGGAATTGGGGTTCATGCTTGGTAAGCCTGTTAGGATTTATCCAGAAAGGCAAGTTTACCACGCAGAAGGCACTTGCTCTAATGATCATCAACAGTGGTGCTGATCAGACTAAATAATTATTTGGCATTCAAATTAATCTCTGAAAGATGTTGCTGCTGTGGTATTATGAGCACAGTGTTCGGTCAGCTAGGGCATTCTTACATAAAAGCAGGTTAATTTAGTGTAGCAAGGCAGGCTGATGATTATTCTCCATTCCATTCTTTTTTAGGTACTTGACAATTGATTGGGGATTATTTTGTCCGGTCCTTGTTACAGGTGTAGAAGTTAAAAGCTAGATGTCTCCATTTCCTAGGTCCACTCTTGTCTCCTTTAAAACAGATACTTTTTAGTAATTAATTCCTCTTAAAAAATTTTTTTTTAGCTCTTTACAAGTCTACCATACAGTCTCTAACCTGGAAGATACAGGTTATGTACTAATTTTCATTTTTCTTTAACCAATAAATGAGGTACAATAATTTTAAAAGTTTTAAACATTTTCCATTTAGGGTCCATATCTTAAATTTTGTCCTGAATTCGGCCCAGAAATCCCAGCCAATTGTAACCTCAGCTTGTAGCCACAAATGAGCATAGATTTCTACCTGGAAATCCCTTCCTCATCCAGTAGGGCTAGGTGGGAACAGCAGAATTCACAGTTCCCCTCCAGATTTTCAGGTTTACTTCACTCCTTACCTTCCTCTCTCTCTTCCTATGGTAGGATTAGGATGTAGAGAAGCTAGGGCTGGTTAGAACACAATCAGAATGTTGAAGAATACCAGCATTACATGAGGGCTGGTTTAAAACTATTGTTGGAGGTGAACTTCTCGTTTAATTTTAACTGAAAAATACCCTCCACTACAGGAAAGTCATAGGATATCATTTTTGTGGCTTCCTATAATTCAGGTGCTTACCAGGGGATATAGGTAATATGCTGTAAGGATTGCAGTATGTAAAGTCATTTCTGGAGAGTATCCATCTCTCATCCATTCCTTTGCTACACTCTTCAAACACATACATGCACACACGTATGCACACATACATACACACACAGCACAATAAAATCTTTCCCAAAATACATTTCCTTTGTGAAGAAATATCTGACCAGCTGGCTTTCCTGTATAATTTATTTTCTAGTGATAACTTTAGCATTTGGGGTATATAATTAATTCTTTCAGGCTGCTGCAATAAACTTGAGTATTCATTTGGTAGCTGTCATCCTAACAATTTAAAAAATGACAAAGAATGTACTTCCTTTAGTTTCAAATGTCCTCTATTTAAGTAATTTATTACTAGAAACAATGTTATTAGTTGCATAGTTGTTGCATCCGATATCTGTATTTAAATTTGACCCTTAGGTACTAATAGCCATGTAAAACTAATATGCCTTTGTATTTGATGGCTTTTTAGCACTCACTATGTAAATAGCATGAAAAGTAGTCTGTTAAAGAAGTAATCATTGATATGCATTTGTTTTCTCAGGTTGCTAATAATGAACGATTATCAATGTTACTACTCTCATTGGACAAATTCTCTGTATTCCCAAAAACTAATTAGAGAAGGTTTAAGTGTATTCTGCCTTCTTTTCACTACTAAATGGGAAAAATTTTGAAACCCAAGAGACAGTGGGTCTAGCAACTTTTGTTGCATTCTCCTGTGTGAATAAGGTAAACAATGAATGTTTTGGACTGAAAAGGTGATAAGATTGCATATTTTCAAGATATTTTTGAAGGAAGTGACCTAATTTCCCATTTTAGGAAAAATTAATAAGTCAAAATGGTTATACATGGTGGACAGAATGTATTATTTCTTAGATCATATGTTAAAGTGTACAGGAGTTATCAAAGTGTTAAGCTAAAGTAAACAGAATTGTAGTCATTGTAGTTTTTGGTCTTGGCACACACAGCTTAGCAGATGCTTGGAATTTTGTGGAGTGAATGTATCAATGTGCAAAATTAAATCATCCCACCCTCACATGGCTCTACAGCTCTGTAATCAGTTCTGTTTCTCTTAAGTGAGGGGTTTTAGAAAGGTATACTACATTTGTAAGCATAAATATTCAATATTAGAAAGATATCACTTAAGCCCCCTTTCACCACTCTTTTTCAAAATTATACTGGAAGTTCTGGCTAAGGCAGTAAGACAAGAAAAGGAAATAAAAGGTATACATCTTGGGAAGGAAGAGATAAGACTGTCTGTGTTCACAGATGACATGATAACCTATGTAGAAAAGCCAAAAGAATTGACCAAAAGCTCCTGGAACTAATAAGGATTATAGCAAGGTTGCAGAATACAAGGTTAATATACAAAAGTCAATTGCTTTCCTATATACCAGCAATGAACAAATGAATTTTGAAATTAAAAGCACTATATCATGTATAGTAAATACCCCAAATGAAACACTTCGATATAAATCTAACAAAATGTGTACAAGCTCTATATGAGGAAAACTATAAAACACTGATACATGAAATCAAAGAGCTAAATAAATGGAGAGATAATTCATGTTCTCAGGTAGGAAGACTCAATATTATATTCAGTTATACCAAACATGATCTATAGATTCAATACAATTCCAATCAAAATCCCAGCAAGTTATCTTATGAACATCAACAAACATTCTGAAGTTTACACGGAGAGGCAAAAGACCCAGAACAGTAAACATAATATTGAAGGATAAGAACAAAGTTGGAAGACTGGCACTACCTGACTTCAAGACTTACTATAAAGCTGCAATAGTTCAGACAGTGTGCCGTTAGCAAAAGAATAGACAAATAGATAATTGGACAAAATAGAAAGCCTAGAAGTAGCCCCACATAAATATGGCCAATGGACCTTTGACAGAGAAAATGGTGCTAGAATGAGTCTAGACACAGACCTTATACCCTTCACAAAAATTAACTCAAAATGGATTACAGAACTAAATGTAAAACACAAAACCATAAAACTCCCAGAAGTTAATGGAGGAGAAAACATAGATTGACATTGGGTATGGTGATGACTTCTTAGCTCCAAAGACATGATCATGAAAGAAATAATAACGTATACTTCATTAAAATTAAAAGCATCTGCTATAAGAAAGACAATGTCAAGGGAATGAGAAGACCAGCCACAGACTGGGAGAAAATGTGTATAAAAGATATATCTGATAAAGGTCAGTTATCCAAAACATATAAAGAACTCTTAAAAGTCAACAATAAGGAAACAAACAACCTGATTAAAAATGTACCAAAGACCTTAACAGTTACCTCACCAAAGAAAATTTACAGATTGCAAATGAACATGTGAGAAGATGTTCCACATCATATGTCATTAGGGAAATGCAAATGAAAGCAACAATGAGATAGTACTACACATTTAATAGAATAATAAAAATCAAAAACACTTATAACACTAAATGCTGATGAGAATGTGTAGCAACAGGAACTCTCATTCATTGCTGGTGGGAATGAAAAATGGTGAAACTGTTTTGAAATAAAATTTGGTGGTTTCTAACAAAACTAAACATATTCTTAGCATACAATCCAGCAATCACACTTCTTAGTATTTACTCAAAAGAGTTGAAAACGTATATGCACACAGAAGTCTGCATACCAGTGTTTACAGCAGCTAATTCATAATTGCCAAGACATGGACGCTACCAAGATGTCCTTCAGTGGGTGAATGGATAAATGAACTGTGGTACATCCAGATAATGGAATATTATTAAGCACTGAATAGAAATAAGCTTTTAAGCCATGAAAAGACATAGAAGGATCTTAAATGCATATTACTAGGTGAAAGAAACCAATCTGAAAGAAGCTGCATTCTGTTTGAATTCAATTATATGCCATTCTAAAAAAGGCAAAACTATGGAGACAATAAAAATATGAGTGGTTTCTAGGGACTAGGTGGTTGGGAGGGATAAACAGGCAGAGCACAGAGGATTTTTAGAACAGTGAACAGATTCTGTATGATACCATATTGATTGATATATGTCATAATACATTTGTCCAAACCCATAGAATGTGTAACACCAAGAGTGAACTATAATGTAAACTATGGACTTAGGATGATTATGATGTGTCCATGCAGGTTCATCAATTGTAACAAATGTACTACTCTGATAGGGGATGTTGATAATCTTAATTATCATGGTGGAGGCAATAAATGAGGGGGGGCAGGAGGTTTAGGGAAAATCTTTATACCTTCCCCTCAGTTTTGCTGTGCACCTAAAACCACTCTAAATAATTAAAGTTGTAATTTTAAAAAATCAGTACTCTCAAAATTTATCTCTGAATTCAGTGAAATAGAATTAAAGTTACAGTGGGTTTTGCATGAATGTTTATATGTATAGCAGAAGCTGTACACCTCTACATTTTCCAACTTCTCATGTAATTAGTTTGGCCGGGCAATTAGCACTAACCAACAGAACATGATAGGGAATGATATGCATCATGTGTGAGCTTCAGGCCACTGAGATTGGACATGAGGCCACAGATGAAATACCCTAAATCTCTCATTCACCATTTGGAGGAGAGCCACAATTTTTTAAGCCACTAGAATTTTGTGGGGATTTATTTGCTTATAACGCATATTCTCACCTATCTAGATTAATAAAACTAATAATAAAAATTTATATGAAGCAGAAAAATGCCAGGAATAGGTAGCTAATTTTGAAATATGTATTTACAAATATATAATATTTGTAAATTATTTACAAATAAATATAAGGTGAGAGAACAAATAGATGAATGGAATTGAATAGGTATTCGAAAAAACAACATAAGCATACCTGAAAACTTAGTAGATGATATAGGTAGCATTGCAGTAGTCCATTGGCTACAGATATGAAAAAAAAAATTCGATACTTATCTCATACCTTATTCAGATATTAATTGTAGATGGATTTTAACCCAAAATGTGCACAGTAAGCACTTAAGACATTTAGGAGAAAGTTTAGAGAAGGAATTTCTTTCTTAGTCAAGACAAAAAAATATATAAGCTATAAAGAAAAAGAAATGATATAAATGAATACCTTGAAGTTTTGTGTCTGTACATTAAAAGACCCAATAAACAAAGTGAAAAAGAAAAACCACAGACTGAGAAAAGATTTTTCAAAACAAATAATAAAGAAGCATTAATATTTAGCATATATAAAAATTCCTTCAATAAATAAGAAAACATAAATTTAAAAAATAACAAAATGAGATACCAGTTCATACCATCAGATTTTCAGAACTATAAAGGCTAAGTAATCTAAATATTAGTGAGAATGTAGAGGCACAGAAACTCCCGTAAAATGTGGATGGCATTTAAATTGGTATTATCACATTGGAGAGCAATTTGCTCACTTTGAAGATGTGCATAATCTATGACCCAGCAATTCTCCTTCTAGGTGTATACTCTACAGATAATTCTTATACCTGTGAAAGGAGAAACTATAAGGATATTCATAGCTATATCGATTGCAGTGGCAAAAGAACAGAAAAAATTCAAATGCTCGATGAAAGTATGTAACAAGAACTACATGTATCAACACAAATTTAAAAGAAAGTTGAATTCTTTTTTTTTTTTTTTTTTTTTTTGCGGTACGCGGTCCTCTCACTGTTGTGGCCTCTCCCGCTGTGGAGCATAGGCTCCGGACGCACAGGCTCAGTGGCCATGGCTCATGGGCCCAGCCGCTCCACGGCATGTGGGATCTTCCCGGACCGGGGCACGAACCCGTGTTCCCTGCTGCATCGGCAGGCGGACTCTCAACCACTGCGCCACCAGGGAAGCCCAAGAAAGTTGAATTTTTAAAAAGCAAGTTGGACAAGAGAATATAATGTATGATACCATGATATAAAGTTTAGAAACGTACAAAAAATACTAAGTAGTACATTATGAATTTGAATGTGTGTGTGGAGGGTTGGGAGTGTGTGGGTGTGGTTATACGTGGGTGTAAATAAAGAGCATGAAGATGTGTATAAGAATGATAAATATTAAATTCAGGATAATGAATAGTTTGCGGGAGGGAATTATATACAGGGACTTTCTAGTGTACTTGCAGTGGTTTATTTATTATGTTGGGAAGTGGCTGCTTTGCAAACATTTACTTCTTAAGCTGGGTGGAGGATACACTGGTATTTGATATACATTATTCTCTGTGTCTTTTGCTAGTCTTAAAATACTTTATAATTGAATGAGGGTTTCAGTTGAGGAATGGAAATTCAAACAGTAGGAGTTTTCCATTTCCAAGAAGGATGAAATAGTTCACAGTGGGCCAAGACTCTCACTAAAAACAAAGAAGCCAATGAATTATGAAAATGATATATGTAAAGGCATTAAAGAGCAGTGAGAGCAATTAGAACTAAAAGGAGTAAAACTGAAGACAGGGAGAACCTTTCAGAAGTGAACTGAGGCTCTGCAGTGGTCCCCGGGGCAGTTACTGAATCAACACACAGGCTCCAAATTGCAGATATTAGCTAGACCTGGACAGAAGGTTTCTGCTAGAAACAAAGAATCTAGCAGAACTTTTTACATCCTCACTGGGCTAAACTAACAAAAATGGAACTTGAGAAGTCTCAAACGTGTGTAGTTTCCAACTCTGACATTTGGTGAGTTCTGAAGCTGCATAAGCTTTGAGCAAAATCTTTGTAAAAGCAGCATGAGTTCCTTGCATTCATGTTTGGGAAATAAAGACCTGCTGTGGGTGGAAGCAAGGAGAGGTGTGTGAGAACAACAGGTGAGAGCCGAAAGGACTTGAAGGAGTGCCAAATTGACTTTGATGATCTCCTCAACCTCTTAATGCCTAGGGTCTCTTAAAAATCCTGACATAGAGGTTGATAATCTAGGTTTCACCCTTAAGGGAGGACTGCTGAAGTGGGAACAAAAACACAATGACAGTGGAGCAGGGCTGATGTTACAAAATCCCGGACTTAAGAGGCCTCAAAACAACATGCAGTCTTCACCTCAGGACATGTGTCAAAATCTGAAGCTGCACAGGCAGGAGCCAAAAAGCTAGGTCATAAAAATCTTTTTAAAAAGTGAAATTTTTGCTGGGTTTTAGTGCTGAGGAGACAAAGATTCACAAGGATTTCCAAGGAGAGTCGTGAAGGACCATCCAGTAAGAACAAAGGAAACCAGAGTGGAGCCTGGGTCTTAGCAAAGGAGCCTCCTCACCTTGACATAACTTTGCATGGCTGCATTAAAGTTAATAGCATCACCGCCACACCCACCCCACTCTACCTGCCTAGCAGAAGAAAGAGTAAATCTTCTCTAATTGAAGATATCATCATCTGGACTCTCTATCATTTTTTGAAAATATACAATATCTTGCATTCAAACAAAAATTACTTGGGCGTGGAGAGAAAAGATAGAACCATGAAATTGATCATGAAAAGAAACAGACAATAGACAAGTCAATTATTTGTGTTGGCAGGTATTCACTTGAAAATCACTATGTTTAATATGTTCACGATAGCAAAGGAAAATCAGAGTAAAATAAAAATATGGAGAACTATAACAAAACAGGAATCTATCAGTAACAGCAGACAGAAACTCAACAACTGAAAACTGACATTAAGAACTCGATGGATTTAACAGCAAGTAACAGATGATAGGATCACAGTACTTAGGACATTAGAAAATATACAAACCGAATAACAGATAAAATAATATGGATAAACAGGAAAGGCAATTCTGGAATATGGAGACAAATAAAAGACCCCAAAATAATCCAGCTAGGGTAAAGGAATAGTGGTTTGTTTGTTTGTTTGTTTGTTTGGTTGGTTCGTTCGTTGGTTGGTTGAGTGCTTTACTCCAGGGCTTCACTGAGATGTGAGGATATTCTGACTAAATAATTGTTTGAAGTCTGGTTCACTTCATGTATTACTTCACCATTTATTTAGAAGAGAGGCTGATATCTGAAAAAGGCAAACATGAGGATTAGAGCCCAGCCTTTTCTCTCTTGTAGTGAACAATTCAGCTCCGGTTCTAAATATGCATTCTTCACTCAACCCTGTAAATGTCCTTCGTCATATTGTCCTGAAGCATCTCAAAGAGAGATACTTAATGATGCATATTTGGTATATTATATTACACAGGAAGCATTGTCAAATAAAAGGTAACATTGAGCCTTCAAAAAAAAAAATGTCCTTCATCAGACTCACTTTTCTTAGAAGGATATCAGCCAACCCTGTTGTTCCTTGAGCATGACTTTTGTAATATCAGGACTTATCCAAGGAGCTTATAAAAATATTCATTCTAATACAGAACAGGGAACTCTACTCAGTGCTCTGTGGTGACCTAAATGGGAGGGAAATCCGAAAAAGAGGGGATATATGTATACGTATAGCTGATTCACTTTGCTGTACAGTAGAAACTAACACAACATTGTAAAGCAACTATACTGCAATAAAAAATTTAAAAAATATTCATTCTAATCACATGGAGTATTTTTTCAGAGAGGAGTTGTGAAATATTAGAATTTTCTTCACCTTATTAAATTTCTAATACATTTGGAGTTTTTTTGTTTTTGTTTTTTTTTCCATAAATTGATGGATGCCACTTGCCTGGTTGAATCATCACCTCTTAGTCCAGTTTTACTTGAACTCAGTGATATATAGTCAAGTCACATAAAAATTATATTGAACCTTACCAGAAATAACTAAAATCATCAAAGTCAGAAATTCATTGAAAGTATCTGAAAGATATTGCTGTAAGTAATAGAGAATTGTAAGGTTTTAAAATATAAGACTCAAGGGGAAATAAAGTGAACAACATAAAATAAATACTGACAGCAACAAAAAGAGACACATTTTGAAAATGTCTGAGACAAAAGGTCTTGGGATCAATATTTCTTAATATGAGATGGAGTTTATCAACAGAAAAATAACTTGTAAAATACTGGAAATGAGTCTATATCACTTCTCTGATTATTTAGTACTTGAAAAAAATTTTCCTCCCCTTGTAATCCCTGTTTTGAATTTCGGGCTCCCTTAACTGCAATTCTAATTCTAGTACGTAGCCCGGTATGTATACTGAACATAAAGGGTTTGACTGGTCATGGGGACACCTTTTCCTGTGGCAGTTGTCGCAGTGTTTAACACCTGTTTTCACTGCTTTCTTTTTCATCATCTTGAAAATTATGCTTCTGGGCTCCTAAGAGTTTGCTCAAAGGAGAAAGAATAACCAAAGCAAATGAGCTCTTAAGGTGGTCCACACATGTGTCACCTCAAGGGGTCATTCAGGATTTATTCATTTTTTCTTCTTGAAAGAAATTCCTTACCCTGCCCACTGGATTGAGTGTCTGTGAATTATATAAAACTGGAAGATTCTGTAGTGGTAAGAAGTAGCTTCATATTTTGGTTCCATCTTTTCTCTGATAATGTTTGAATCATAACACCCTAAATGTGAGGCAGGTTGAGTGAAAAATAAAATCAGTATCCAGGGAAGGAGGAAAAGAGCAAACTTGCTATATGGCATCACACAAAAGAAAGTTTGTCAATTGTTACCCCAGTTATCTCCCCAGAACCCCAACTTTTAATTTCAGTGCACTTTATCAGTAGTGAAAGGAGGGAGAAAAAAAGGCATGGATTTATGAGTTTATGGTCCCCCTTCTGGCCTTCATCATTATGATTGCAAGATGATTTGTGTGTTTTCAGGTTTCAGTTCTCTTTTTCAGGCTGGATTAGAAGGGGCAGGTGGAAGAAGCTAAAAGGTAGAGGATGAAAGAGGATATGCTTTAAAAAGTGCTTGCCCAAGTCCTCCCTTCTCATACACCCCATGATTTCTACGTGTGTAGCATTGGCCAAAACTGGATCACATTTCTAAATCTCACCTCTGTACTAGAGGAAGATGAGGGAGAAGAGAGTATTGGATGGCTTATTTATTTATTTATTTTATTTATTTTTGGCTGTGTTGGGTCTTCATTGCTGTGCACGGGCTTTCTCTCGTTGTGGTGAGTGGGGGTTACTCTTCGTTGTGGTGCACGGGCTTATTGTGGTGACTTCCCTTGTTGCGGAGCACGGGCTCTAGGCATGCAGGCTTCCATAGTTGTGGCATGCGGACTCTAGAGCACAGGCCCAGTAGCTGTGGCGCACGGGCTTAGTTGGTCCTCGGCATATGCGATCTTTCCAGACCGAGGCTCGAAGCCATGTCCCCTGCATTGGCAGGCGGATTCTTAACCACTATGGCGCCAGGGAAGCCCTTGGATGGCTTTTGGGTAGTCAGTTTATAGTTATTTACATCTATTTCTTGATTTTTAAAAATCATTACAAACATTATACATAAAATTGATGAATATGATGAATAAATAAATAAAATAACAAGGTAACAGAGAATGTGATCTGTGAATATAATTGAAATAAAGCAAGAGTTTAACGTATAAAAATAAGACAATCTGTTGACCCACAGTTTGCTCCTATATCATCAGAAAGAACCTTGATGGTAATCATTTTGTAATATATAAATATCAAATCAGCATGTTGTACACCTTAAACTTACACAATGTTATTTGTCAATTATATCTGAATAAAGCTGGGAAAAAAGAGCCTTGTCCACTTACCCCCAAAACAAACTCACCTTCACTTCCAAAAGTGAAGAGGATAGACAAGAAAAGCAGCATAATTGAGAAACTATTTTATGTCTATTTTGTGTTAAATACATTTAACATCCTATTGTGCTGACATTTCATTTCAATCATGTGCTTATAAGCAACATCTCTTTTCTCCCTTCTCATACTGATCAAACACTCTGAAAGTAAACTTGGGGCTTTGGGTAAATGAATGACAATTCACAAACTCTCCTTGGGGATATTAATCTATCTAGGTGTAGAGCAAAATTCTAAATAGAAAAAAGAGAAATATTTTTGGTCCTCATGGATATTATACCAAATCTAAAAAAACAACAAAAATGGGCCCTGGTATTAAGTGAAAGAAGACTTCTGGGTCACATTAAATGCTTGACTCTTTAACTGTGTTAGGTGGAGTTATTATTATTTCCTTTTAAGTGGAATCAAATCTTAACTAGATTAGATATAAGCTTTGTAGTGAAACCTCAGTAGGGGACATAGAAATATCATATAAAATTGACTAAAAAGAACACATGATAAGTTAAAGATTTATTAAATAACTTTATAGAATTATCTAGAAAATTATCTGATAAATGTGAGTGGAGAAGGAATGAAAACCTCAGTATTTTACTTGGAAGATCCTGAAAAGATTGAGCTATAATTTGAAGCTTAACTTCCGTGAAATATCTACATCAACTTAAATAATAAGGTAGTTGTCAATTTTTATAAGAAAATAATAATATAACATAGTTAAAAAATACAAATTTCCCATCATGTCTTAGGATTTAACCAAAAGACCTTTCCTGAAACATTGAGACAGTTTAAAATGAACCTTCTAAGTTATCTAAAATAAAATTCCAAGTTACTGTCTTCTGTTGTAAAAAAATATATTATAGACACAAGTATTGTTAATTATGCAATTTTTGCAGTAAAAATGCTAGTTGAGGGATGTCTTCATATTTAAATCCCAGCCAAGAGTAAGTCATTAAATCAAAGTCCTTTGAAATCCTCCAGTTGTAATTTAAATAATGTAGCCACCCTGACTGTGATTTGTCCTATGTCTTTAGTTCCTTTGGGCTGCTATAAACAAAAATACCATAGGCTGAGTGGCTTATGAACAGCAGAAATTTATTTCTCACAGTTCTAGAGACTGAGAAGTACAAAATCAAGGTGCTGACGGATTCAGTGTCTAGTGAGAGCCTATTTCCTGGTTCCTAGACAGCCATCCTCTTGCTGTATCCTCATGAGGTGGAAGGGGTGAGGGAGCTCTCTAGGGTCTCTTCTTATAAGGGCACTAATCCCATTCAGGAGGTATCCACCCTCATAACCTAAGTAACTTCCAAAGGTCCCACCTCCAAATACCATCACTAATAGATTAGGAGCTTAGAAATGAAGAGGTGAGCCTGACTGGGTGAAATTATATGAAATCTCTTTTACCTCATGACCATTTGGAATCCCTAAAGCAAGTTCAGTTCTCCAAGAAATGTCCTTTGCCAAGGGGGCCTTCTCACCAGTGTTCTCTCTCTGATTATCAGATCATCTTCCCAACTGTGTTCTAGGATTATATTTGAAGTTCTGCCTTGGCAGGATTTTTTAATATAGGAAAATTAAATTTTATGTGTACTGTATCACTCTTCAAGCTCCATGTGACTTGGGATTCACAAGAACTGATTATGCTTGAAACTGGCTTGACATTGTTTAACATCAGTATCAGTACCAGTAGAGTTTATATAAAAGTGTGGATAGGGCCTCCCTGGTGGCGCAAGTGGTTGAGAGTCCGCCTGCCGATGCAGGGGATACGGGTTCGTGCCCCGGTCTGGGAGGATCCCATATGCCGCGGAGCGGCTGGGCCCGTGAGCCATGGCCGCTGAGCCTGCGCGTCCGGAGCCTGCGCGTCCGGAGCCTGTGCTCCGCAACGGGGGAGGCCACAACAGTGAGAGGCCCGCATACCGCAAAAAAAAAAAAAAAAAGTGTGGATAGAATGGTTTCTTACAGAATCTGTAATTCTGTCTTGTCTTTGCTTTAGTATCCATGGACTTCCTGCTATTTTTTAAAGATAACATATTTTTTCTGTGATTAGGTAGAAAAAGAAAATAGAAAATAATTCACTTATTTTTTTTTTTTATCATGGAAGAGTTGTATTCGTATCTGGAAAACCCACATGTATTAATATCTTCAGAAATCAGGTTTACCTTTAGAGGTACTAGTTTGGTGTTTCGGATAACAATAAGAAGTGATACTAGTTTTGTAGCTTGGCTGACTTGGGTAATCATCCCATGTCCAAAACTTATTTTACTGCGTGATCTTGGGCATTTCTGAACCTTAATTTTGTCTTCTATAAATTAGCATTAGTAATCTCCAAATTACAGAACTGCTGTGTGATGATCAAAGATAGTGTGTGAAAACCCAAATATTGCCTAGCAACTGGCATGTAATATATATTTAGAAGAGGTTGACTCTTATTATTATTAGAAACAGTGATGGATTTTTTAAGGAAAAATTTCAGTAAATTTAATAAAAGTTTTAAGTCATATTGGCATGAGTTCATACATTTAACCAGTTTTCTTCCTGGTGCCTTTTCAATAAATTTTAAAGTATTTCTTCTATGTTATATGAAATGAGATTGCATTGAGGCAGTGTTTTGACAATAAATTCATTTCTTTATATTCTTGATGGACACTACTACCTTTAATTGCATAGAATATCTTCATGAATAGATAGAACTCAATAAAACAAATTTTATTTGATGAAGGCCTTAGGGCTTAATATTTGCCAGAGAATTGAAGCAATTGATAAAACCTGGTATGCTTAACCACATAAAATGACCTAAATCCAAACTTCTTGGTCAGTTGTTCAAAGCCTACTATGAATTGGTCCCTACTTCTCCAAACTTATCTTCTCCTTATCCACTTATTATTATGTAAGCTGAATTTCACTTTCTGGAACTATAAATTATTTTTTATTCACTCGGAATATAAAGCCTTTCCACCATATTCAATATGTTCACATTTCATTTATTCTAAAAGACTTCTCTCAAAGTCACCTGTTCCAGGAAGCCTTCCCAGATTCACTTACTAAAAGTATGCACTGTTTCTCTAACCCCCATTATTATTTTTCTATAGAGGGTTTATAGTATCTGTCTTTCTGCTTTGTAATATAATCATATTCCCTACATCATATCTTTCCTGTTATTTTAAAAGTTCCTTGAAAGTAGGATCCATGATCAATTAATCTTTGTGTCCCTGCAGTAGTGAGGAGAGGGTTCTATACTTAGTAGGCCAACCATACATGTTTGTTGAATTGGTCTTAATTCAGATTTTCCAGGTCAGGATATAGGTATTGAAATGTCATATTAATTGTTAAGTGATGAGATAGATAACTAACTATACTCAGGATTCTATAAAGACACAGACTGTAACTTGTGTGAATTTTTAATGGAGCATACCTATATCTATAACAGCTTATCTTTAAAACTAACTCTTTTTATGTTCCTCTACAAATAATATTGAAGAACTTGAAGTTTACAATTAAACCATAATTTCAATCAATGTATTCCATATTTGGAATACAAAAATAGAACTCCATTTATAAAATGCTTTTTATAAAAGATCTGATATCAATACAAAGAACTTTAAATGTATTTTCACACTTGTAATTGCCAATAAGGACTAATCAGCATTTTCACAGGGATAGCAAAGCATTATTGTTTCCAATCTTTTAAACCTTAAGGAAAACATGGTAATTGAAAAAAGATTTTAAATGTATGTAAACTGATCAGAATCATAACTCTAAGTAATTCCACCACTCATTGTTACAGTGGGCTTTTGGTTAGATTTCTAAATCTCTTTGAATTACAATTTATTTTTCATTTGAAAACGAGGATAATAGCACATGGCCTGCCTACTCTGTGGGTTGTTGAGAAGATCAACTATGATTATATAAGCAAAGGAATTTTTAATCTCTGAATTGCTTATGATATATAAATAGTATCATTGATTAGAATACATGTTTTCAGTCTTTTGAAAGAAAGGTTTATATCAGTGTGGGAAGGGTCCCAGTGCAGCTGGACACCTCTTCTGTGTTCCTAAGGTTCTGTGAAACTTGTACTCAATAAATGACATGCTGGCAAGCTCGCAAACTGCATTTCATGCAAAGAGCTCAGCCAGTACATACATTCCTGGTCCATCTGTATCCGGCACAAGCAAACTTTTCTTGGAACTGTTTAGCTATGCATACTTCTATGGCCCTTGGTCACACCTCCAAGATTGGACTTTTTTTTCCTTTATTTTTTTGGCTGCGTTGGGTCTTAGTTATGACACGTGGGGTCTTTGTTGAGGCGTGTGGAATCTTTTGTTGTGGTGTGCGGGCTTCTCTCTAGTTGTGGCATGTGGGTTTTCTCTCTCTTGTTGTGGTGCAGGCTCTAGGGTGTGTGAGCTCTGTAGTTGTGGCGCGCGGGCTTAGTTGCCCCACGGCATGTGGGATCTTAGTTCCTCGAACAGGGATCTAACCTGCATCCCCTGCATTGGAAGGCAGATTCTTTACTACTGGGCCACCAGGGAAGTCCCAAGGTTGGAGTTATTTTACTGTAGCATGAAGTAAGGTTCATGCAGCCTCACTGCCCACATTGGCTACAGAGTGGAGCTGGTGGCCTTGGGGGACCAATGCTTTGCAAGGGGCTGGATCTTGTGTATTTTCTCTCTTCTCTTTCTGCAAATAAACACTGATGTACTGGGGCCTGGTGTGCATGCTGTGTTATCTCAGGAACCTCATGCACTTGTCTCTTCCCCAGGTGGCACTTACCTGCCTTGTAACCTTGGCTGCACTTGTTATATTCTATCCTGGGGCACAACTGACCACTTTGTGAAACTGTAGCATTTTATTTATTGTCATTCCGGAGGTGTTTTTGTACAGTCTGTGTCATGACTTCTCCATGTTGTTGCAGATAAAGTAGGTATTTGAGTAGTTTTTTCTGGAGCAAAAATAAAATATATCTCATGACAAGAAAAATCAGCCTTTGTAGTTTTGCATTAATTCCTACTGATGACATGAAAGATAAAAAGCAATTTTGCTGTTGAAAGCAGACTTGGCTTTGTGAAAAAAAGGTTTGGTGTGGCAAACCAAAGGATATGAGTATATGTGGAGGAATGGTCAGATGCAAGGTTTGTTTAATGTTCAGGAATATTTTTGTATTTTTGAATTCTGCATGTGTAATTAGTAACATATAGGTCTTATCCAGTCAATGTATATATCCAGTGCAGCTAACAGAGCAAATATGACTGTCATGAAGGATACTATTTTTTATTAGTGTAGCTTGTATCATTGCAAAATCCAAGTACATCAGATAAATAATTACCAGTATAAAATCTTTATTAAATTCTGAAATCTTACTGAAATATATCAGTTTAGGAGACTTACATGATTTTTCAGTTCCTTGTGTTTTCACTGTATTGTAGCTGACTGAGTCACTTGCAGTACCTAATACCTGCCTAATAGGTGCTGTGTTTGTTGGTTATCTGATACCTCCTAGCAGTTGGGGAAAGGAATTTAGTGTTGCAGTTCTGAAGGATGAAATTTCAAGCTTCCTTTTATTTCTTGTGATAATAAAGGATGATATAATCATAAATATGTTTCATCAAAAACAACTGAAATCTTACAGAACTAATTGAATTCATTAAAGCATGCGATATGGATACTAATTCAGATTTTAGTATTTTTCTTCCTCTGGAAAGATGGTACCATTTTGTCTGAGGATGCCATAAGTCATGAGGAATCTTCCACCACCTATGGTATGTCAGCTTCTTTGTCTGATAGGCATGTTCTAGAACAATGGCCTTTCCAAGTTGCCAGATTGTATAATAGTTCTCAGTTTTGTATATATTTTTTCCTGACTTGTCATCAAGCCATAGTGCCATCCTCTTTCTAAAACAGCTAAAGCCTCTTCAAGTTATCGCCAACTTTTCTTATTTCCTTCCCTCTCATAGTAGTACATCCACAAGGATAGTTGTTTCTTCCTTTGTTAAATCTTTTGTGTCGGCTCTTTTCTTTCTTCTTTGCCACGGCTTAGGCTAAGATCCTTATAACCTCGTACTCATTTCATTAAGAGCCCGTTAACAGGCCTTTATGCTTCAGTCTATGACAGTACTCCATGCAAGTTACTCCCTGCTTCACAATCCTTCAATTGTCTTACATTGCCTGTACCACATTTATGATCTGGTTGCCCAGTCTAACTTATTTTTCCATCTTTATCTCTCATAACGTCATTACATCAACCATCGATTACCAGCACATTGACTTCTAGAACGCGCCTTGTGGAGTCTAGACTGTCACCATGCTTTTGCTCATTCAATACCTCCTCTGTTCTTCCTAAATTATATCTTAATTTTCCCTGTCTTCCATTGCTAACCTCAGGTCTTATCTCCTCCATAAAATCTTGCTAAATCCATCAGTGTTAGCTCAACAAAAGCTTCATTCATAGTAGGCTTTACGGTGAGTTTGTTACATGGAGAGTGACCAATAAACATGCATTTCTTTACTCCCCTCTTTCCAACATATGTCTCAGGATGATAAGGCTTTTCCAACTTTACCTTGTAGGTAACTATCTCAAGGACTTTTGAAGGCTCAGAGACCTAGAAGTAATTTGCAAATTATAGTTAGTCTAAAAGTGGAAACTTAATTGATTAAAATTGCATTATACGGATGAGGAAGTGAGGGCTGAGTGGACTCATGGGGTATGCTGGGTGACCCTAACTTATAAAGTTGAATTTGATGAGTGACTGCCAAATACATACCTATGTGTTATACTTAACAACTTTACAGGGTCAATAAATACAGAATATTGCCTAGAAATATCAGTCTTTTGCTTTCAAACAATCTGAGCTATAAATGGTATTTAAACAGGATGCCATTATATATACACTCCTAGTTTTGTTCAGCATTAGTCTAGTATTAGTTTGTCTTTCATGAAAAATGTCTATTAAAACTAGTCCCTGTCCTGGTTTTTAATATTTCTGAAATTCAGAACACTTTTTCTTTATAATGAATTTTTTAATTGTGTTTTTTAGAACAAGAGATTTTTGTCAACGACTAAGTTTAAAATGTGTGCAGTTAGTTTGAACATTGTACTGAAATCCCAGATATCAATGATGGACATTTTTAATGTAATAAAATGTAGAAAGATGAACATTCATAGTTTTCCTTTTCTTCAAAAAGGATAACTCAGGGACTTCCCTGGTGGCGCAGTGGTTAAGAATCTGCCTGCCAGTGCAGGGGACACGGGTTCGATCCCTGGTCTGGGAAGATCGCATATGCCATGGGGCAACTAAGCCCTTGCGCTGCAACTACTGAGCCTGCACTCTAGAGCCCGCGAGCCACAACTACTGAAGCCCACGTGCCTGGATCCCGTGCTCCGCAAGAGAAGCCACCACAATGAGGAGCCCGCGCACCCAGCGAAGAGTAGTCCCCACTTGCCACAACTAGAGAAAGCCTATGCGCAGCAACAAAGACCCAATGCAGCCAAAAATGAATAAATAAAAATAAATTTTTAAAAAAGGATAATTCGGGCTTCCCTGGTGGCGCAGTGGTTGAGAGTCCGCCTGCCGATGCGGGGGGCGCGGGTTCGTGCCCTGTCCGGGAGGATCCCGCGTGCCACGGAGCGGCTGGGCCCGTGAGCCGTGGCCGCTGGGCCTGCGCGTCCGGAGCCTGTGCTCCGCGACGGGAGAGGCCGCGGCAGTGAGAGGCCCGCGTACCATAAAAAAAAAAAAAAAAAAAAAGGATAATTCATGGTAAATAGATTGAAACATGCAGCTGGGGTGATAAGGGTTGGAAAGTATTTTTGTTTTCAATGTGAAAGGAAGAGATCTAAGAATGATTAGTACTAAGAATGATTTATATAGTACAGAGTTGCCAAGCGTGACCCAGTAATGTTTATAGCAACTGAGTATATCAAGTTTTCCAAGGAAAATGAGAAACTAAGCACAACTGGTGGAGTGTGAAGCCCAAGATTGGTTAAATCTCCTCCGGCAAGAGAGTTACTACCCTAACTCCTCTCCCCTGCTCACTGCAGAAATTGCTCTCCATTTGGTGGTAAGGTCAATACCTCTATTTATAATACATTATGAACTGTGGTGTCTGAAATGGGGATAATGTGCACGTATTTCTGTACCTGTTGTTACTTTGCTTTAATACAGACTGTAGCAACTAATGAAAGTGAAATAGACCCTCAACACACACATATGTCCTTGGCCAAAATTTGGAGAATGAAGGTTGGATGTAGATTATATGCATTTGGTTTATTTCTAAGTACTGTTGTTGTTATACTGTAGCCTAAGGTGTACTATTTGTTGTAGTAGATAATGTATTAATATAAATGTGCTAAATTACATTCCTTGCTTCTGTCATTCTAATTGTAAATTCCTCTGTCTGCAACACTGTGAATAGGTAGTGGTGTATAAACAAATACTACATACTGTTGGGAGTCTTACATTTAAAGAAAGCTAGCTGTGAATCCTTTTATAAAGTGAAATTTTTGGTAATCTAAAAAATAAACTTGTATTTACTATGTCCTAGAATTTCATACTTCTCTAATAGATTTGCATAAACCTTGGATCTACAGTAATTGCTAAAGGTTGGTTTTAATAAAATTTACATAGTCATATATATATAATGAGACAGCCTAGTTTCCAAAAAATAACTTATATGAGTCTAGCATCATTAGGGTGGCATTTCAATGCACTGATAATACTCTCAAATGGATTCTCAAATGGATTCATAATTTAAATTTAAGTAAAGAAATCATAAAAATACTAAACAAAGAATAGATACACCATTAACCTTAACGTGACTATTGTAAATAATTTCCCCAGTTTAAGTTGTGTGCATATGTACACATATGTGTGGCCATAAACATATACCTGTGAATATACATGTATACAGAATTACTTTTCTAGTGTTTTCTAGAACTTTGCCTTACAGACAAGTTATATAAAAAGTGTATAATAAATACACAAGTGTATTTATATTTAATACCATTTAAAATATGGATTTTAGTATTTGAGTTCAATGTATTTTGCAAGTTTCTGCAATTAACTTGCATTTCTTTTGTGATAAAAATTTTTTTTGAAGTAGAATAGGTACAGAATGTTTAATGAATTCATGTTGCAAATCCAGGAGAAAAATTGTTTTAAAAAAAACCCAACTACTACAACTAATCAATGAATTTAGTAAGGTTTCAGGATACAAAATTAATGCACAGAAATCTCTGGCATTCCTATACATCAACAATGAAAAAGCAGAAGTAGAAATTAAGGGAACACTCCCATTTACCAATGCAATAAAAAGAATAAAATACCCAGGAATAAACCTGCCTAAGGAGGCAGAAGACTTGTACTCAGAAAACTATAAGACACTGATGAAAGAAATCAAAGAATACATAAACAGTCAAACAGGTGGAGAAATATGCCATGTTCTTGGATTGGAAGAATCAATATTGTCAAAATGACACTACTACCCAAAGCAATCTACAGAGTCAGTGCAATCCCTGTCAAACTACCAATGGCATTCTTCACAGAATTAGAACAAAAAATCTTACAATTTGTATGGAAACACAAAAGACCCTGAATAGCCAAAGCAATCTTGAGAAAGAAAAACGGAGTTGGAGGAGTCAGACTCCCTGACTTCAAACTATACCACAAAGCTACAGTAATCAAGACAATATGGTACTGGCCCAAAAACAGAAATATAGATCAGTGGTACAGGATAGAATGCCCAGAGATAAACAAACACACATATGGACACCTAATTTACGACAAAGGAGGCAAGAGCAGACAATGGAGAAAAGACAGCCTCTTCAATAAGTGGTGCTGGGAAAACTGGACAACTGCATGTAAAAGAATGAAATTAGAACACTTCCTAACACCATACACAAAAATAAACTCCAAATGGATTAAAGACTTAAATGTAAGACTAGACACTATAAAACTTTTAGAAGGGGGCTTCCGTGGTGGCACAGTGGTTGAGAGTCCGCCTGCCGATGCAGGGGACATGGGTTCGTGCCCCGGTTCGGGAAGATCCCACATGCTGTGGAGCGGCTAGGCCTGTGAGCCATGGCCACCGAGCCTGCGTGTCCGGAGCCTGTGCTCTGCTACGGGAGAGGCCGCGTACTGCAAAAAAAAAAAAAAAAAAAGCCACCGCAATGAGAAGCTTGGGCACCGCAACGAAGGGTAGCCCCTGCTCGCCACCAACTAGAGAAAGCCTGCACACAGCAACGAAGACCCAACGCAGCCATAAATAAATAAATAAATATATTAAAAAAAATAAAAACTTTTAGAGGAAAACATAGGAAGAACACTCTTGGACATAAACCACAGCAAGAATTTTTTGACCCACCTCCTAGAGTAACAGAAATAAAAACAAAAATAAACAAATGGGACTTAATTAAACCGAAAAGCTTTTGCACAACAAAGGAAACCATAAACAAGACAAAAAGACAACCCTCAGAATGGGAGAAAATATTTGCAAACAAATCAATGGACAAAGGATTAATCTCCAAAATATATAAACAGCTCATGGAGCTCAATATCAAAAAAATAAACAATGCAGTTAAAAAATAGGCAGAAGACCTAAATAGACGTTTCACCAAGTAGGACATACAGATGGCCAAGAGGCACATGAAAAGATGCTCAACGTCACTAATTATTAGAGAAATGCAAATCAAAACTGCAGTGAGGTATCACCTCACACCAGTCAGAATGGCCATTGTCAAAAAAGCTGGAAACAGTAAATGCTGGAAAGGGTGTGGTGAAAAGGGAACCCTCCTGCACTGTTGGTGGGAATGTAAATTAATACAACTACTATGGAAGACAGTATGGAGGTTCCTTAAAAAACTAAAAATAGGACTACCATATGACCTAGCAATCCCACTATTGGGCATATACCCTGACAAAACCATAATTCCAAAAGAGACATGCACCACAGTGTTCATTGCAGCACTATTTGCAATAGCCAGGACATGGAAGCAACCTAAGTGTCCATCAACAGATGAATGGATAAAGAAGATGTGGCACATATATACAATGGAATATTACTCAGCCATAAAAAGAAACGAAATTGAGTTATTTGTAGTGAGGTAGATGGACCTAGAGTCTGTTATACAGAGTGAAGTAAGTCAGAAAGAGAAAAACCAATAATACTATATGCTAATGCATATATATGGAATCTAAAAAAAAAAAGGGTACAGATGAACTTAGTTGCAGGGCAGGAATAAAGAGGTAGACACAGAGAATGGGCTTGAGGACTGGGGTGGGATGGTGAAGCTGGGGCAAAGTGAGAGTAACTTCCATATATATATACACTACTGAATGTAAAATAGATAGCTCGTGGGAAGCAGCAGCACAGTACAGGGAGATCAGCTCAGTGCTTTGCGATGACCTAGAGGGGTGGGATAGGGAGGATGGGAGGGAGACGCAAGAGGGAGGAGATACGGTGACATGTGTATGCATATGGCTGATTCACTTTGTTGTGCAACAGAAACTAACATGGTATTGTGAAGCAATTATACTCCAATAAAGATCTATGTAAAAAAAAAAGAAAGAAAAGATATACAGAAAAACAGTGGAGGAAATGACAATGTACAATTAAAAAAACAAACATTTAATTAACTTTTAAACATATTTTTCTCTTGGAAATTCACTTCAATGTTATTATTATTTTAAATGCCAAAATATAATAGTGCTGGTATTTATCTTAGCTTCACCCTAAAATAGAGCGTTTGGCGTATTGAGTTACATTTGGATACAGTTCATTACCCAGATAGTTTGTTAAGGCAAATTTTCTTCTTTTTTAATCCCTGCCACAGCAACTTTGTGTCAAAAAGCCAATCAATTCGGTCAGGGACCAGGTTGGTGCTTAAGAAATTGAAAACATTTCTGCTGGCAGGTTCACTATTCATTTCTGACATCTGGCTGGTACAGTATTGAGCACTTTAATTTATTGAAGTTGCTGTTTGGAAAGTAAAAGTTATACTTTCTTCTACATGGAACCTATTTCAACATTTCTTTATATCTGTTTGGACACAGTTCATAGCTTTTTAATAAAACATTGCCCATTCCTCTTTTTAAACTGTAATATAAATGATAGGTAAAACCATTAACTAATTTGAATTCAAGATTCACTTTAACATTTGCAGAAATCATAGGATATCAAAATAAAAGCATTTTGAATGTATGATAAAGTGAATTTTTGTTTGGTTTGGTTATATCTTCAAACTTGGGGTATTTTGAATAAGATTTAAAGTGTAGATGCCTGTTTTAAAAAGGGCACTTATTTGATACCAAAATTACTACATACTTTTTTTTTTTTTTTTTTTTTTACAAGGGATGGAGCAAAACCTATAGATGTGCTGATGACTTGGATGATTGCTGGGAACCCGAGCTAAGATGGTCATAAATTGAGTCTGAACCATTACTTTAGAAAGAGGTCAAGGCAGGGGAGCCAAGATAAGTTCACAAACGCAAAGTCCTAGAGATAAAAGTATGTGTGAGGAGTAGGTACAGTTTGAAAAAGGAGTGAAGGAAGAAGGTTCTGGGTTATTTTTAAAGAATGGCATCAAAGTTTAGGACTTACCTTTGTGGGCTATTTTTTAGAGGTACATGGATGGATTAAGTTGCCATAATGGTAAAAACCTCAGGCACATTCTGTTTGGTAGGTTTTGTTTTGTTGGAGACAGTATACACAAAGATTTTTTTAAATTACAGTTTTCTAATTATGAATAAAGCTAAGAAAAACTATCCAATTTTGTAGAGCCTGTTGGTAAATGTCTTTTCAGTGATAACTTGAGAATTTTATGAAAGGCTCAATTTGAAGTTGTCAAACTTTATACTCATTAAGTAATACATTCACAATCCTTTATTTTGATGTGATATCTGAATCATTAACACTGTACAGTATTATGTGATAGGATTTTAATAAATTTTAACTCTACAGGTCGATTTTTACACACTTTGATGTATCGAATTTGTAGGTTAGGAACTGTTATTTCTGCCAGATACAAACAGGTATGTAAGCAACTATTTTGCTATCATTAGTGGTGTGGAGTATTCTAAGCATTCTGTTCAATTAATGTTATGAGCAGAGAGCATCGTGGCTAATCAAGGACCTTAAGTTCACTTGCTGTCATTCAAGATATAAGACTAAGTCTTTTGGGAAAATCTAGTAGGAATGATCTTTATCAATGGTTCCCACAATGTGGTCCCCTAGACTAGCAGCATCAACATCACCTTGGAACTTCTTAGAAGGGCAGATTCCTGGACCTCACTTCGGACCTACTGAGTCAGTAACTGCAGGTGAGGCTTGGTGACTCTGATGCACATTTAAGTCTATGAACCATTGATCTGCATAAATGGAGACATCATTTATGAAGGGGAATGTAGAACCAGTTGTGCCATAAGAAAATAAGAAAATTCTCAATGACTCATCCCTCCTAAATGATACAGAGAAAATTCTTCATTAAGGAAAAAAATCGAGTGATCCAACAAAAACTGAAGAAAGGAATTGGGAACATGAAGGGTTCCATGTAGCAGTGTGGAAACCACAGGAGGCAAAAGGAGCAGAGATTCAAGTCAGGTGGTGAGCAGGGAACTGACAGATTTAATGTTTCTGTACATACAGCAGATTGTGATCCATGAACAAAATCCAAAAGGGCAAATCGAAAGAAAAAATATCTCTCTGCTTTTCCTTTGTCAGAGCGTCTTACTGCTTAGCATTCTTGGTAACTATTCATCTGTTTCCTCCTTGTCAACGTGCTGACAACCAGCACCAATCAACATCTACTGTTTCCTTGTTTTTCTCCCTCCTTTGTTTTTCATTCTAAAACCTTCTTCATCCCAAATCAGAGTTTCAGAGTCTAAGAAAATTACCTATCACTGTAGCAGAGATGTTTTTAAAAATAAATACATATTCCACAGTTCAACGCTATATGATATATTGCAAATCCTCTGAATCAACTATTGTTTTTCCACTTTTGACTTTAAAAAGTCTTTAGACATTGCATAACTGACGAAGATGTAGTGATACATGAGACTATGAATAAAATGTAGTTAGTGCCATGAAACAGGTCGATATTTCCCCCTCTTTTTCTATGCTTGCCTTTATTCTCTTTTCTCACATTTCTTCATTTCTGCCTGTTCATACACATTTACTACTTGTAATTCTAGGGTGTTACCTTTTGCTTTCACGTCATTATCCCATGTCCTTTGTTCCCCCTTTTCCAACTTTTCTTTTTTTAAATGACCATTTTTTCCCCGTTCTTTTTTGCTGCATTGTCACATTCACTCATTCACATATTCGTTATTTCTTCACGTCCCCGTTCCTTCATCCTCATGCCTCTGTTTCTCCCTGCTGGTCATCTGTCCTCTTTCAGCTGGGCCTTACTTAACTGTCTTTTGATCTTGCCCTTCTCATCACCTTCTATATTTTAACTTTTTTTCACTTTCTTCTCCTTCACTCTTTTTCAATAAAATAGTTAATGATCTGATAAAAATGCATACTGTCTGCAAAGCTTGAAATGTATATGCATCGTAGCAAGATGAATAGTCATTGCTGTTGCTCACAAAGAAGGCAGCATTCACAGTGGCTTTTGACTCAGGCCTCTAAAGGTGTCCTATGCATTGTCCGCCAGTCCCTCGATACTTGGTGTTAATGATTTTTCTCATTCTTACTTGTGGCACTTTCAAACTTGCCTCATTTTCTCATCTTCCCTTAAGCCCTGTCTCATTGTTTTCTGGTATTGGAAGATGGCCTTGCCTCCAGATTCACACAAAAAAAGACACTACTGGTCATACATTTTCTCAATTTTTCAACTCCCTCCCCTCTCTCTCTTCGAGCCCTACCCTTCAGCTGGTAAACCTTCAAGTCCATTGAAAGCTGGATGCACTCCTACTCCATTTTCTGTTGTTATGCCAGGAGTGAGCTACCTGCTTTCCTGGGTCAGACTTGTTTTTTTTTTTTTTTTATGCCCAGTGCCCGGCTCACAGAGGGAACTTAATACATGTTTGTGGAACCAGATTAAAGTACATTTTTCTTGTCCATACTCTCCGTACCATTTCCCCTGATCCTGTATGCTCTCCTCACGTGTTATTGCCGAGTTTTTGTTTACTCGACTGTTGTTTCCCTTAGTTGTTGAGGGCAGGCTTTCCATCTCTGACTCCCAACATCTTAGTACCTAGTACAGACGTTCTCAAAACAGTTTTGCTAAATGAGGGAATAAACATTGAGTGAATCCATTATTTTGCCTGCTGTGAAAACTGAATATCTACCTACCTCCACCTCTGGCACTTCCGCCATTCTACACGTTTTCACCAAGGGACCTGGGAGGGATGCTGAGGTGTAGTTTGCATCAGCCAGAAGACTGGAATCCATTTATACCTAGGTGTTCTCTTCCTGTTCTCATGTAGACACGTACACTTCGACAGCACTGTGCTTTATATTTAGCATAAATGTTGATGTTAGCTCATATCTTCATTTTCTTTACTTTGTCCTTTCCAGTTTGCATCCCATATATTGTTAGACTAGGCAGGATCAAAATACGCATGAGGGCTTCCCTGGTGGCGCAGTGGTTGAGAGTCCGCCTGCCGATGGAGGGGACGCGGGTTCGTGCCCCGGTCCGGGAGGATCCCACATGCCGCGGAGCGGCTGGACCCGTGAGCCATGGCCGCTGAGCCTGCGCGTCCGGAGCCTGTGCTCCGCGACCGGAGAGGCCACGGCAGTGAGAGGCCCGAGTACTGCAAAAAAAAAAAAAAAAATGCATGAGATCCTCTTAAAACCCACTATTATTTCTGGGAGCACTGGGTATTATTCGATGAACAATTTAGATGGCCTTAAATTACTTTTTATGAATGCCTTACGTAGGTGGAAATGTTTCTTTCGGCTTTAAATGCCTGAAATGTAACAGCAGCAGTAAAATGTGAATTATGGGAATGCTTTCCTGATGGGCATTATACTCTGGTTCTTGGTATTAGCTCAAGAATAGATTCCAAAACAGTTTTGGAATTGCTTGACTACAGGTAGTTTCCAGGGCTTCAAAGAATGCGTTACAGTTGAGGAATTAAAATGAGAGACTTGCATCCAGGATACCTATTTCTTTGCCTACCTCCCTTCATAGAGCAGGAACTGGAGTCTAAGAACAGTCTCCGAGTAGGATCAGAAAGAATTATGTTCTTCCCGCCCTTTCAGTTTGGGGCATTTGGTAAAGCTGCCTGGAAACCTGGCTTCCAAAACTAGGCAGAAGTCTTCAGGTTATGTTTCATTTGTTCTCACTAAATTATCACGGACTTATTCTACTGTGAAAGGATCAGACATACAGGCTCTTGCATCTGTTCTT
Source organism: Mesoplodon densirostris (assembly GCF_025265405.1). Taxonomy (NCBI): domain Eukaryota; kingdom Metazoa; phylum Chordata; class Mammalia; order Artiodactyla; family Ziphiidae; genus Mesoplodon; species Mesoplodon densirostris. Next base: position 86,196,231 of record NC_082668.1, read on the forward strand.
GCTTTTGCTGCTGCTGCTGTCATAATGACATCTTTTTTTTTTTTTATAATGACATCTTTCTTAATCACCCCTAGATTGCAAGATGCTGAACAGAAGATATAAGAAAATCATATGTCTTTCCTTAGAGAGCTCATATTCATAATATGAGATAAACACACACACACACACACACACACACACACACACACATACATACTCACACGTAAAATGCCTTTTGCCAAATTCTCAAACAGAAAAAAAAACTTTATTTTTGTTATTCTTGAATGCTTGTTTTCTTTTGTTTTCTTTCTTCTGAGTGAGGATATAAAAGTAGATTGTCCTAAAATCTCTAAACCATAAAAATGAAGGCATATATACTACTATGGCACACAAAAGAAATCAGGGTGATAATAGTGACAATAATTATCGACCAGAATTTATTGAATGTTTTTGTAATGCCTCTAACAATAAGTACTCACACAGAACAGCAAGGCAGAAATAGTTGTCCTGAATTTATGTAGAATGAAACTGCATCTCCAAATGATTAAGTGACTGGCTGAAGGCTGCACACATGTAAGATTCCTGTGTTCCTTTTGTCTAGCAATTTGGAAAACATCAGAAGAAAGAGCAGAATTGCTTGCAGAGAACAATATTGGGAAATGTCTTATCAAAGGCACATCATAAAGTTCGTGAAAAAAAATTTGAGAGACCAATAATAATATTGAAACACTCTAACTTGTCTACAATGAAGATTGGACCACTGTGTGTACAAGCAAGGCAACATCTTGTTTATGAAGTATTCAAACTGCTGGCAACTGGGGCTCACCAACTTGAAATCACGTACAAAATCACATATTTTGTTGCAAAAAATTTGAGCTACCTCTTTGGCTCCAAAACTTTATTTTTACGTTGGGAGTAATAGATAAAAAATTAGAATTGAGAGCTAAAGGTAATATGCTAACACTGAATAGATTCAGATATATAGAATAATTTTGAAAACACTGTAATGTGTTTTATGTCACTTTGTATGACAATCCTATGGAATAATCAGGATTTATACATGTGGAAATTGCGAGTATGAATAGTCAAATGACCAGACCATAGATGGTGGACCTGGACAAGAATCCAGATCCTCTGATGTCTGCTTTTGTGCTCTTCAAAAAATATGATGACCATGAGCCATCAGGAAAAGATGAAGAACAGTGTTTCAGTTGTCTGTTATCCCAAAACATAGTGGCTTAGAACAACAGCAGTCAGTTGGTTTTCTTATGTGTGCAATTTGGGCATGACCCAAGGGGGGACATCATCTTTGCTCCACAGATGTCAGGTGGCTCCACTCAACTGAAGCTGGAAGATCCATTCAGAAGGTGCTCTATTCTTAGGTCTGACAAGTTGGTTTTGGCTTTGGCTGGAAGCTCATCTGGACTGTCAGGGACATCAGACCTCTTCTTTGTGGGCTCCCTGTGAGGCTCAGGGTGATTGGGCGTCTTATGGGGGTGGCTGACTTCCTCTAGGGCACAAAAGCAGAAGCTGCCAGGCCTTCTTAAGTATTAGGCCTAGAACTAGCACAGTATAATGTTTGCCACATTCTGCTGGTTAAAGCCAGTCGTCATAGTGCTAGTCCAGACTCAGGGGGAAGAGACTATGCAAGTGCACAAATAAATCATGGTGGGTACAGCCTAGTGGGGGCCACTGATGCAACTGACTGTTACGTCACATACAGTTTAGAATATTCTGATTAAGAAAGACAGAGACATAGTATATATTTTTGAAAGGTTTCTAACAAGTCGGGTATTTAAAAAAATAAACTTTAGTTAATGGGAACTGTTCGTTACTTCCTCCAATAAGCCAGGTAAAAGAATCCACTGTGATTTGAAAAGGATAATAAGTAAGTAAGTAAATAAATAAATAAATAAATCGAAAATAATCTATCTTAACTATTTTTTTTTCCTTTTAGCAACTTAGTAATCTGCCTTGAAATAGATCTTTTCAGTGAGGATGTGATGGATTATCCATTACTTAGTGTTGGATCTTCTTTGCGAGCATGCCCAATGTTTTCCAGCATTCTCTGCTGGACATAGAGCCACAGGAATAGCCTCTCATTCCTTTTTCTGTGTCACCTTGAAGAAATCACTTATTTTTCAGAGGACACGTTTTTGAAGAGTAAGCTAATAAGATATCTTAAGGATGAGATGTAGGTTTGCGGGTTATGTATATAACTCTATTCACCAGGAGAAGCCTCCGGTTCTGTTAAGAATGGAAAGCTCAACTATTGTCATCACCTTTACATCTGGGAAAGGCAATGAAGTTCTCTCCAGTTAAACATATAGACTGCTCCCGCAGGAGTTTGATCAAGAGTTTGAACATTTATTTGCCAACTAAATGATAAACCACCCTACTCGCTGCTGAGTAAGACGGGCCTCCCTCGTGGGGTGTGTATCAAATGCTGTGGTTCCCTCGCCAACATCTCCTTACAGTGGTCTAGTCATTCTTTTTTTTTTTTTAATTTTTAAAAATTTCTGGCTGCGTTGGGTCTTCGTTGCTGCACACGGGCTTTTCTCTAGTTGTGGCAAGCGGGGGCCACTCTTTGCTGTGGTGCACGGGCTTCTCATTGCGGTGGCTTCTCTTGTTGTGGAGCACAGGTTCTAGGCATGCGGGCTTCAGTAGTTGTGGCTCGCGGGCTCTAGAGTTCAGGTTCAGGCTCAGTAGTTGCGGCACACGGGCGTAGTTGCTCCATGGCACATGGGATCTTCCCAGATCAGGGCTCGAACCCGTGTCCCCTGCATTGGCAGGTGGATTCTTAACCACTGTGCCACCAGAGAAGCCCCTCTAGTCATTCTTTAAATCGTAAATAAGAATCTCTGGAGTGTTTCAAGGCATATAGCAAATCAAATATAGCAGGACTTCAAAAGCAGGAATTTTCCCATTTATTTTTCTACCAATCTTGTGAGCAGGAAATAGGATTTTCTGTCAGTTGACACTAAATGGTAGCCCTCTGCTGTAAATGCTCCTGCCTTTAGCAGCCAGGCTAAAAAAGCAAGAGGACCAAATAGCTCTAAGCAACACTTTAAGAATGAGAAAAGTATGACACCTTCATCTCAAGTAATCTATAGACCAGGAAATATGAAGATTCTGGAAGCAGTTAAATGGGAGCAAAGAAAAAACTAATTTGAGGGAAAAATTGTCTTCTGGAGTGTGTGACCAGAGTGCTCAGGTTCACATAAATTTCATCCTTGAGTGTCTTGAAGTTTTGTCCCAACTTTTTTCTTTTATTGCTTTACTTAGCAATATGAGAGCTGTGTAGTTTAAGTCCGGAAGCTATTAGAAAAAAATAGAAATTCTTCTGAGTTGTTACTTGTGCTGATGTAGAACTCCTGAGGGTTGCACTTACATTTGAGAAGCCTTAAATCCTGCTGTCCCTGCCTCGTGATTTCCATTGTGCCTCGTCCCTATGCCCTTTACCTGGTTCCCCAGTGACAGGAGTAGGTACTATGACCACTTCATAGTTATACAGAAATTATGTAAATGAAATAAAATTCTCAGCCACTGTTTGCTGCATATTACTCAGACAACCCTCATTTTCCAGGTCTGTGAAGGTCTGGCACTTTTGTTATTTAGGCAGTTTGCAGAGAGGAATCACATTCACCTGAAACATAGGAAGTGTTAATTAAGGCTTTATGTGATTCACAATTAAGTCTCTAAATTTAACCTCGTGTATGTCTAAATAAACGTTATCCTTACTGTCTTGCCTTACTATTGATAGGTCTGCTGTGAATCCTTGCTCTTTTGAATCTTAGGAACCCTGCGTCTCCTTCTGCAGCAGTGCAAGATGCTAGGGTATTTTAGTGTGCTCCTTAGTTATTGCTTCTCTCCCCGACCCCACGCTAATCAGTATCCTTTTTTTTTTCTTCTTGATGCAATATATATGCAAACAATTCTTTTTGTAAAGTTTCTATGAAATTTCTGAGTTTGAGAATGATTGAGAATATCTTTAACTCACTTCAAATTTCTGTAAGTCTTACACTGTGTGGACGTATCTTACTTTAGAGCTATTTTCCCTCAGCAGAGATAGTCTACTGATTTTTAGCATCTGAATTTAATAATTAGATGTGCAATTCTTATTTGCACATTTCTTTTCTCTGTCAATGGGGACTGTTTAGTTTGCTTAGTCTGTTAGTTGTTTGTTCACTTAGTGAACTCTTAATTTTTGATAGATATTTTTCCTCAATTATGTAGTATTTTCCATTAGCATTTCTTAGAATTGTTCATACCCTTTCACTTTTTCTAGTCTTTCTGCTTAAACTCCTATTATAAAGGTCTAGATTTATTCATTGATTCTCTAAATTCTGTAGCTTTTCAGTCATATTTTCCATCTATTCAGTTTTGTGCTGCATTATTAGTAAATTACTCATGTGGCTTTCCAAACTATTTATGTTACAACTGTGCTGTACGTATTTGATTATGCAAACTATCAGTAAATGTTTTTATTTTTTATAAGTTGTATATACATTTTACAGTATTATGTTGGTATTCCTAAGATAGTAGATGGGGATGTAAAGCAGCCAGTTTAAAATGAGGAATTTAATCAGCAAAGGAACTATTTATAAGGAATTAGCTTGACTGTTTTGTCTTATAAAATTTACTTTTTCAATCCAAAGTAGTAAGATGTTTTTGTATTGAATAGATACTATTCATATCTTCTGTGTGTGTGTGTGTGTGTGTGTGTGTATTGAGTATCTTTGAACAGGGGAGAGACTAGTCTATTTTTGGATGTGCCTAGCTTTGCACTCAGTGGGGCCTCTGCTGTTATGTGTGTGACACAATATAGTGAAGTTGTTTTGGAGGCCTTGCCTTTTACTACCTCTGTATTCAGAATAGTGGGAAAGAGTGAGGGGTAGGATTCTATGAATTCGAACCATAGTGTGGCGAAATCACATCAAAAGTTGCTAAGAATGGTAGTGTTTGCAGTATTTTGTATATACTAATTGCTAAAAGATGGAAGAGATTTTTCAGGAAAGGGTTATAGTGTAGATGTTTTCTTTTGAATGGTATCAGACAAGATTAAAGTTTGAAGTATTGCATTGAGTAAACTAGGGACTGGAAAATATTTGACATCAACTCACTACCAAATTGACTGAGCTGTGAAACAGTTGAGTAAAAATATATACCTTACACAGGTAGTGCTAGTAATACTTGATTTTATTTTAACCATCCAAGCGTAGATTGAAGGACATTAAGTGGAGGAAATGAGGCTAGGATGATTTCATAGGTCTGGAACAGGATTGCTTTTAGCTTCAATACTGTATGTGCAGCAGCCAACAAGAAATGGAACATGTGATATTAAGGATAATAGTGGTTATGATTAAATAAAAGCCATGTTTCAGAATGTATTATAGCAGGATCACACTGGACCAAGGAACAAAGTGAAATTCAGCATAGTGCAGATAAAAAATATTATCCTTCTTAGCTGTTTTTAAATTTTATTTATTTTTGGGAGGTGGTGATTTTTTTTTTTTTTTATTGCACTGGTTCAATTAAAAAAACAAATCAGAAGCCTCAGTTCCACTACTGACACTTGGTAATCCTCTATGGGTTTCTGTTTGTTTGTTTGTCTGTTGTTTTTTAATAATGGAAGCAGTGATGGTTGAAATTAACTGTAATTAAATGCAGAGCAGGTTAGTATTAGTTTTTTTTTTCTTCAGCCAAAGTTTCTATCGCTATACAAATGTTAGCAAATTTCCATTGCTTGTATTATGAGGTTTTAATATACTTTACAGTGATTATGCGAATACCTCATTACTGTATATACATAGATATTTAGTTTAGAATCCAGTCTCTTAAAAGGCCACGACTGTATCCCTTTAACTGCTAAGTCTGTGCACATGATGCTTCATTTTGTTAAGCATATTTCCTGCAGAGGCATATATTATACCTAATGGCAATGTCTGCAGGCACTGAATGACAGAACCAGGAGTTCCTATAGTGCTTTCACTCAACAAACATTAACTAAGCACATACTCTTGACCGGCTTAGTGCTAGGCCCTGTGGGAAGAAAATAAAGAAGATACAGCCTTTTCTTCAGTAGAGCATACACACACATTCAGGTTTTGGTGCTTCTAAGATGGGAAGATTAGTCTGCTGGAGGAATTAGAGAGTTAAAGGATGGCTACTTCTGGTGGAGCTGCATTGAGGTGGGGTAAGGGGGTGGGAAACTTAGGTAGATATAACTGGCAATATTCTAATTATTTGGGTTATCTCCAAACTGTTCATTATTTGTTAAAATAAAATACCTAATTGATCAATTGCATGAAACAATGATGAAATGGTATCATCAACCATGATTTACAAAATTTCAATTCTGTGCACCAAATTTCCTCATCAGGAAGCAGGGCATCAGTGATGCAGTAAAAGTAGAAGGAAAAAGAAGGTATAGCAGCAGTCAATACCAGGAACTATATAAAATTTCACCTGTGAGTCTAGAATGTCCAAGCTAATTCAGTGGTGGTGTTCTTCTCATTTGTATTACAGGAATATTCACTCTATGAGGGCAGAGTTTTTTGGTGTATTTTTGATTACTGCTATATCTTTGGTGCTTTGCACATAGTATGTACTCAAAAATATTTCTTGAAGGTTTACACAGTATGTCATAAAATTTTTTAGTCTTTATAAGTCAAACATCTTTTTATTTTCAAAAATTAATACATATTTTCCTAACAAAGAATGCATATTTCTAAAAGAGCAACATTTAGATGGTAAAGATCTTGTTTGGCTTTTAATAACAATGTGTTTAAATAGATAATACTGATACTCCACCCCATATAGTTAAAAAATGTTCTTGTGGAATACTTTCAAAACTCTCAAAAATAGATTTAATTAAGATTATTGGCAGGCTAAATTTATAAAAACTTTAGGTAAAACACTTAATACTTTATCTGAAGAAGGTAATAGCATAAATTGGAATTAATAGGCTATTATAGCTGGGTGAATTCTTAGAAAATATCTAATCCAATTCCTTCATTTCATAAACTAGGAAACTGAAAATGAGGGTAGAAATTATAAATTGTTCAAATTACATATACTCTTAAGAGGAGAAATAAATTAATTGCTTTTCATAAGTTCTTATGGCTTAATTCTGAATCTCTAATAAGAGAAGAAATACTTAAACAATAGTATTACTATATCAGTTCTAAAATTTTTAATGAGATGAAAATTTGGGGGGAATTAGAGACTTTAAAGCATTTGCTAACATAAAGTAGATTTGATTATCTAACTTTTAGATATATACTTACAATATTTCTTCAAAATTGGTAGTCTACTATTAAAATGGTTAAAAGATATGATTAAAATTATAAAGTAAAATTTCAGAAAAGCATTGAATAGAACTATATCTATTAAAGAAACTAATTTTATAATAAAAAATATTCCCATATAGTCTGGATAGTTTCATTGGTAATTCTCCACATACTTAGAGAAGAAATAATACTAATTTTACACAAAGTCTTTCACTCTTTAATGAGGACAGCATAAGTCTCATAACAAGCCATGACCAAGTCATTAAAAACAAGTAAAATTATAAACCATTATTTCTCATGAGCATAGCTGGAAAAATCCATAACAAAATGTTAGCAAATTGAATCCAGCAATGCGTAAAATGATAAAACATCATGACCAAGTTGGATTTATCCTAGAAATGAAAAGCTAATTTGACATTCAAAAATAACTTCTAAAGTTTACTATATTTACAGAATAAAAGAGAAAAATGTATGATTATTTCAATAAATGCAGAAAAAGCATTTGACCAAATTTAACACCTATTTATGGTTTAAAAAAGAAACTGTCAGAAAACTGAATGTAGATGTGTCCTCAATTTATAAATGGGATCTATTAAAAACCTATAACTAACATTATTCCAAATGGTGAAATATTAAATGATTTTCCTAAGACTGGGGACAAAGCAAAGAAGCTCACTCTTTCCTCTGTTCTAACTTTTGTGGAGGCTCAAGCCAATACAATAAGGGGAGAAATAATAATAAAAGTTCTGCAGATCGGAAATAAAAAAGTAACAAAAACATAATTTTTATTTAGAATATCCTAAAGAATCTAAAAAGTAACTTCTAAAATTAATAGATTTAGCAAGATCACAGTTTAACAAGTAAATATATGAATATCAGTTATATTTTTATACATCAAAAGCAAGCAATGAGAAAATGAAATTTTAAAAAGTCCTTTACAATAATACCAAAGCAAAAACATACTTAGAAAACATTTTAAAAAAGACTTAGGCCTGTAAACTAAAAACTATAAAACATTGCTGAAAGAAATTATGGAAGCCCTGAGTAAATGGAGAGCTATGTCATGTTCAGGAATTAGAATACTCAATATTGTTAAGATGTCAATTCTCTCTAAATTGATTTACAGATTCAACACAATCCCAACCATAATCCCAGCAGGTTTGTTTGTAGAAATTTATCAGATATCTAAAATTTGTTACAAATACAAATGAAATATAAATGACCTGACCTAAAATAGCCAAAACAATTTTGCAAAAGAAGTTATGAGACTCATACTACCTGATTTCAAGATTTATTTAAAGGTACGATCATAAAAACAGAGTGGCATTAGCATAAAGATAAACAAATACATCATCTGAATATAATATGAGCCCAGAAATACATACCTACTCATACATGGCCAGTTGATAAGGTTCTAAGGTAATTCCATTGAGAAAAGAACATCTTTTCAAGAAATAGTTTTGGAACAATTCGATAAGTTTATGGGGAAAAATATGAGCTTCAACTCTGCTACACATCATATGCAAAAACTAATTCAAGATGGATGATAAACCTAAATTTAAAAGCTAATTTGAAGCTTCTAGAAGAAAATATAGAAGAATATATTTAAAACCTTTGGGATAGACAGGCCACAAAGCCCAAACTATACAAGAACATAATTAATAAAATGAACTTCATCTAAATTTAAAATGTCTGCTCTTTGAAAGATACCATTAAGAAAAAATGAAAAAATAAGCCACAGACTGGGAGAAAAATACTCTCAGACATGAACTCAGTATATACATCAAAGAAAGATCTGTTTTTGTTTTGTTTTGTTTTTGCGGTATGTGGGCCTCTCACTGTTGTGGCCTCTCCCGTTGCGGAGCACAGGCTCCGGATGCGCACGCTCAGTGGCCATGGCTCACGGGCCCAGCCGCTCTGCGGCATGTGGGATACTCCCAGACCGGGGAATGAACCCGTGTCCACTGCATCGGCAGGACTCTCAACCACTGCACCACCAGGGAAGCCCAAATGTCTGGTATTTATAATTAACAAATAATTCCTATAAATCACTAGGAAAAACAAACAGGCAAAAAAAGGGAAGACTTGAACAGATACCTCATAAAAGGAGAAGCTTAATATCATGATTTGAGAAAGGAAAATGATGATAAAATTAGCATTCAAGTGTTGACTTGTAAATGCTTTTGTTTTAATGTAATTTTTTTTCCAAATTATACTCTGACTTATCATAAATATTTAAGCCAGTGATTTTCAATTCTGGCTACGTATTAGAATCACTTGGTAGCCTTGAAAGCACCAATGCTGTGGCTCCATCCCAGACCAGAATCATTGGGGTGAAGATGCTGGGGATATTGATATTATTTGGAAGCTTTTGGTGATTGTAATATGTAGTCGGAGTAGAGAACTAGTGCCCTAACTAATACTTATATGATGTATGCTGCTGACTGTAGGATTGAGGGAAGCTTACATAAGCTATGCTGCATTTGTACCATGAAAATCTGATTTACCATTGCCAACTTTATGAAGATATATTGAACATTATACAACAGGAACCTACAGGGAGCAGGTAATACCAACTGTTAACCAGAGAAGGACTGTTGTTTTAAGGACCATATAAAAGGCTTTGTGGTGTTGAGGCTGCAGAATTGACAACCAACATCTCATTTAATGGTTTATTTACCTACAATTTTGATCAGTTTATTTTTCTTACCCTGATGATGTAGACAGTGGGATCCCTTTAAATTTGGATCTGATATGTTGGGCATAGCCTATTCCCTGAGTAACCAGTGCTGCCATCTGTGTTTTATTGGAGGTTGATGGTGTGAGCCAAAGGTGGCTGGTTGTAACAACAGTAGCAGGAATAAGTTATCGGGCTTAAATGGAGGCTATTCATTTTATAGTTGCAGGATGTCATTTTTCCATATCTCCATTATCAAGTCGCCTTTAAGTCCCAGTTATATAATGTCACTGATTCCACCATTTAATACTTTTCTCTCACATGGTAAAACTTCATTGGTGTTATTTAGGTTTGGTGTTCCAATGATAATTTTGCCATGAAAGCTCTTCACGTTTTCATTCTACCCAGTTGCATGAGTTTTTTCTCCCTTCTGTGTTTTTATTTCCCTAAAAGTTTTTAATGAATTCTCTCTTATCCTCTTCACTACCTTTGCATTACTTTTTTCTTTAGTTAAGGATGCCACTTATGGTTAAAAATTGTATTTGAGCTGAGTTCCTGCCTCTCCCTTCCTCCGTCTTGTCCTCCCTCCTTTCTTTCATCTCTCCATCCCTGGGTATATTATCAAGAACTCCTTTATGAGAATCATTCAAGGAGTGGTAAGTGTTTCACCTTAGAATGGAAACCAGTAGTTTTAAAGACAATCAGTGCCAGAAATACAATAGGCAGAAGACACTGCAGTAAACTACATACCTAGAAATTAAGCTTGGTGAATATGGTATGTGGAAGCCTACCCAACCTTCTCTGCAGGTGAAATGAAGGAAGAATGGGGCTGGCAGGTGGAGGTGGGGAGTAAGTCGCATCTGAATTTGCATATGCGCCAAATGTTACTTTATAAATCACCAGGGAGGACTGCATCTCCCTTCAATTAGATGCTGTACTCTATACCTTATTTATAAATACCTTTACATTCCTAGATTCCTTATATATACACTAAAAGAGTTGGAGTCGATTCCCTTCCATCTCTAGCATTTTGTAATTCTACAATGAGCAGTGCCTTTTTTTTTTTTTTTAAGAATTTATTTTTTGGAGCAGTTTTAGGTTCATAACAAAATTGAGAGGAAGATAAATATACCCCTGCCCCAGCCTCCCACATTATGATCACGCCCCTCCCCCATGCCAGATGGTACATTTGTTACAGTCGATGAACCTGCATGGATGCAACATCACCACCCAGAATCCACGGTTTACATTAGGGTTCACTCTTGGTGTTGTACATTATGTGTGTTTGGACAAATGTATAACGACATGTATCCATCCTTATAGTATCATAGAGTGTAGTTTCACTGCCCTAAAAATGCTCTGTGCTCTGCCTGGTCATCCCTCCCCCATCAGGCAACCACTGATCTTTTTTTACTGTCTCCATAGTTCCAGCAGTGCCTTATTTTGACCAGAATTTATAGGGTACTCTCTTAATGCACGTTTACTACAAACGCACGTTTACTACAACTATGATTCAATTCTGAGTAATTTCTAATCATAGGAGAAACAACTGTTCAAAAAAGGAGCTCCAAAGTAAGTCAGTATGTGGGGTCCAAATCAGAGATCTTTCTGGGAAGCAGGAAGTTTCCAAAGAATGGGAAGGAGGCCTAAACAGTTCCCACAGTTTGACAATATGCTTGCCCAGCTTTTATCCTGCTTAGCTTCTACATATCTTTTGATTCAGGGCCTGCCTTAGCTCCAGAGCCTAGGTTAGGAACCACTTCTCTGTAACACATGGTATTACAATAATAATTTCTCTGTACTTTTGTGACTGCTCCACTGAATGGGATTAGGGATCATATTTTTCAGTGCTGAAACACCAGCATATAATATACTATGAAACACATTGTAAATGCAAAATAATTTTTTTTTTTAAAGCACATGCATGAGTATCCAGGTATTCTGTCTGGTGGTAGAACTGTCCACAGTTCCCTTCTGCTGGTGGCCACTTCAGTACTAGTGAACCAAGCACTCCACAGCCCTTTGCAATATAAGCCTTCAGTCACTGACATTGGCAAAGTTTTTCTTAACATTTTTCTAATGCAAACTTCTCTGGTTTCAAGTTTTATGATTAAAGTTTTACATTTTATGGCTAAAGTTTTTATTGTGCATTTTGAAATGTAGTATAACATTAACTATAACACTTTTTAACATAGATATCATACTTTCAAAATGCACAATATTTATATATACATCCTTACATATATGTTAAACATAGAGCTATGGTTAGTAAGGATTAGTGTAAAGAGGACCAGCTCTTGGGTAACTAGCTACTGGGGCTCTAGCCAACCTTTCCATTTTAGTTTTGAAATAGTAGCAACAAAATCTGATTCCTTTAAAAATGGGAAGTGGTGCACCTTGAATGAGACAGTGAATCTGGATGAATTTGAAAACCACGAAGACCATACCATGTTGGTAAAATGGAGCTGATTATCTTTTCCAGATCCTTAGAGATCTGGAACAGAACTAGAAAGCATCTCCCTCCCTGGATGGTGCAAATACATGCTCGATAAGCTTGTTGACTGACACACTGCAGTTTTCCTCAAAGAAGCTAACATATATGGTGTGCTCAGGGGATGCTCTGGGGGTCCTATGGCAGCCTTGGGCACTTTAAATTCTTGACTCTTACTTTTGAAACCCTCTCTGGACCCCCACCCATTCATTCCCTCATACACACTGCTATATTCCCTGATTTACTTGTCAGAACTCATTATCCAGTTAGCTGCCCAATCTAGAAACCTCTGAGTTGTGTTTCCTCCCTCCCCATAGGCTGCCAGTCACCTGGTTTCTCCAAAATATCTGTCTTGTTATCTCACCCTCGCCATACTCACTACCTCTGCCCTCTGGCCAGCCCCCTGCATCTCTTTCCTGTACTATTGCCATAGCCCCTGCTCAGCATTTCTCTAAGCATCTGGCTTTTCCTTTCTCTCATCTAAACCATCATCTGTGCTTCACCTCTCCCCCAGGTATAAAACCTCCATCTTACTAGTTTCTGTGGGCTAAAAGCCCATTCTTCTCTATCTAGACCAGAAGTTCCCAAAGAAGGTAATTGGTCCCCTTTCACTTTTTCAGCCCAGTCTTCATGCAGACCATCAGCATTATCCTCAGTATCATCATTCCCCACCCGCGCCCTACCACAGTAACAATATACCGTATGCCGAGCACTGTGCTGAGGACCAGAGTCATCTCGTGTCTTTTTTTGCCACAGACAAGGGCAGTGGTGGTGTGGCGGAGGAAATTGAGGCTTGGGGAAGCTCAGTAAAAGCTGGGAAACAGAACCCCAATATAGGGCCACTAAGACCGCAGAGCCAGAGCTTTAAACCACTGCTTCATTGCCATTTTCCCCAAAAAAGCAGGCACTCTTTCCCCACACTGCCCACCCATGGTGTTCCTTCTGCCCCAAATGCTTCCTCTCCTCTACCTGTCAACTTCCAACTCATCCCTATAAGATACTGCTCAAATTCCACCTTCCTCATGGCAGAGGAGTTGTGAAAGATTCCAAAGGCCACACTGCTAGGAAAAAACATAACTGAGATTATGAGACAACAGAATTACAGCTTTCCATTCGTCTAAATAGTTACTTTGATGGACACCACTAGCACAGGTTCAAAAATCTACTCAAGACAATTTGTTGACGACCATAGTATTCCACTTGGCAGCCTAATCTCAGGCTTCTTGGAGGATGACCATTAAAAAGGTTCAATCAGGCCATTTCCCACATTTTCCATCATGCAAACACAGTAATGTTTGGAAGGAGGACTGTTTATAAACTTTCATTTATATTCTTGGTAACGTATTCCGGGTGAAACAAATAACCTGTTTCTTAGGTCTCTTCTTTCCTCTCTTATTTGTCTTGCATGCTGCAGCTGTTAAGCCAAAGCAGGTTGGTTCCCTACTATAAGACTCTAAGCCTTTAGAGGCTCTTGCTAATTGACATAGTCTACATTGAAATAGACGCACAGTGGGAAATCCAGTTATCTCTTCTTCAGGAGAATCCTAGCACTGTTGTTCCTTAGAAGATTCAGTTAGGTTTTGAGAGCTCTCTGGGTGCCCGGGCAGGCCATTTGAAGATTGCATTGCTTCCTCTTAAGAGAGTTCTTTAGTGTAAAATGAAAATTCTGCTTCCCAAACCTAGTTGATTAGATTGGTACACATGATGGTATTAATTTTATTGTGGGAAGTCAAATAGAAAACTATGGAATAAAAACACACAAAATAGCAGTATAAATAAAGGTTTTTAATTGAGGGTGAGCAGCAGAAGAACTTGGGAACATGCTTTCAAAATACATACCAACACAGCCATCTCCCATTGTCTCCAGACTCTGACTTAGTACACCTGGGATATTGACACATACTGAATTTTTTTTTTTTTTTTTTTTTACAAAAGCTTTTTGAGTAATTCTGATGTACTGTTCTGAACTATAAACAGGAGCAATAGTATCAAACCATGTTACTAGCCTTACACAGCCACGAGATTTCATCCTCTAATATCAGAGTCTAGTATAATATCACTGAGATGCAAATTCAAATTTCTAGTGGGAGGCTTAGGACACATGACCCAGGAGCTTAAATCCTACTGTAAAGTTTTCTTTGACTTCTGGAATTGGATAAGACCTTGGCCAATGTTTATTTTAAAGGTGTTTCAGACTAGTTTTAGAAAATGAAACCTTTTTTTCCCCCTAATAAAAGTAGCCCTAACTATATAATAGATGAATGAAGAGACCAGCTGGATGAAGTGAGGGCTGCATAATTGCCTCCTCTTTCCTCCAGGCTTTGAATGACCTTCTTGATTCCCTTAGGGTGACACAGTTTTAACCACCGGTAGTCTATCTGTCCCATTTCACAGGTAAGGAAACTGAGGCTTAGTGAAGCAACTTACCTTGGGAACCAGTGTTAGAACATGAAAGCCCTCACTGTCATTCTAATACACTTTACATTATTACTTTTCTTGACTCCTGCCAAGAGAGGGCATTGAAAGATACAGTAGGCTGCCGTTGTCCTTACTAACATTTTATTGACAGCATGCTATTGCTAAACTCAAATTTATGATTGCTAAAATAAATGGGAAAATGTATGTAAAGTTAAATTAGATTTCTTATCCCATTAAAGGAATCATTTGATTTTGTCAGTTGGGAAAAATACAATAAAATGGGATGTGATATTAGTTAAGTCGAGTAATATAATGAAGCTGCGGGGCTTCCCTGGTGGCGCAGTGGTTGAGAGTCTGCCTGCCGATGTGGGGGGACATGGGTTCATGCCCTGGTCCGGGAGGATCTCACATGCCACGGAGCGGCTGGGCCCATGAGCCATGGCCACTGAGCCTGCACGTCCGGAGCCTGTGCTCCGCAACGGGAGAGGCCACAACAGTGAGAGGCCCACGTACTTCAAAAAAAAAAAAAAGAAAAAAATAAAATAAAATGAAGCTGCAAAATCATAAAATTGGATCTGGATAGGGCCCTGTAGTGGAGGTGATATGTTATCTCATTATGTGAAATCTTGTGGGCGTTTCTCTTGCATACGTTCCACTAAAAAACGTAAAAATTAGTTGAGTCCCCTTCCCTTCAGTCAAAGAAAGACTAATAGGCATTACCAAAGAAAATTATGAAGGTAAAGAAAAGCAAACCATGTAACTCAATGTTTTCTCCTTACTTTAGCAACTACTAGGTTTACCTTAAAAACTTCCAAAGCGGATGATTCAGTTTGTTACTAAACTTGCACATTTCATTTTTCAGTACACCTTTTTACTAGTTAAATCATAGAATGCGTTGATTTGCATGCATTTAATTTATAAACCATATAATACTGTAGGCATATTTTATTTGGAAAAGGAAAAAGAAAGATAGCATAAATGTCCACTGCCAGCCCTACCCCCAGAAGCTAATAATGCCTTATTTTTTTGCAGCTGGCAGAATACAGAATATTGCATTTCAAAATTCAATTTTCTTTATTTCATGATAGTATTGAAGCATATTTGAAAGGAACATATGTAACTTAATAGGATACCACCTATTGCATCACCAGTGGCATTTCCTAAAGAGCAAAACTTGAATAAAAATGTAAAACAAATATTGAATATTTTTTGAATAGCAGGTGACATTGGGTGGAAAGATAGCTTTCCTGTCAGCAGCATTAAGTATAATTTTTAAAGGAAACATTGTAGATGGAGGAGACTGAGGCATTAGAATACTAAATCCTGCATTTATTGGGAGATGCAAGATGATGAGATAAATAGATATGACAAAATAAAGGGAGAGTGGACTTGGTGCTGTGTAATTCACACAGGAGGATAGAATAACCTTTACCTGGTAGGATTTAAGATTGCCTTGCAACCACTGAAGGCTTCTGTGCAGTCTGACGGAGGGATCTGGCCTTAAATCATCAAACAAATTAAAAATAGCAAAATGTTTTGTTAAGACAAACCATCTGTTCCAAAGCATCAGAAGGAGACTGGGGAAATCTCCAGTAAGGCTCCTGCATTTAGGAGCAGAAAACTCACACGGAGCTTATGCTCCTCGGGGTCTCACTCAGGCTCATTATTGATCCCAACCTTGCCAGACTTGAAGACGATACCTGGGGATTAAAAAGTGAAAACATCTGAGGTCAACATTCTATCCAGGTACCCAGGATTTCAGTGCACAGTAACAAGGAAAAACGCACATTGACCCTGCAGCTGTGGCTCTCCATGCCGGCCGCACAGCAGAATTGCCTGGGAACGTTTGAAAGAAATCCCAATGCCTGGGCCCCATCTTGGGTCAGTTAAATCAAGGTCCCTGGGGCATGAAACACAGGCATTAGAAGGATTTGTTGAAAACCCCTGCAGGTGATTTAACATGCAGCCAGCCTTGAGAAGTTCTGTTCTGTAGTAAGGAGACAATAGCAATAGAAACAAGGAGAGTCATCTCCTTGATAAAAACCATACACTGATATTTGGCAAATTTGACTTCTGTAAATACATCAGAAGGACAGGGAGGTCTTGTCCCTTAAAGGCGAATGCATCTGTTTCTTTTATGGACAAAATAATTTCCTAGAGTGTAAATTATCTTTTTTAAAAATTCTGGCAGAGGCATTTCCAAGAATATATCAGCTTTTGGCTGGCAAGAAGAAGTCACAGTCTGGTTACAGAGAGAGCCAGTATGTTATATAAGAAGAACATCTTGTCATAGACTTAATTCTGTGATTCTGGTGTGCCCATGAATATTTTTGATGGGGAAGACAAGTCTTAGGTTATTTTTTCCCTGCATACAAGCATGAGATATGAGGAATTTGAGATTATGTCTATGTTAAGCATTCTAATTCTTCTGTTTGCAAGTCAGAGAAAAAATTCAGATGTATACACCTTAGTAGTTTCATTCAGTAGAAAGCAGAGAAAAATAAAAATGTCAATGAACCAACCACTGATGGGACCCAGGTGATTTTCAGAGACTTGGTGCTATTTTATTACTTCAGTGTCAGTTTGAGTAACTGACATGTCTGTAGGAAACGACTACCTTAAGACCAGAGGAGCCACATTCAAGAGTGTTTGCTCTAGATTGTGTGAATTAATCAGCTTGCTGATACTACCTTGAGTGGGGTCAACCAAATACTTCAAGGCCTAACAGAGTGCAGCATGAATGTCTCATGCATGAATAGGGCCCTTAAATGGGAAGGTCTAGGTGGTTGTACAGTGAACTAGAGTTACATGGTGGTTGTAGGAAATTTGCTTACTTACAAAAGGATCCTAGTCAGAAACCAGGGGTAGGAGAAGCAAAGTCCAGCCACCTACAGGAAAAGGCAATTGCCAGATGAGTTATCAAGAGAACAACCCCATGAGAAGAGGTTCTGGTAATGATTCCATTCTGAGAGGGACGTCAGCCATATTAAGGAGGGACCAAGGCAGAAGCCCAGACCTAATACCAGGCCACTGTGGACGAGAAAGGGTAAAATAACAGCTATGTAAGGCCCCAGGACCGAATGAATCATTGCTATGCTTCATTGCTAGCCTCCAAGCCCCAATAGAATGTGAGACTAAGGCTGTTCAAATACTTGCCATTCCAGCTAGGATTGATCCTGGGGACTGGAGCTAGACCAGTGTGCAGGTGGGGCTAAATAGTTGATTCAGGTTTGGGGGTGGAGGGGCTACAGAGATGTAGAAGAAATGAGGTAAGAGCTGATGCGGTTGCCCCCCCGTGTACATGATCCTGATCTTGCCACTTACAGAAACTGCCAGCAGTGGTCACCACACTTCTTTAAAGAAAATGAGCTCATTCTCACCTGTCAAAATGATTTGCTTCTTTCCTCTCCTATTCTCTTCATTGCTCATGGAGATTAAACACTGGGTATATTGGAAGAAGGTTCTCTTTAAAGTTTTCAGACTTTGACCTAGGCTCCGGGTGGAGGCTGTCAATTGGAGTACACATAACAGCATTATCTTTGCACCTTTTCCAAACTAAGCATACCACTACCTTCTCTTTATCTCCATATTTTGCTGGAAATTCTGATTATGTCCTCTCCCTCCATCCCTCAGCCCCGCTACCTACGTTCTGGACAGAATGCAGAAATCTTCCTTATTTAAGATCCTTCTTCCATATTATTCATGACATTTGTAATTATGTATTTAATGTATTCTCTGCTAGGTTGTGAGCCATGCTACTGATTTCTATGAGGGATGAATCCATGTCTGAAGTAGAGGAAGCATTTGGTCAATATCCACATGAAGGAGTGAGTGAATCCACTTACTTATCTATCCATTTTTAATTCAACACATTCATTGATCTTCCTTCCTGCTTTAACAACCACAACATAGAGAACATTTCAAGTCATTTTCTTTTTTTAAATTATGTTGCCTGTTGCTCATCGTTCTCATTTTATATGGCTCTAGATGTAGAAGGATAGAACAGGTCTATATTTATTCTGAAATATACTATGAAACTTGCTTTGAGACAAAATTTCTCACATCTGTCACCTCGAATTATTGAAGGGAGAGGAATGTGGATACTACAGGAAGGAATCTGGTTTGTTGGCTTCCCAAAGATGGAGGTTATACCCTTTGTTGTATCATCCTCCATCATCTAGTTTTATTGTATGAGAGAAATTCTGTCTCCTCGGAACACAGCAGTACTATATGGATGAGTGAATGCACTGGATAACAGTACATTTATGTGGCAATTTTAATTATAGTTCCATGGTTACTATATCATGATTATTTTTTGACTTTGTGAGCTCCCTGGAACTTGTTTTTTGTTCCTTTATTATAGCTTATTTATTATTCAGAAGCTCTTATATAACAGCTTTGTGCTTTGATAAGACTTAGAATTACCTTATAATACTGAATGTTAGGCCTAATAAATCAGTTGATGAAGAACACTTGCATGAATCATGGGAATAACTGATGAAAGAATAATGAATGCTCTTACACCCACCGCTGGCTGCTTTAATGGTAGCTTTCATTAAGCAGGTGTAATTTTGCTAAAGCTCAATCTGGATTAACCTGAGCTAATAGATTTTTATGGCAAATGTGAGCTTTCAATGTTTCCTGTTTTGAGAGGATCAATAATGTATGACCATTGTCCTCCTGACTACCGTTACATTTTTTGGTTCTTTGTCTGTGGAAACTTAATTCTCATTCCCCCCTTCAATCCCAGTTTTTGTGCTTTGTTTTCCATCCTGTGGTAAATGGACTGTAACTTCTATAAGGAAAGCAGGATGTCTACGGTGTCTGAACTTTTGCTCTCTGGCACCTAGAGCAGAGCCTAAGGCAAGGAAAGCCTGTGAATTAAATTAAATACCACTGAATGATGCAACTTTACCATCCCTCTTTGAATGAGGTAAGGATGAATCTGATTAGGAAGTGCACACATTTTTAAAGTGACTAAATATTGACCCTCTCCTACGGCCTCTTTAGACTTGACTTTTTAGTCCCTGGGGAGCTCCAGAGTTTTCATCAGTTCTATGGAAGGAATATTCTTCTGTGGCACTTGCACTGTCCAGGCAGACCACTGTTGTTACTTTTCTGTGACCATCTTATTCCTTCCTCCCAGGCCCTACAAGTAAACTAGGCCAGAAATATTTCTTCTTTCCTGTTCTGCAAGTTCTTCCTTCACATTACTTCTGTAAGCCTTTAGCAAGGCTATCTAATCTGGGAAGTTTTCTCTCAGGGACAGAAGGGTTGGGTACATGGAAGAATCTGAAAAAAGGTCACACCAAAAAAAAAAAAAAATAATAATAATAATAAATAAATAAATTCCCCAAATACGGTGCTCTTTCACTTTAGGGATATATACTTTTTTTTTTCCCCCAGCTTGCTGATTTGCTTCTTTCATCTCTTTTGTTTAGAATGTAAGCCCACTGGGTAATCCATTATACCTCAAACTGCTTCAGGTAATCCGATGCTCAACTCATGGTAAAAACAATACAGTCTCACTTGTCATGCATTTAGTATTATTCATGGTAGGAAAGGTCAGAGTTGAGTCATTATAGATTTTAATTTTTGAAACTTATCTTGAGATGCATCATCGCTATTTTAAAGTTGAATTATTTTTAAAATCAAATAAGATATAATTAAAGTTACTTGGTCAGTAAATATTTTTAAGTAGCTGCTCTGTCTTAGACAACTTTAGTTTTTTGGAAGACAGCATCAAATAGCACGAAAGAACATTAAAACTTAAGATAATAACAGAGACAGTATTTTAATACATTTATTTGACTCAATGTATTATTGTTTATATTAATTCAACAAAAATCAGCCATGCCAAAAACAATTTATAACCCATATGATAGTGAAGGATAAACCATAATACGCTCCCCTTTAGAATAAACACTTCTGAAAAATCCACACATTTCTGGGCTGAAAATGAGCCATTAATAAATATTTCTGTTGTTGGTTTTTTTATGTTTTGTTTGTTTTATAATCATATCTGTGATCTGATAGAAGAACCAAGGTTCATTAAAACAGATTCGGGCAGGACCAAGATGTTCAAGGGCAGGGAGAGTTTTATGCTAAGAATGGGGATTCGGGGATTGGAGGCAGCATGGATCTGGTTTCACACTGTGTTTCTTTCCTAACAGAAACACAACATGAAACAAAGACATGGTAGAAAACAAAACAACCAAACATCAGTCTACATAGCCTTTAACTTCTTTTCTTAAAAATAAATGCAATTGAACAAGACTTTTTAAAAAAAGTAAATGATTTTGAAAATGATTTAACTTTCTACATTCCTCTTTTCAAAGTTAGGAATTATTCTCTCTCTCTCAGTAAAGATGACCTGCTTTCAATGAGACACACATCCAATCCACTGTGTAATATTTTGGAGGTCATCTCAAAAAATCTTTCAACATAATGTGGTATTTTTTTCAACTTCAGGCCTACATATGTCACTCTTAATATTCATTACATAGGGCGGGAACTTAAGACTATAAATGGACCAGACATGCATCATGCTCTAGAGCCTTTATCCACTTGTCTGACTTTGCTCTAAATTATTCTAAATTGGACATGGAGTGAACAATATTGTCCTTTATCATTATATTTAAATATATAATAATTTACTTTTTATAGCTTAATGATACAGCTAAATTTCCCCCTCCTTTACTGGAGCTAGCTTGTTAAATTAGAGACAGATAGAGATAACATTCTGGAGACATCACAAATTTGTTCTAGTTAGAATTCTTATCTAAAATAAGCCATTCTGCATATTCAGTTTAGCTGTGAAATTAATCCAAAGTGAACATCAAAATAAATTGCTGCCTTAATGTGTACCTTTTAACAATAAATCCTTCATCTGCCCCTGAATTATAAAGATTTCTGATGAGATTGTATCCAACAAAAATTTGGGATCAGGAAAAAGTTTAAAACCATTCCTTCTACTGATTTAAACACTCATAGTTTCAGGTCAAACACGCTTTGTTTTCTCTATCTGTGCAGAATAGATTTGGCAGTCCTACTAAATTTCATTTGTCATTACAAAAGCCAGATTATCCCAAAGTAATCATTGCATTTAGTTCCGAAACGAAACTGCCATAACCAGATTTTTCATTACACAAGATGTGCTCTGCTGTATTTCTGAAACAGTATAGATAATTGTAGCAACAGAGTTTTTTTATATGTTACTCCAGATGTGTACATGATATTTTGATACTGCAGCTTTGATGCAGCCTATTGAAGAAAGAACTTTTTTTTTTTTTTTAATTTTGGGGATGCTTTGAAGTGGTCTATTTGCTAGAAGCAATTTGATGTGAGGACATTTTTATATGTTATACTTTTTTTTTAAAAAAAACATTATTTTCAGCATTTCATTACAAAGTGCAGTATAGATATTTTCCCTCCAACTCTGAGACACACATCACCAAATACTTCCTACTCCCCAACCATGGAAATCGAGAATGGAAGTGGTTTAGGGGTGGAGAAAGCTCCCAGAGGGCAGAACTGTAAACCACAGAGGATTATTCCCAGGCATTGAAACCTAATGGATTTTGCCCAGTTGGATGTGAGTGCTTAGGACCAGTGATTCCTTTTTTCCTTCCATTTTCTTCCTTTTGGAATGGGAATGTCTATAAATGTTATCCTATGCTGTACCACAATTGTATTTTGGGAGCAGATCATTTATTCTCTAATTTCACAAGTCCTTAGATAGAGTAGCATTTTGCCCCAGAATGGCTCATACCCAGAGTCTCATCCACACCTGATTTAGATGATGAGGTTTGGGACTTCTGAGCTGATGATATTTAGATGAGCTTTCACTTTGAGTTGGTGCTGTAATGAGTTGAGACTCTGGGGGATATTGGGATGGGATGAATGTATCTTGTATGTGAGATGGATGTGAATCTTTGGGGCCCAGAAGGTGGACTATAGTAGGCTGAATACTGACAGATATGCCCCTGTCCTAGTCCCTGAAACTTGTGACGGTTAGTTTATAAGGCAAAAAGAACTTCTTGAAAGTAATCAGATTAAGAATTTTGAGATTGAGAGATTATCCTAGATTATCTGGGTCGGTCTGATGTAATCACAGGACACAAGATGAGGCAGAGTCAGAGGAGAAAGTGATGTGGTAGTTGTGGCAGAAATTAGAATCATATGTTTTTTGGGGGGATTACAAGTCAATTTTATTTATTTATTTATTTATTTATTTATTTATTTAAATAGATTTTTATTGGAGTATAATTGCTTGACAATGCTGTGTGAGTTTCTGTTGTACAACAAAGTGAATCAGCCATATGCATTTTTGAAGATGGAGGAAGAGGCTACAAACCAAGGAATACAAGTGGCAACCAGAAGCTGGAAAAAAACACGGAAGCCAATTACCCGCTAGAGCCTCCAAAAGGAATGTAACCCTGCTGACAGCTTAACTTCAGCCCAGTGAAATTGATTTCACACTTCTGACCTCCATAATTCAAAGATAATAAATTCATGTTGTTTTAAGCCTCTCAGTTTATGGTAATTTGATACAACAGCAATGAGAAACTAACACAGAGGATCCATATGAAACTGCTTTATAACAATGGATTCTGAGAGAAAACTGGTGATTTCTTGGATGTTAATTTTATACTTTTTGGACAAAATCAAATACAGACAATAAAACTCTATGTAACAGGGGTGGGAGCTGGAGATGAAGTAAAGGTCAGGAACATCCACTGCACACATTACTGGGTAATAAAGAAGAGAAATTTTACAGTTTGACTAGGCTGTTTCAACTAGTATCCAAAAAACTGCATTAAAACCCATTTTCATATTGTTTTTCCTGGATGTTTTCTCTCCTGTGTCACTCACCCCCACTCCAGAGCATTTCAAGTTGGACCTGCAGAGACCCTTTTGAAGGTTAAATGGAGTTCAAGGGCTTCAACTCTTAGTTTCACTGTGGAGACAAAAGATACACTAATTAATGGCTTTTATGAAGACTTGGCTTTTACTGGAAATAAAACCAAATAATTCCTCTGAAGAGTTTTTAATTAATTGCTATCTAGCATAATTTGATTTGAATTTCTCATGGAAAACAGTTGAATGGAAACAGAGTTGAATATTATGAATCCAAAAGCTTCTTCATCTGAAGATTAGTCATGCTAAAAGCCAATGTATCATTTATAAATTTTATTCTGCAGAACATTTCCTGTTTTGCTGTACTGTGTGTGTTGAAATGCTTATTAAATAGAATATTAGTCTTTGGAGGAACAAAGTACTTACTTCATTAAGAAGACCAAAGCTTTTACTACCTGGAAGTCTCAGAAAAATAAGTTGTTTCAGACTGAAACATTTTTTTGGATAGAATTTTTCCTTTTAATCAAAAAGCCATATATATGTACCTAATGTTATATATATTTGCATTCTTGTTTTTTGATTTTAGCACTTTGTAAGGAAACTCTTGCAATATGTAAATCATACTTATTTGTGATTTTTAAGTAACATATGAAATATAAATGAACTTTTCCTCAATGATACTGTATTAGCAATAAGGCACTATTTTCCTGGACCAAAGCTCAAGAACACAAGAATAAGCTTGTTGAGATGTGTAAAACATGAGTGTACCTGAGGTCCAGAACATGCCCAAGGAGGGTCACAGGAATGGCTGTGACCTGTCTAAAAAGCAGTGCAAAAAAGGGTGATATCATTACTTACATGATTTAGTATGTATGAACAAAAAGGAAAAATATAACATCTTGTTACTTCAAAGTCATGAAATTCCTTCAGAAGGTTTTCATAAAAATGGCATGTTCTGATGCAGTCAGCAAAGACCTCAACAGTATCCTTAGGGTTATTACTACAATGATTTTTTTAGGTTCTTTTCAAATAAAGAACCTTCATATTGGCTATATTGGCTAATGGTGTAAAGCCAAAGTAAAGTTTGAATAAAATAATGTTCTTAATCCGAATCTGCCAGGTCTTCAAATTCAGTACTTCCTAAAAGGAATTGTACCCCTTTAAAGGCAATATGATGTTTACAATAAGATCTCTATTTGTTGCAATCCTAGGTGAAATCTGATTTTTGATTTATTAATCACCTTTTATTTAGATTGAAGATTTTTACTTCCTCATTTCTTTTCGTGTCTTTCTCTTCCCTCTCTTCCTTTTTTCCTTCTTTTATCTTCCTTCCTTCCCATCCTCCCTTTTCCTTTTCCTCCTACTTCGTCCTTCCCTTCTCTCCTGCCCTCCCTTCATCCTTTTTTTCCTTTCTTCCATCCCTCCTTCCTTTTGCTCTACTTAACCCGTCAAAGTTGAATCTAAAATGCCAAGCCTTTTTTCTGGGACAAATATGGAGAAAACTTTTAAAATAATTCTCAAGTTATTGGAGAGGTGAGAGGAAAACATTTTTCTTCTTAACTCAGAAGGCACTGTATTGAAATGTCATTACTATACTTTGAAAACCTCTTAGGACGTCTTATTCTCACTGGCTCCCTGATTGTACTGACGACCAACCCTCAATGCAAACAGATTCTTGGACAGTTAAGAAAGAGAATGGAACAGAATGAAGGGGGAGCGACCATTTTCTACTCAAATATTCCATATTGCATATGTAACAAGTGAATTATTAAGGAATGATGTGTTGTATTTTCTTGATATTATAGATTTGCCACCTAAAAAATGAAAAGTTGTTTTCCCCTGCGTGCCTTTGTGTTCTCAGTTTCTGGATTTTGTTGTCCCATGGATGGATGGAATTTACCCTCATTCCATCCAGGAACATCTTCATCAGTTAAAGACAGCAGATCAGTAAGCAAAATATTCTCTCCCCCATTCTTCAGGGAGGGTAATCCTTGCTCTGCCACAATCTAAGAAAAAAGACAAGAGACTCTGAGATTGGACTTCTTATTAAACTGGTTGAATGGATTCAGACCTAGCTTTGATTTGCAAAGTAATGTGACATTTCTTGCACCTCGAGTGTTATGGAGCAATTAATCTTTATTGCCCATGCAAAATAATAACAGGGAACCTTTTGATATACTCCTGTGTTTGCAATCTAATCCACTAGTTTATAACTATAAATAGTGTGTTTTATTTACTAATTTGAAAAAAGTTTGTGGTTCAGTCTTTGAGGATATAATCAAAGTGAGTTCAAGTTAGCAGTTATGCAGTTGAATGGATCAGGTTCCAAGTAATGACCAAAAAGCCTTAGATCTTCAGTCTGTTAGTGCAGACTTGGCACTTACAAATTCCATTAGGTCATGAGAGAAACATTTGATTTTATTTTGCCTTTCTAGTCTCTCTCTTCTCTCTCCCTTCTTCCTTCCTCCATCTATTGCCAGGGCTGTACCTCTCTATCTCTACCTCTGTCTTCGTTTCAATCTCTATCTCTCTATTATTCCCCAACTCTTAAAAAATAATAATAGTTAATAGCTAATCTTTACTGAATATTTAATATGTTCCAGGTATAAATCTACATGAATTTTATTTAGATTTGAAGGAATGATAAAATGGAGAACAAAGCAATTGTTGTACATTGAAGTGTTATGAAAAATAAACTTCATATACATTTTAAAGTATTAACCATTCATGAGAGGAATACCCACTAAGGATACTAATGAGAGAAATGTCCACTAAGGTTATGGGTCTGATTAAATTAACTGGTCAGAATATCATTTACTCAGTCGCTCATTTAATTTATCCCTCCCTCTATTCATTCATCAAGCATATCTTAGGTGCCTACCATATCAAGATTTATACTAATGGTTGTAGCTACAAAACAAAGGGAATTTAGTTTTCATCCACCGCGACCTGTGTCCGCTAGTGGGTTTTGCATTTCCATGCTGGAACTCTGCCTCAGAGATCTGTGTTCTAATGCCAAAGTGACATCTGCCAGCACAGGCCTTCATATGCTAAGACTTTAGTGACTGCAATCAATCAACAGGATTCACAGCTCCCCATAATTTTGAGCTACTCTAGATGTGGCAAGCTGCCATGGCCATGTCAGGCAGAAATATCTTTATAGCCATTAAAGGGCAGACTTCTCATTTAATTGAGATGGCTTGGGCAGGTATGGTGCAGGTGGCCTTATTAGGGGAGTTACAGAATGCAGGCAGCCACAGCCCTTTGAAATTCTAGAAACACATGGGCCAGCAGGAACAGCACACACTAATAACTGAGCTGAACGCCCCCCATCGGGAATCACCTTCAAAACAAGCAACAGGGGGCTTCCCTGGTGGCGCAGTGGTTGAGAGTCCACCTGCCGGTGCAGGGGACAGGGGTTCGTGCCCCGGTCCGGGAGGATCCCATGTGCCGTGGAGTGTCCGGGCCCGTGAGCCATGGCCGCTGGGACTGCACGTCCGGAGCCTGTGCTCCACAACGGGAGAGGCCACAGCAGTGAGAGGCCCGCGTACCACAAAAAAAAAAAACCACAAAAAACAAGCAACAGGTGACTCTTAGAATGTATCAAATGTCTTCTGTTACTTAGAGGTCAGAATAGTTGTTAATTTATAGAAAGGATAGAAACAAATTGGATAAAACAAAGTTTAAACACCTTTTTTTCCTCTAAAGTTTAAATAATGTAGTAACACCTGTGCTGTATTTCTACCATCAAGACCAGATGGCTCATACTCATTCTCTTTCTTTCTTTCTTTCATTCTGTTTTTCTTTTACTTTCAACTGTTTAAAATTGTGATATAGTTGTTTCATATTTTAACATTCACTGTTTTGCTTTCAGTTTTTCCTGAGATTTTTTATTGCCTTTATTTTTGCTGGTTCAGAGAAACAATATATTCCTTTCGGGCCTCCCTGGTGGCGCAAGTGGTTGAGAGTCCGCCTGCCGATGCAGGGGATACGGGTTCGTGCCCCGGTCTGGGAGGATCCCATATGCCGCGGAGCGGCTGGGCCCGTGAGCCATGGCCGCTGAGCCTGCGCGTCCGGAGCCTGCGCGTCCGGAGCCTGTGCTCCGCAACGGGGGAGGCCACAACAGTGAGAGGCCCGCATACCGCAAAAAAAAATAAATAAAAAAAAAAAAAAAAAAAAAAAAAAAAAAAAAAAAATATTCCTTTCTTCTTCAAAATTATTTATTCTTTTCAATTATATAAGGAGTTCTCTTTCCTCCCAGTGAGATCCCTCCCATAGTTTTTGATCTACCGCTTTACTATGAATTATTTGTTTTCTAGACGTGCTTCATAGTTGTCATTATGGGATTTCTTTTAGATGTACTTCTGTGTGAGAGGCACTGTTTTCTGGGATTTTATGCCTTTTTCTATCTTGTTTGGCTCTCATTTTGCTAGAACATATACTCAAGTTGATTTTTCAGAAGCATGAAGGGAAGAGTAAAGCAGTAAAAGTCTGATAGTTTCATGTCAGAAAGTGTCTTTATGTTAACTTTATTAATAACTTATTTGGACATAAAATTACAAATCCAAAATCACTTTCCTTTAAAAATTGAACATGTCACTCTAATATTATATAACATTTATTTTTGCTTATCAGAAATCTGATAGCAGAATGATTCTTATTCTCTTATAGGAGATCTGATTTTAGGTCTGTAAGTTTTGGGGATTTTCCCTTTCTCCTTGAAGTTGTGAAATTTCATAAATATGTGTTAGAACAGAACTTGACTCATCCATTCTGCTTGGAGGTAGGTGAGTCATTTCAATCTAAGGACTTATAAGTGCTATGCAATTTTTTGGTCACATATTTGATAATTTCTTCCCCCTCTATTCTGTCTTTCTTTTCTTAAATTATTTTTATATTTTGTTCACATTTTTAATCTGCTTTTACACTTTGATATAAATTTTATTATAATGTTTTATCCATCATCAAATTTCTACCCACTTCCTCTCTGCTTTTCTAGTTGAATCTCTGTTAAGATTTTTTTTTTTTTAATTGAAGTATAGTGATTTACAATGTTGTATTAGTTTCTGGTGTATAGCGAAGTGATTCAGTTATACATATACATACATAGTCTTTTTCATATTCTTTTCCATATGGTTTATTACAGGATATTGAATATAGTTTCCTGTGCTATACAGTAGGGCCTTGTCGTTTATCTATTTTATATATAGTAGTTTGTATCTGCTAGTCCCAAACTCCTAATTTAACCCTCCCCCACCCCCTTTCCCCTTTCATAACCATAAGTTTGTTTTCTGTGTCTGTGAGTCTTTCCCCTTTCATAACCATAAGTTTGTTTTCTATGTCTGTGAGTCTGTTTCTGTTTCATAAATAAATTCATTTGTATCATATTTTAGATTCCACATGTAAGTGATATCATGTGGTATTTCTCTTTTTCTTTCTGACTTCACTTAGTATGATAATCTCTAGGTCCACCCATGTTGCTGCAAATGACATTATTTCATTGTCTCTTATGGCTGAATAGTAGTCCATTGTGTATATATACCACATCATCTTTATTCCTTCATCTGTCAATGGCCATTTAGGTTGCTTTCATGCCTTGGCTATTGTAAATAGTGCTGCAGTGAATATTGGGGTGCATGTATCTTTTTGAAGTATGTGTTTTTCTGGATATATGTCCAGGAGTGGGATTGCTGGATCATATAACAACTCTGTTTTTAGTTTTTAAAGGAACCTCCATACTGTTCTCCACAGTGGCTGCACCAATTTGCATTCCCACCAACAGTGTAGGAGGGTTCCCTCTTCTCCACATCTTCTCCAGCATTTGTTATTTGTAGAATGATGGTCATTCTGACCAGTATAAGACGATACCTCATTGTAGTTTTGATTTGCATTTCTCTAATAATTAATGATGATGAGCATCTTTTCATGTACCTATTGGCCATCTGTATGTCTTCTTTGGAGAAATGTCTATTTAGGTCTTCTGCCCATTTTTTAATTGGGCTGTTTGTTTTTTGTTATTGAGATGTATGAGCTGTTTGTATGTTTTGGAAATTAAGCCCGTGTTGGTCGCATGGTTTGCAAATATTTTCTCCCAGTCCATAGGTTTTTTCCTTTTGTTTATGGTTCCCTGTGCTGTACAAAAGCTTATAAGTTTGATTAGGTCCCATTTGTTTATTTTTGCTTTCATTGCTGTTGCCTTGGGAGACTAGCCTTAGGAAACATTTGTACGATTTATGTCAGGAAATGTTTTGCTTATTTTTTCTTCTAGGAGTTTTATGGTGTCATATCTCATACTTAAGTCTTTAAGCCATTTTGAGTTTATTTTTGTGTACAGTGTGAGGAAGTGTTCTAACTTCATTGATTTACATGTAGCTGTCCAGCTTTCCAACACCACTTGCTGCACAGACTGTCTTTTCTTCATTGTATTGGGTAGGTCAAAAAGTTCATTCGTGTTTTTCCGTAAGATGGCTCTAGTAGCACTTAGTTGTCTTCAACTTCATTTGAAGCAATTTTGTTAGATTGTATGTGACAGCTGTCATATCAGCGTGCATTTAAAAAAAGACATCAAAATTGGTGAATTTTTGAATAGCCATTTTAATATCAAAGATGGAAGAAAAAAAGCAACATTTTTGGCATATTATGCTTTATTCTTTCAAGAAAGGTAAAGACACAACTGAAACACAAAAAGAAGATTTGTGCAGTGTATGGAGAAGGTGCTGTGACTGGTTGAACATGTCAAAATTGGTTTGCGAAGTTTTGTGCTAAAGATTTCTCATTGGACAATGCTCCACGGTCTGGGAGACCAGTTGAAGTTGATAGCAATCAAATTGAAACAATAATTGAGAACAATCAACGTTATACCATGCAGAAGATAGCTGACATACTCAAAATATCCAAATCAAGTGTTGAAAATCATTTGCACCAGCTTGGTTATGTGAATCACTTTGATGTTTGGGCTCCACATAAGTTAGGTGAAAAAACCTTCTTGACCATATTTCCACATGCGATTCTCTACTGAAATGTAATGAAAATCTTCCGTTTTTTTTTTTTTTTTTGCGGTATGCGGGCCTCTCACTGTCGTGGCCTCTCCCGTTGCGGAGCACAGGCTCCGGACACACAGGCTCAGCAGCCATGGCTCACGGGCCCAGCCGCTCCGCGGCATGTGGGATCTTCCCGGACCGGGACACGAACCCGTGACCCCTGCATCGGCAGGCGGACTCTCAACCACTGCGCCACCAGGGAAGCCCAAATCTTCCGTTTTTAAAACAAATTATGATGGTCAATGAAAAGTGGATACTGTACAACAATGTGGAATGGAAGAGATCATGGGGCAAGTGAAATGAACCACCACCCACCACACCAAAGGCCGATATTCATACAAAGAAGGTGATGTTGTGTATTTGGTGGGATTGGGAGTCCTCTATTATGAGCTCCTTCCGGAAAACCAAATGATTAATTCCAGCAAGAACTCCTCCCAGTTAGACCAACTGAAAGTGGCACTCGATGAAAAACATCCAGAATTAGTCAAACGAAAATGCATAATCTTCCATCAGGGTAACACAAGACTGCATGTTGCTTTGATGACCAGGCAAAAACGGTTACGGCTTGGCTGGGGAGTTCTGATTCATCCACTGTATTCACCAGACATTGCACTTTCGGATTTCCATTTATTTCAGTTTTTACAGAGTTCTCTTAATGGAATATATTTCAATTCCCTGGAAGACTGTAAAAGGCACCTGGAACACTTCTTTGCTTAAAAAGATAAAAGGTTTTGGGAAGATGGAATTATGAAGTTGCCTGAAAAATGGCAGAAGGTAGTGGAACAAAGGGTGAATACGTTGTTCAATAAAGTTCTTGGTGAAAATGAAAAATGTGTCTTTTATTTTTACTTATAAAACTGAAGGTACTTTTTGGCCCACCCAATATATTCTTGCCTCCATTGTTGAAGATTAATTGACCATAAGTGTGTGCATTTATTTCTGGGCTCTCTATTCTGTTCCATTGATCCAGATGTCTTTTTTGTGCCAATACCATGCTGTTTTGATGACTGTAGCTTTGTAGTATTATCTGAAGTCTGGGAGGGTTTTGCCTCCTGCTTTGCTCTTTTCCCTCAGGACTGCTATGGCAATTCTGGGTCTTTTATGGTTCCATATAAATTTTAGGATTATTTGTTCCAGTTCTGTAAAAAATGTCATGGGTAATTTGATGGGAATCATGTTAAATCTGTAGATTGCTTTGGGTAGTATGGCCATCTAAACAATATTAATTCTTCCAATCCAGGAGCATGGGATATCTTTCCATTTCTTTGAATCATCTTTAATATCCTTTATCAATGTTTTATAGTTCATAGCAAATAAGTCTTTCACCTTGGTCAGGTTTATTCCTAAATATTTTATTTATTTATTTATTTTGATGTGATTTTAAAAGGGATTTTTTGTTTTACTGTCCCTTTCTGATATTTCATTGTCAGTGTAAAGAAATGCAACAGATTTCTAGGATTTTTCATTTGAGGTAAGGAGAGGGGGGCAGCTATGGTTTCCTGAACCCTGACTAGCCCCTAGAGATATACCATTTTCAGAAATTTCTTATAAACTCATTCACTGAAGATCTCTCTCTCTCAATTCTATTTCCATCACTTTTGCAGATTTACACTCTTCCTTACACATCTTTACCATCAATTTAGTGGGATTTGGAAAGGGCTGGAGGGAAAACTTTGTGTAGCAGTTTGGCCATCTTGAACTCAACAGGATACACATTTTCAACAGCTTAATTGGATGAAGAGCTTACTAGAAAATCTGGCTTTGTGTAGGAAATCTATCCCAAAAGATCACCGTCACAGACAGGATACAGAAACTACAACCTAAACTTTCACAGAACTGAATTAAACAGGAAATTCTCATACTCAATCCAGTAACTGGAACTTCTAGCAGAGTTGCTGGTGACTAACATAGGGTGAGAATTTTACTCTGCTTCAGTCTACTTTTTTAGTTGCCTTTTTTTTTTCATGTACATCTGTGTAGTCGGTTTAAGTGAGCAGGTCTCATAGGATATAGTTAGAAAAGCTCATTGTTTTTGTCTTCCACTCTCTCTTTAAATCTGCTTGGTGAGGAACTGTATGTTCCTGCCACAGAAAAGCCCAGGCCGAACTAAAAGTCACTTTAAATTACCAAAAGAATATTGGTTAAATAATTAAAATTACTTGGTTCCAGATAATGTAGAACATTCCAAACTATGTAAAATTAGTCTTCCATCCTTTCTTGCCCCTCTATTCTCAGCAGGATAACTTCAGTTTTGAGCCCAACTGGAGTTAGAAGAAAGCACGGGAAGGATGGTCATGTGTTTTCTGAGTTTGGCTATTGTTTAACACTGACTCTCTCATGGGAACTTCTCTGAATTCTGTGAAGAATCGCTAGTGGGTTCTTTTCTCTGCAACTGCCTTGAGGTGGACATTGCCCCTCCTTTGCCTGGCTCCTCCTGAGCTCCCAGCTTCAGTCCCCACAGTGTCACCCACAGACTTTTATAATTGGGGTCCTCTTGTCTTGGCAGGCTGCCTTCTTTGGCAGGATCCTTTTGACAAGGGCCTTCTCACTAATCCACTGCATCAACAACTGCAGGGGATACGCATCAATTTCTCCGAGTGCTCCCTTAGAATTCTCTGTTACTTTTGCTTGGGGTTAGAATACAGCACCTCCTTGGCCCTTCTGCCTCAGGGGATGGACTCCCAGACCAGTTCTCTTCAAATAAATCCTCCTCTCAAATTTCAGCAATTTTTCTCTCAGAATTCTCCTTGGTCAGCATCACCTATGGCCTTCACGCCTCAACCAAAGCTGAGAAAGGAAAAGTCACATTTTAAAAGCCTGTTTGGCACAAGTTAATATTTTCTGGAACACATTATTGATGAAAAGTTTGAATGATTTTTTAAAACTCTGTGAACTAAGGAAGACTCCTTAAGCTTGAATTCTGTAACTGGAGTAGAATCTCATAAAAAGCAAGAAATTCAGTGGAAACAAATGAGTTCTTACCAATAAATGGTTTGAGATTGTCACTAATTTGGAAGTAAAAGGCTCTGGGTGAAAGCTGAAAATGGACTGGCTTTTAAGAAATTCCGACAGCACATGTCTGAGTAAGAATTGGCTCAGAGTTCAATTGCATGTTGAAAATATAAACAATTTCATTAGGAGAGCTAAATGGAAGGAATTGTTAAAATACCTACAAATTAATTTTGTCACTAATATGATAAAATAATTTTAATTTCTAGGAAAACGTTATAAAGAATTATGCTCAATTGTGATATTTATGAATAATGGAAATTATTGACTTAAATAACTCAAAAGTGTAACAAACAAATTTCTGTTGATTGTCTTATGTACTTGTATACCCTACTTTCAAAAAAAAAAAAGTCAAAAGGCCTAACAAATCAGGTGGAACTTGGAAATATGCATCTAAGCAAAGTGATTCATAAGCACAATAAATTCTGAAAATCTACTGTCTGATAGAATACATAACTGGACCACTATTCTGATCTCAATTCTGACAGATTGGTTGCGAGTATATAGCTAAACAACTACTAAGGCTTGCTATGTGCTGGATGCTTTCTTAGTAACTAATATATTTTAATTAAATGAAACCTCACAAGTAAAACCTGTGAGATGGTATTATTATTATTATTATTATTATTATTTTATATCATTTCCACTGTACCGATAAAGAAATAAGACATGGGGGCTTTAAGTAGCTTCAAGATCACACAACTTGAATCAGGGGTCAGGACATCTGGTGGCAGAGCTCTGCTCTTAATAATTATGCTCCTGGAAGTGACCAGACCCTTGTGAACAGTTGAAGTTATCATCATGTTTGAGTTGGCCAACACATAGGGTTCATCAAGTCAGATTTCCGAAATCCCAGAGTTAGTCACATTTCCATGGCATGAGATTTTGGAAGATGATTGGAAGATATTGGGAATCACTTAGCGGTGCAATTCTTTTTTTTTTTAATTTTTTAAAATTATTTAATATATTAAAAAATTTTTTATTAGTCTCTGCTTTACAACAAAGTGAATCAGTCATACATATACATCTGTTCCCACATCCCCTCCCTCCTGCGTCTCCCTCCCTCCCACCCTCCCCATCCCACCCCTCCAGGTGGCCACAAAGCACCGAGCCGATCCCCCCGCGCCACGCGGCCACCCCCCACCATCCATCCACCCCGTGCCCGGCAGTGTATACACGTCCATGCCTCTCTCGCGCCCAGTCACAGCCGCCCCCCCATATCCCCAAGCCCACCCCCAGTAGGTCTGTATCTCTATTCCTGTTTTACCCCTAAGTTCTTCATGACGTTTTTTTTCTTAAATTCCATATATATGTGTTACCATATGGTATTTGTCTTTCTCTTTCTGACTTACTTCACTCTGTATGACAGACTCTAGGTCTATCCACCTCATTACAAATAGCTCAGTTTCGTTTCTTTTTATGGCTGAGTACTATTCCATTGTATATATGTGCCACATCTTCTTTATCCAGTCATCGGATGATGGACACTTGGGTTGTTTCCATCTCCAGGCTATTGTGAATAGAGCTGCAATGAACATTTTGGTACATGTCTCTTTTTGAATTATGGTTTTCTCAGGGTATATGCCTAGTAGTGGGATTGCTGGGTAATATGGTAGTTCTATTTGTAGTTTGTTAAGGAACCTCCATACCGTTCTCCATAGTGACTGTACCAATTCACATTCCCACCAGCAGTGCAAGAGTGTTCCCTTTTCTCCACACCCTCTCCAGCATTTATTGTTTCTAGATTTCTTGATGATGGCCATTCTGACTGGTGTGAGATGATATCTCATTGTAGTTTTGATTTGCATTTCTCTAATAATTAATGATGTTGAGCATTCTTTCATGTGTCTGTTGGCAGTCTGTAGATCTTCTTTGGAGAAATGCCTATTTAAGTCTTCTGCCCATTTTTGGATTGGGTTGTTTGTTCTTTTGCTATTGAGCTGCATGAGCTGTTTATAAATTTTGGAGATTAATCCTTTGTCAGTTGCTTCATTTGCAAATATTTTCTCCCATTCTGAGGGTTGTCTTTTGGTCTTGTTTATGGTTTCCTTTGCTGTGCAAAAGCTTTGAAGTTTCATTAGGTCCCATTTGTTTATCTTTGTTTTTATCTCCATTTCTCTAGGAGGTGGGTCCAAAAGGATCTTGCTGTGATTTATGTCATAGAGTGTTCTGCCTATGTTTTCCTCTAAGAGTTTGATAGTGTCTGGCCTTACATTTAGGTCTTTAATCCATTTTGAGCTTATTTTTGTGTATGGTGTTAGGGAATGATCTAATCTCATACTTTTACATGTCCCTGTCCAGTTTTCCCAGCACCACTTATTGAAGAGGCTGTCCTTTCTCCACTGTACATTCCTGCCTCCTTTATCAAAGAACAGGTGACCATATGTGCGTGGGTTTATCTCTGGGCTTTCTATCCTGTTCCATTGATCTATCTTTCTGTTTTTGTGCCAGTACCACACTGTCTTGATTACTGTAGCTTTGTACTATAGTCTGAAGTCAGGGAGCCTGATTCCTCCAGTTCCGTGTTTCGTTCTCAAGATTGCTTTGGCTATTCGGGGTTTTTTGTTTTTCCAAACAAATTTTGAAATTTTTTGTTCTAGTTCTGTGAAAAATGCCAGTGGTAGTTTGATAGGGATTGCATTGAATCTGTAGATTGCTTTGGGTAGTAGAGTCATTTTCACAATATTGATTCTTCCAATCCAGGAGCATGGTATATCTCTCCATCTGTTTGTATCATCTTTAATTTCTTTCATCAGTGTCTTATAATTTTCTGCATACAGGTCTTTTGTCTCCTTAGGTAGGTTTATTCCTAGATATTTTATTCTTTTTGTTGCAATGGTAAATGGGAGTGTTTCCTTGATTTCACTTTCAGATTTTTCATCATTAATGTACAGGAATGCCAGATTTCTGTGCATTAATTTTGTATCCTGCTACTTTACCAAATTCATTGATTAGCTCTAGTAGTTTTCTGGTAGCATCTTTAGGATTCTCTATGTATAGTATCATGTCATCTGCAAACAGTGACAGCTTTACTTCTTCTTTTCCAAAGGAATTTGGATTCCTTTTATTTCCTTTTCTTCTCTGATTGCTGTGGCTAAAACTTCCAAAACTATGTTGAATAAGAGTGGTGAGAGTGGGCAGCCTTGTCTTGTTCCTGATCTTAGTGGAAATGGTTTCAGTTTTTCACCATTGAGGACAATGTTGGCTGTGGGTTTGTCATATATGGCCTTTATTATGTT
Organism: Mesoplodon densirostris; assembly: GCF_025265405.1. Taxonomy (NCBI): domain Eukaryota; kingdom Metazoa; phylum Chordata; class Mammalia; order Artiodactyla; family Ziphiidae; genus Mesoplodon; species Mesoplodon densirostris. The sequence goes on from NC_082668.1 coordinate 86,233,235, forward strand.
GAGGAAAGTTCCCTCTATGCCTACTTTCTGCAGGGTTTTTATCATAAATGGGTGTTGAATTTTGTCGAAAGCTTTCTCTGCATCTGTTGAGATGATCATATGGTTTTTCTCCTTCAATTTGTTAATATGGTGTATCCTATTGATTGATTTGCATATATTGAAGAATCCTTGCATTCCTGGAGTAAACCCCACTTGATCATGGTGTATGATCCTTTTAATGTGCTGTTGGATTCTGTTTGCTAGTATTTTGTTGAGGATTTTTGCATCTATGTTCATCAGTGATATTGGTGTGTAGTTTTCTTTCTTTGTGACATCCTTGTCTGGTTTTGGTATCAAGGTGATGGTGGCCTCGTAGAATGAGTTTGGGAGTGCTCCTCCCTCTGCTATATTTTGGAAGAGTTTGAGAAGGATAGGTGTTAGCTCTTCTCTAAATGCTTGATAGAATTCACCTGTGAAGCCATCTTGTCCTGGGCTTTTGTTTTTTGGAAGATTTTTAATCACAGTTTCAATTTCAGTGCTTGTGATTGGTCTATTCATATTTTCTATTTCTTCCTGATTCAGTCTTGGCAGGTTGTGCATTTCTAAGAATTTGTCCATTTCTTCCAGGTTGTCCATTTTATTGGCATAGAGTTGCTTGTAGTAATCTCTCATGATCTTTTGTATTTCTTCAGTGTCAGTTGTTACTTCTCCTTTTTCATTTCTAATTCTATTGATTTGAGTCTTCTCCCTTTTTTCTTGATGAGTCTGGCTAATGGTTTATCAATTTTGTTTATCTTCTCAAAGAACCAGCTTTTAGTTTTATTGATCTTTGCTATCGTTTCCTTCGTTTCTTTTTCATTTATTTCTGATCTGATCTTTATGATTTCTTTCCTTCTGCTAACTTTGGGGTTTATTTGTTCTTCTTTCTCTAATTGCTTTAGGTGCAGGGTCAGGTTGTTTACTCGAGATGTTTCCTGTTTCTTAAGGTGGGATTGTATTGCTATAAACTTCCCCCTTAGAACTGCTTTTGCTGCATCCCATAGGTTTTGGGTCGTCCTGTCTCCAGTGTCATTTGTTTCTAGGTATTTTTTAATTTCCTCTTTGATTTCTTCAGTGCTCACTTCGTTATTGAGTAGTGTATTGTTTAGCCTCCATGTGTTTGTATTTTTTAGAGATCTTTTCCTGTAATTGATGTCTAGTCTCATAGCATTGTGGTCGGAAAAGATACTTGATACAATTTCAGTGTTCTTAAATTTACCAAGGCTTGATTTGTGACCCAAGATATGATCTATCCTGGAGAATGTTCCATGAGCACTTGAGAAAAAAGTGTATTCTGTTGTTTTTGGATGGAATGTCCTATAAATATCAACTAAGTCCATCTTGTTTAATGTATCATTTAAAGCTGTGTTTCCTTATTTATTTTCATTTTGGATGATATGTCCATTGGTGAGAGTGGGGTGCTAAAGTCCCCTACTATGATTGTGTTACTGTCGATTTCCCCTTTTATGGCTGTTAGTATTTGCCTTATGTTTTGAGGTGCTCCTATGTTGGGTGCATAAATATTTACAATTGTTATATCTTTTTCCTGGATCGATCCCTTTATCATTATGTAGTGCCCTTCTTTGTATCTTGTAATAGTCTTTATTTTAAAGTCTCTTTTGTCTGATGTGAGAATTTCTACTCCAGCTTTCTTTTGATTTCCATTTGCATGGAATATCTTTTTCCATCCCCTTACTTTCAATCTGTATGTGTCTCTAGGTCTGGAGTGGGTCTCTTGTAGACAGCATATGTATGGGTCTTGTTTTTGTATCCATTCAGCCACTCTGTGTCTTTTGGTGGGAGCATTTAGTCCATTTACGTTTAAGGTAATTATTGATATGTATGTTCCTATTCCCATTTCCTTAATTGTTTTGGGTTCGTTATTGTAGGTATTTTCCTTCTGTTGTGTTTCTTGCCTAGAGAAGTTCCTTTAGCATTTGTTGTAAAGCTGGTTTGGTGGTGCTGAACTCTCTCAGCTTTTGCTTGTCTGTAAAGGTTTTAATTTCTCCATCAAATCTGAATGAGATCCTTGCTGGGTAGAGTAATCTTGGTTGCAGGTTTTTCTCCTTCATCACTTTAATTATGTCCTGCCACTCCCTTCTGGCTTGTAGAGTTTCTGCTGAGAGATCAGCTGTTAACCTGATGGGGATTCCCTTGTGTGTTATTTGTTGTTTTTCCCTTGCTGCTTTTAATATGATTTCTTTGTGTTTAATTTTTGACAGTTTGATTAATATGTGTCTTGGCATATTTCTCCTTGGATTTATTCTGTATGGGACTCTCTGTGCCTCCTGGACTTGATTAACTAATTCCTTTCCCATATTAGGGAAGTTTTCAACTATAATCTCTTCAAATATTTTCTCAGTCTCTTTCTTTTTCTCTTCTTCTTCTGGAACCCCTATAATTCGAATGTTGGTGCGTTTAATGTTGTCCCAGAGGTCTCTGAGACTGTCCTCTGTTCTTTTCATTCTTTTTTCTTTATTTTGCTCTGCAGCAGTTATTTCCACTATTTTATCTTCCACCTCACTTATCCGTTCTTCTGCCTCAGTTATTCTGCTATTGATCCCATCTAGAGTATTTTTCATTTCATTTATTGTGTTTTTAATCGATGCTTGATTCATCTTTAGTTCTTCTAGGTCCTTGTTAACTGTTTCTTGCATTTTGTCTATTCTATTTCCAAGATTTTGGATCATGGAAATAGAATCTTGGATCATCTTTACTATCATTATTCTGAATTCTTTTTCAGGTAGACTGCCTATTACCTCTTCATTTGTTAGGTCTGGTAGGTTTTTATCTTGCTCCTTCACGTGCTGTGTGTTTTCCTGTCTTCTCCTTTTGCTTATCTTACTGTGTTTGGGGTCTCCTTTTTGCAGGCTGCAGATTTGTAGTTCCCGTTGTTTTTGGTGTCTGTCCCCAGTGGCTAAGGTTGTTCCAGTAGGTTGTGTAGGCTTCCTGGTGGGGGGGACTAGTGCCTGTGTTCTGGTGGTTGAGGCTCGATCTTGTCTTTCTGGTGGACAGGTCCACGTCTGGTGGTGTGTTTTGGGGTGCCTGTGGCCTTATTATGTTTTTAGGCAGCCTCTCTGCTAATGGGTGGGGTTGTGTTCCTGTCTTGCTAGTTGCTTGGCATAGGGTGACCAGCACTGTAGCTGGCTGGTCATTGACTGAAGCTGGGTGCTGGTGTTGAGATGGAGATCTCTGGGAGCTTTTCGCCGCTTGATATTATGTGGAGCTGGGAGGTCTCTTGTGGACCCGTGTCCTGAAGTTGGCTCTCCCACTTCAGAGACACAGCACTGACTCCTGGCTGCAGCACCAAGAGCCTTTCATCTACCCGGCTCAGAATAAAAGGGAGAAAAAGTAGAAAGAATTAGTAGAAGAAAGAAAGAGAGAGGGAAAGAAAGGAAGAAGGAAAGAAAGGAAGGAAGCAAGGAAGAAAGAAAGAAAGGAGGGAGGGAGGAAGGATGGAAAGAAAGAAAGGAGGGAGGGAGGAAGGAAAGAAAGAAAGAAAGGCGAGAAAGAAAGGGGCAGAGGGAGGGAGGGAGGAAGGGAAGGTAGGAAGAAAAGAAAGAGAGAAGATAAAGTAAAATAGAATAAAGTATAAAATATAGTAGCGTTATTAAAAATAAAGTAATTATTGAAAAAAAAAATGGACGGATAGAACCCTGGGACCTATGGTGGAAGCAAAGCTATAAAGAGAAAATCTCACACAGAAGCATACACATACACATTCACAAAAAGAGAACATGGGGAAAAAAATCGAAAATCTTGCTCTCAAAGTCCACCTCCTCAGTTTGGGATAATTCGTTGTAAAAAGAAGAAAAGGGGAAAAAGTCTGAAATCTTGTCCTCAAAGTCCACCTCCTCAATTTGGGATGATTCGCTGTCCATTCATGCACTCCACAGACGCAGGGCACATCAAATGGACCGTGGAGCTTTAATCCGCTGCCTCCGAGGCTGCACAGAGAGATTTCCCTGTCTCTTCTCTGCTCTCACAGCTCCCGGGTCTCAGCCTTGGACCTGGCCCCGCCTCTGCGCGTAGGTTGCCGGAGGGCGTCCGTTCTTCGCTCAGACAGGACGGGCTTAAAGGAGCCGCTGATTTGGGGGATCTGGCTCACTCAGGCCGTGGGGAGGGAGGGGCACGCAGTGCAGGGCGGGCCTGTGGCGGCAGAGGCCGGCGTGACGTTGCGCCAGCCCGAGGCGCTCCGTGCGTTTTCCCGGGGAAGCCATCCCTGGGTCCCGGGACCCCGGCAGTGGCGGGCTGCACAGGCTCCCTGGAAGGGGGGGCGGTCAGTGACCTGCGCTCGCACACAGACCTTGTGGCGGCGGCAGCAGCAGCCCCAGCGTCCCATGCCCGTCTCCGGGGTCCGCGCCTTCAGCCGCAGCTCACGACCGTTTCTGGAGCTTCTTTAAGCAGCGCTCTTAATGCTCTCTCCTCACGCACCAGGAAACAAAAGGGAAGAAAAAGTCTCTTGCCTCTTCGGCGGCTCCAGACTTTCTCCCCGGACTCCCTCCGGGCTAGCCGCGGCGCACCAACCCCTTCAGGCTCTCTTCCTGCCGCCAGCCCCCGTCCTCTCCCTGCACTCCGACCGAAACCCGATACCCGAGCCTCAGCTCCCAGCTCCGCCCGCCCCGGCAGCCGAGCAGACAAGCCTCTCGGGCTGGTGAGTGCCGGTCGGCCCCGATCCTCTGTGCGGGAATCTCTCTGCTTTGCCCTCCACAGCCCTGTTGCTGTGCTCTCCTCGGCTACTCCGAAGCTTTCCCCCTCCGCCACCCTCAGACTCCGCCCGCGAAAGGGCTTCCTAGTGTGTGGAAACCTTTCCTCCTTCACGGCTCCCTCCCACTGGTGCAGGTCCCGTCCCTATCCTTTTGTCTCTGTTTATTCTTTTTTCTTTTGCCCTACCCAGGTATGTGGGGAGTTTCTTGCCTTTTGGGGGGTCTGAGGTCTTCTGTCAGCGTTCAGTAGGTGTTCTGTAGGAGTTGCTCCACGTGTAGATGAATTTCTGATGTATCTGTGGGGAGGAAGGTGATCTCCGCGTCTTACTCTTCCGCCATCTTCCTCTGGATCCAGCGGTGCAATTCTGACAGTGTATTTAAAATTCAAAAATTTTCTAACAAGCCCGATATGGCTTAATGGCAAGACCTCCCACCCATTGCATTTGCCTCTAAGTAATGAATGAGATTTGGCTAAATAGAAAATAATTTTTAAAAAAAGACTCAGATTTGTTTACACAAATACAGCTTCAGTTGAGTCATGCCAGAGAGTTATGTGATCAATATTATGATGCGGCCAATGATCTTCTGATGATGGCTGTAGGGAGAGTGACTGGGACCAGGGAATAGAGCCCCCCCCCCCCCCCCGCCACCAGTCTGCGCTGGAATGACCAGACTAGAACACTGCACACAATTTAGAACACTGCACACAACTATGGACAAACTGGACATGTTCATGAGGGAGACAACTCAGTGTGAAAAGAACCAGAAACTAGGTTGACAAAGAATAGTTGACTACTGCCTGAGAAAGAAAGGAAGGAAAAGGGAGGACATGAGAGGTTTTCTGTATGTAAAGGTTAAGGCCTGTTCATGAAAAGGGATTAGAATTTTTTTTCTGCTTGATCCCAAGAGGCAAGGACAGATGGATGTAAATAGAAGGTTACAGGATAACATAAGGAAGTACTTTGTCACGGAGTTGAAAAAAATAAAACAGACTATCAGTGATTGTTCAAGTATTAAACTGGAGAAATTTCAGTTGATAGGTTGTTCTGTTTCATTGTTTTGTTTCTTTGCTGTTCAGTACAACTTGTTTGTCTGGTATTTTTGGCCGATTTGCCCAACTTGACTAATTATTTTGAAATTGTGAAGATGCATCACAGTAAATATAAATATGATCACTGTAATGTAAGTCCTCTTCTTGTAGTGAAAATTGATGTTGGATGGCACAGCCATTCTTCGCTCAGTGTAGTGTGCTCAAAGACCTCTCTCTCCATTAACCAAGAATGTCTTACTGTAGCATAGAGTTCAAATGCTTTGGTGATTTGTACTATGCTTAAATAAAGCACATCCTGGTATGAAAATGAATGAATGCCTCCTGGCACTCTGTTCATGTATTCCTCAGAGGTTATGATAATTAGGATGCTTGTTTAATTGCTGTCCTTTTATTTCCACTGGCTTGTGGCAGTTAAAGAACAGATTTCAAACCATGTGTGTTGCATACACAGGTAATTTATAAACTCATTTTTGCTGTTACGAGCACAGGGAAAACATCCTGAATATCAATATCAAAACATCCTGAATCTTGATATTCAGTCAATGTTTTAATCATTTTGTGCCCACTATTATTACTAAAGGTACATTTGGTCCACTCCTTAGAAAGGATTCCTTTGAGTGACTGCATTTCATGACTGTGTCCCTTTGGCCATGATAAGTAAGCATTCTATCACTATAATAATTTTTATAGAATAAGAACTCTTCAGACAACTTAGAGGTGCAACCAGTTTTCAATGCAGATATCAAAATATCTGTAAGTATAAAGTAGCTTTCAATTACATCAGGAGCAAATATTTTATCCTATTCAGTATTGTTAAATAATTATTATCACATAAAAGTATTATATTTTAATAATGCCTTTAGTGATCTGAAATATCTGAAATAAATAGCCAATTTATTACATTAGGAATAAATAGCCAATTTATTACATTAGGAATGCTTAAAGGATATTGAGTATCTGAAGGTTGTTAATGTTAACTATTACAGTGCAATAATTATTTTCTAAATGCTATTCTTATTATGGCAATCAATGTTTAAATTATAATAAGCCCAGTTTCCTGGGGTGTTATTATTGGGTCAGAATGGGTCAGAGGCAGAGGTAGTATTATTCCTTATTAGGAAATCATTGAAAAGTTCATGTTAAAGGCAGGATGAGATCAAGATAAGACAATCTGACCATCTTTGTTACATTATCAAAGGATTTACTTCACATATATATATTTAGAGCTACAGAAATAATTATTAGATTCCTCGTGCTTTCCCTTTTTATGTGAAATGTACAATATTAAACATACTGTGTAGTTTGATTCACACAATAAAGTGCCTATCACGGTAAAACAAGTCACACAAATTTGTAAATATAAATATCACATAGAGTGAATCACCTTCAGTTTGTAAAGAGCTCAGAATAGCAAAATGCAATAAAACAAGGTATGCCCATATTCAAAACTTATCATTGAATAAATGAAGTATGTAAACATGTATGGATAAGTACAGTTGGCCCTTCGTGTCCACAGATTGCACATCCACAGATTCAACCAAGCTCAGATCGAAAATATTTGGGGAAAAAATTGTGAAAATTTCCAAAAAGTAAAACTTGAATTTGGTGCAGAGGCAACTATTTACATAGCATTTACATTGTATTTACATAGCATTTACACTGTATTAGGTATTATAAGTAATCTAGAGATGATTTAAATATATAGGAGGATGTACATAGATTATGCAAATACTACACCATTTTATATGAGACTTGAGCATAGTTTGATTTTCTGATCTAATGGAGTCCTGGCACCAATCCCCTGTAGATACCAAGGGATGACTGTAAAAGAAAGAAAGAGGGCCTCCCTGGTGGCGCAAGTGGTTGAGAGTCCGCCTGCCGATGCAGGGGATACGGGTTCGTGCCCCGGTCTGGGAGGATCCCATATGCCGCGGAGCGGCTGGGCCCGTGAGCCATGGCCGCTGAGCCTGCGCGTCCGGAGCCTGTGCTCCGCAACGGGGGAGGCCACAACAGTGAGAGGCCCGCATACCGCAAAAAAAAAAAAAAAAAAAAAAGAAAGAAAGAAAATGAGTAGAGATAAATATTGGGAAATAAGGCAGCTGTTATGTAAGAAAGGATGGTATTTGGGGAAATCTTTTTATTTTGTTAAGTGTAAACATAATTGAAATATTTAAAAATAATTACTTAAAGTGAGCACCCAGTGCAATTTCTTGCCTTTAAGGAGGATGGCATAAAAGTATTCAAGGGAGAAAAAGGTTAGAACTAGGAGGAAAGATCTTAGCAGGGACTGTGAATTGAAAAAAACCACACCTTTTGGCTGAGGTGAATGATATCCAGAAATTGATTTGCTTCAATTTTGACAGCTGTGGTAGACGAAAGATCACCTGATTTCCAGTCCCACACAGTACAGCATGTCATTGTTCAAAAAATACTAAATTTTATAAGATCATTTCTAGGTTTCAGCTATTTTTTAAAGTTATTTTATATTGGTGGCATCATGCAGTATTTATTAAACTTCAAAACTACAGGTGATACTTAAAGCTGTACCCCAACTTCAGAAAATTTAAGTTTAAAAAAAAGAGGTGGATTGACTCTACCTTATAGCATATACAAATAGCAACTCCAGATGGATTTTAGAAATAAACATGAAAGGCAAAACAATAAGGCTTTTAAAAAGAAATCATAGGGGAAACTTTTTATGACATGTTGTTGGCAAAGGTAAATTGCATATAAAAAGCACTAACCATTTAGAAAAAAAATGAAAAATAAAGAAGTAAAGTAAGTTACATTTTAACTACAAATTTTTGATCATCAAATGATATCTTTTAAGTAGTGAAAAAACCCAACCATAGAATTGCAGAACATATCTGCAATACCTTTACCTAGTTAGGGACTTATACCCAGAATATGTGAAGAATTTCTGCAAATTGATAATCAGAACACTGACAATCAAATATAGAAGTGGGCAAAAGTCTTAAACATGCCCTTTGCAAAAAAGGATATCCCAAGTAAACAATAGAAAATTTGAAAATATGTTCAACTTTAGTATAGAAACAAAAATTGAGTTTGCAACATAATACCATGCATACTTACCACATGGCTACTATAAAAAGAAAAACCACACCAAGTGTTGGCAAGGCTATGAAGCAACTGAAACTCTCATACATCAGTAATAAGTGCGTAAACTGGTACAACCACTTTGGAAAACTGTTTAGATTTATTTACTTAAGTTTACCATAGGCATACCTTATAACCCAGCAATTGCATGCCTAGTATATAGCCAAAAGAAATGTGTACATCTCCTCACCAAAAGGCATGTACAAAAATATATTCTGTGGAAACATTGGATCTGGAAATAGCTATAAAGATCTCAAATGTCTGTGAATATATTGTGGTATATTGAAATACTTTACAAATATGAGAAGAAAATGAAAGAAAAAAATGAGAAAGCTACAGACTGGCTGGATCTCATAGCATAATGTTGAACAAAAGACATCATTCAAAAAGGTACATATTATATGATTCCATGTATTGTATGAGAAATCAGGATATTCCTTGCACAAGGGTAAGATCTAGAAAAGGGCAAGAAAGGGGCTTTTTGGATTCTGGTAACATTCTATTTTTTGTTTGGAAGACTGGTTGCACTGATTTGTTCATTTTGTGAACCTTAATTGAGTGTACAATTGTGATTTGTGCTCTTTTCTATATGTAGATTGTTCCAGAATAAAACTTACAGATAGAGTGAGGGTAGGATGGATGGAGGGACAGAGGGAGAGGAGAAAAAGAGAATAGATGGGAATAGAAAAAAAATTGGAGAATATAGTTAGCATTATATTCAGCCTTTGGAATTTACTGAGGTTTCTTTTCGGCCTAATAAATGGCCAATACTGTTAATGTTTTATGTGTGCTTTAACAGATTGTGTATTCTGATTTGAGAGACAGAATTTAATATGTGTCTTCTGGCTTAAACCTAGCAATGGTTGCAAAGTTGTTTGGTTGAGGTTTTCTATATCACTGCATTTTTTTGCATGACCTACATTTTCTGAGAGTGGCATGATAAAATTTTCTATCCAAATTTTTTATTTATCACTACATTTCATTTGTTTTGTTAGTTAACCCTTTTATATTTTGAAGTTGTATTGTTGGATACGTATGTGTTTATGATGAATGCATCTTATTTATTGCTCATTTTTTAATTTTTTGAATCATCTCTATTGGAGTATAATTGCTTTACAATGGTGTGTTAGTTTCTTCTTTATAACATAGTGAATCCGCTATACATTTACATATATCCCCATATCTCCTCCCTCTTGCGTCTCCCTCCCTCCCACCCTCCCTATCCCACCCCTCTAGGTGGTCACAAAGCACCGAGCTGATCTCCCTGAGCTATGCGGCTGCTTCCCACTAGCTATCTGTTTTACATTTGGTAGTGTATATATGTCCATGTCACTCTCTCACTTCTATCGCTCACTTTTAAAGTACATAAACATCTTTCTTTGTACTGTATTTTTTGCCTTAAATTCTAAATCTTCAAATGGTAATATTACTGTGGGTTCATATTTGCCTGATATCTTTTTCAATTCTATTAATACTATAGTTCCTATGTCTTTTTGTTTTATGTCATTTACATATATTGTAGTTGCTGTTTTATTAGGACTTAGCTTTGTCTTCTTGTCTTCTTGTCTTTTCAACTCTCTACTATTAATTTGTTTCATTTAAATTTATTTTTGCTTTCTTATTGATGATTTAAAAGTCATTCATTCTGGTTTATTATTGTAGTTGCCAAAACTTAAGAACCGTATTCAGTTTATTTACCCTTATTGTTGCATTTAACACAGCAATATCTTCCCCCTAATAAGAAAAGCACTTTAGTAGTTGAGGAGAGTATTGTTTGGTGGTTTAATATTGATGCATGTGTGTGTTGGATCAAGATGTAAGATGTATTTCTTTTGTGACTGATGATCAAAAACATTGAAAGCCATAAGTCTACTCTGTAGACCTATTGAAAAAGGTCGGGATATTTCTTTTAAGTCTTCAGTTTATTTCTCTGCCCCAGCATGTTACCAAAATCATTTTATTCAGGTATTTACTGCACACACATCCAGCAGGGAGTGGTTCTCAGAATGACTGAAGAGCATTCAGGTATAAAACTTACAATAGGAATGTCTCAACCATCAATCTGCTATATTTCTTTAACTGCTCTAGACATTCCAAGCATAATGACAGGTTATTTTAATCTTGGGAAATGTTTTCAAAAGAGACAAAGAAAGGAAGAATCATTAAAAATTAAAATGGTTTTACTTCTTACGTTTCTTTTGAGAAGAAAGAATCTCTGTATCAATGATCTGATAGAGTGGGAAAGATATAGCCAACCTCTTCGTGTCTAATCAGTAATTGTTAATGGAAATAAGAGGCCATTCAGGTTAGAGAGTAATTTCTATGAAAGAGGAATGAGAACAACTTACTGCTGATACCTCAGCATTATGCTTACATTGGTTTCCCATTTTGCAACATGATTTTAAAATCTTATCTTTATCTGTGAAACAGATTATTGCACTACCTGTGATTCATTGACTTTAGGAATTGGTAACACTAATTAAAAATTGGAGCAACTAAAGTTTTATCACGTTGCTGTTCACTCTAGTACTTATTATATACTGCCAGTATCTATTTTGATAGGTCAATATTCCTGTTGTGCATGTTTTAAAATATCTTTATTAACATGAATTTTTCAAAGTTGGCTCTACAATTAATTTCACAATACCCCATAATATAGGTTAAACTATAAAACTCATTTATAAATAAAGGAACTGAAGAAAAATGGAGAGAGATTCGAGTTTTAAAAAAACAGCCTTGGGCTTCCCTGGTGGTGCAGTGGTTGAGAGTCCGCCTGTCGATGCAGGGGATGCGGGTTTGTGCCCCGGTTCGGGAAGATCCCACATGCCGCGGAGCCGCTGGGCCCGTGAGCCATGGCCGCTGAGCCTGCGCATCCGGAGCCTGTGCACCACAACGGGAGAGGCCACAACAGTGAGGGGCCCGCGTACTGCAAAAAAAAAAAAAAAAAAAAAAACAGCCTTGCTTTTCTTGTAGATAATGCAAACAGTGAAGACAATTTCTTTTTGCCTAGTCTTGGGTCATTAAGTTCTAGCAATTTCCATGAAAACCCAGAACACCACTAGTTTTCTTCTTACTACTTCTTGAGAGAACAGCAAATAGAATGAATATTAACATCAAATCAAGAAGACTTGAGCTTAAATCTTGACTTGGCAATTGACTGACCATGTAATTCTGGCCAGGCCACGTAACCACTCTGAGATGCAAAAATTTCTTTTTGCTAATTAGCTCTAATTTATAAGGTCCAAGTAACCAATTAGGTTATAATGTTCACTTTATGGAAGTCACCTTTGTTCCCTGTGTGTTACATTTCTCCTAAAGTGGCACATAATTAACCATGTGTCCTCTTCTTGGTTCAGTGCTTTTTATAAGAGCCACAATAAATTAAAAATGCCAAATCGTAGATCTCAATGCAGAAAAGCAAAGTGGGCTTTCTCCATAAAAGCTATTTATATGAACTGTGGAATCTTAAAAAGATAAGTTATATTAAAGATTTATTACATTTGAATGAATGCATGCTAACTCTAATGAACCTAGGGTAATGCCCACTATAAACACTTGGAAACTGTCAATCAGCAACTCATGTTAATGCCACTAGTAAGTTGGTGGTGCTTTGGATTCATTCAAATATGCTTTCATCTCTCACCAGGCTTTCACAAATATTGTATTAACAGTCTTGGCAGCCATGGGTGTGAGGAGTATGAGGTAAATTCCCTTACTGCATGGCTCAGATTGCTGGTTTAAGTTTTTTTTTTTGGGGGGCGGTATGCGGGACTCTCACTGTTGTGGCCTCTCCCGTTGCGGAGCACAGGCTCTGGACACGCAGGCTCAGCAGCCATGGCTCACGGGCCCAGCCGCTCTGCGGCATGTGGGATCTTCCCAAACCGGGGCACGAACCCGTGTCCCCTGCATCAGCAGGCGGACTCTCAACCACTGCGCCACCAGGGAAGCCCTGTTTTAATTTTTTAACAGACATTTTTCAAAGTACTATAATACATTTAACGCTTTTCTAGTGAGAAGTAAATCCACGCTTACTGAGTTTTTTACATGTCGTAAATGCATTATCTTATTTAATTTTATAGCAACTCAATGAGGTAGATAGATTTTACTCACCACCCCCAACACCTTTTGCAGATTAGAAACTGCATCTGAGAGTGGTTACATCACGTGGCCAGACTTACATAGTCAATCAACTGTCAAGTCAGTATCTGTGCTCTCTTAAGAGTAATTAAAGGAAACTAGTATTATTTACGGTTACTATTTCCTGGAAATTTCTAGGACTCATTGGCCCACCATTGAAAGGTGGCCTCAGGGATAATGGTTAGTCTAAAAGTGAATAGTTTCATGATTTTACTTAACCTACTAGGCCCAATGAATCACAGACTATCATAGTCATGATTATTGAAAGTGTTAACTGCTTAAACAAATACTAAGTTCTCTGGCAAAATGACAGTTTTCCTACTGCAGTGGTAACTCAGATGCTATAACGAGCATTGTGCAGACCTTGGTCTAGTAAGTGTACGATATGAATTTCATGGTATGATCAATGTATTGCAGTAGCAGTTTCTGATGCTTTTTTGTTTTTTTGTTTTGTTTTGTTTTGTTTTGTTTTTTTTTGCTGTACGCGGGCCTCTCACTGTTGTGGCCTCTCCCGTTGCGGAGCACAGGCTCCGGACGCGCAGGCTCCGCGGCCATGGCTCATGGGCCCAGCCGCTCCGCGGCATGTGGGATCTTCCTGGACCGGGGCACGAACCCATGTCCCCTGCATCGGCAGGCGGACTCTCAACCACTGCGCCACCAGGGAAGCCCTCTGATGCTTTTTTAATGTTAAGCACTATTTATTGTGTTACACAAGTCCCATGTGTTCTGCAGTTTAAAAGAGTTTTTATTTTTCGCTCTTGAAAATGGCAGATTTTGGTCATAGTTTAATATTCACTTAGAGTTTATATGTGACTTATTTCCATTTTGGACCTCCACCTTGTGGCCACTATGCTGTTTTGATTGAAGGCACTCTCAGGAATGACTTCCGTTTGTTCCCGTGATGCCACTGACTCCCAAAGTTGTCCACAGCTCTCAGGCCCTGTGCTTTTCAAGTGCTTCTGGAAAGTTCAGATCTCCAGAAATCTGTGAATTAACTCTCTGGCTACTCCTACTTTCTTTTACTTTCTCTCCTTCAGTGTGGGTGTAAAAGCAGTGACTTAACTGAAGAAGACAGCTTGATGCAAAGTCTAAGCTTGTCTGCAAAACCTTGAGAGGTGCAAAAGGTAGAGGTGTAAGACATAAGTCAGGGGAAAGGATGATGACGAAGGAAAACTAATGTCTTTTCTATGGTGGTTAAGAAGAACTTACCAGAAGAGAAGCTAATTGCCTCAGTGCCAGAGAAAACCAATTTTCTATTGCCTTAAATGATACTGCAGAGCTTTTCCATGGACCCCAATGACCCTATAGGCAGTTGTAGAATGGAGTTTGTACTTGGTAGTGGTTCTGCAACCATCTCTCATGAACAAGACTATGACTTTACCAGAGTCTACAGAGGAAGCTACTTTCCCACTTTCTTCCTCCTCCTTCTCTATTTCCTGCTCATCTGAGCTTGGAGATGCCGGATCTTTGATTGAGGAGAGCAGTTGCCATGGTGGCTCTTACTCCATTGGAGAATATTGTGTGTTTGCTTTTGGTGAGTGGCAGACACCACCCAGCCTCTGGGTGCTGTGGTTGCCTCTGTCCATGTCCCACTGTAGGAATGAGAGGGTTCTATGTGTTAAATGGTTTTCTTACTTTTCCAGAAAAAAAAAATACCATTAGGAAAATGACACTGTGGCCTCTGGTTTAGGAATACTCCGATGAAATGAAAGAAAGCTTGACCACGGCTCAGGGCAATATATCTAAATGAAAAGGAGATCTATAGTTGTATCAAATAAAGAACTAATAAATAAGACCCAGAATTTAATGTATTGGGAGCTACTGTGCTTTTAAACATGATCACATAAGAAGACAATTGCAAAGTTATTTAAAGTGTAGAGTACCTACCTGAGTAAATGAGGTGTCAGTGTTTAATCTCCGCCCACAAAAGACAACAATATTTAAATCTAACTTCTTCTTCTCAAGAATGTTTGACCTTATACTTACTACCAATAAGCAGGAATTTATTAGATGCCTTCTATTTGCCTAACACTACACTAGACGCTATGAAAAATACAGATAATGTGTGAGACATGTTCTCTTGCCTAGAAGCAGAGTCTGTGTGTGAGAGGTGATAATAAAATATATCATTAAATTGTCAAAATGTGTAATAGCAAGTACCATAGGAATTTAGAAAATGTAAAAAACTGATATGAGGTAAAACATCTGGGATGATCTGTAGGGAGACAGAATACCTTTATTCATGTCATCATTCACACTCAAAGGATGAAGAATTTTAAATCGTACCTGAGTTAATCTGTTGTAATGCACCAAGATGCATCTGATAACCTCTTCAGCTCTGAAAATACACAAGGATGATCGTACTTGCTATTTTCAGTGGCTGTTGACTTTATTCACCACCTTTAGTCAGAAACAGTCCAGTGAGCCTGACTGTGTCAGAACCAATGTGTCTGACAGTATTGTTATTTCTCAGCAGATTCCCTCAATGCTACATCGTGTGAGGTTATCAGAGTGGACTAAAAACACTGCTATAATCAGGATAGTTAAACAAAACGTATTTTTTCCTTTGGTATTTATTCTGAGGATTTAAAAGACTATTAAATATCAGCTTAATGGGTTACCTCCTATAAAATTAGTCCCAGCAAACTGATATCTGGTTTTTGTCTATTCCTTAGAGCGTAACTCCAGGTGAAACTCTAGAGCAAACTGAAGGTTTTTGCAGCAGTCTGAAGGTTACACACACACACACACACACACACACACACACACACACACACACACACACACTAGAGATTTAGAATTGATTCATAATTCACATAAGATTTCTATGTATCAACATCAGTATTATTTCTGTGCCATCCATTGTTTCGAATGACAGAATTAGTAACCAATGAAATTCTGGAGTGTGCCCATGGCATACTCACTGAAGGTCAGTGTCAATGGTATTCCACTTAACCTGGTGAATAATGGATAGAACCTGGATGGTTTGGCCAACTAATGAATGGTAACCACGAAAATTAACAAAAAGCAGAAATACTGTAAATTTACTAGATGAGCTAGAAGTAATGGGTGGGGCTCCTAGTAAAGCTCTGGGGTATCTAGTTCAATATAGAGTTAATCAGAGATGGTACAGGTTTGGTTGTATGAAGATATTGTACATTTCAAAAAGCAAGGACAGATCCATGAACTAGAAAAACTCACTGCATCCTGGGGTTAACCCCAGAGAAGACTAATGAGCACTGCATGACTCAAGCATGTCCTTTGCATCTCTAAAGTGTTTTGAAATAAATATAAATTAACTCATGCCCAGCATGGCCATTGCAGTCCATATCTTCCACAATGATTGGCTTTGCAAACTATGAAACATCTTATCTGTGTCCATTCTAGCAGTTGTACATAGGCTCAGTCTCAGAACACATAGAGGCATTGCTCTAAAGCTTCTTTGAAGGACAAAAGATGCCCACTCTGTTAAGTCCTACCTTCCAAAACGACTTTATTGCATGAAGTAGAAGAAGGGCATAGGCATAGTTATGGTAGAAAATAGAAAGGGATGTTGTTTGGTGTTAGAATATTATCAAAAGTGGCTTATACTAATATCACCTGCTAGACACATTTAAGTGCTAATCTTTGCTAATGTGAAAATGATGAAATAACAGTCATTCATTATTGATTGAATAGAATAATGGACTATAAGTAGGACATCCTTTTGGGTACTGTTGTGCAAAGGGAAAGAATTAGATATCAAGATCCTAATTGTGTTGGCACTGCACTGAGATGGTAGGTTCTAGGCACGCGTGGCGGAGCCAAGGGCACTGCTTCTGGGAATGGCCTCCCCTTCCAGAGATTGGCTGGGCAAAGGTGCATTTTTCCCAGGAGCCTCATGTGGACTCTACAGAAGGGAGCCAGGTTTAGGTCATCTTGAAGTGGACCCCAGCCACGAGTTTGGGGGTGAGGTGATTTACTGAGAAAGCGATGTGGGGTGAATTACTGCAAAACGGGGCTGAGGAAAAACACAGAAGCATTAGCCAGAGGAGACATCACTTATGTCAGAGAATTACAGCTGGAAAAACCCCAGCAACAGCAGTCTAAAAACCCCTCAGAAGCATTCCAGAAGAGGAAAAGCGGCATCCAGACATCAAAATCCATAGGGCACCAATATTAGGTTATATGCTTACCAGTCAAGTGACATCTGTTGGTTTTTTGCTTCTCCTTTGTCTCCCCACTCCAACCTAAGGGATCAAGAGGCAGCTTTGTTAATGGGTAAAAAGGCTAGAAGAGCCACGGGCAGGGAGTAAAGAAGTCGTTGGTACCCCCTGCCCATAAGGTGGTGTGGAGTCCAGGCTTCAGCTGGGAGAAGGGAGAAATTCTCAATTGGATGAGTGATCACCTTAAACCAGACTGATCTTTGAAATACTGGAAAGCAATGTAAAAAAGCAGAAGAAAGGAAGAAAGCTCTAGAGATCTTTGAAGGGGTCTTGGTGAGAAAGAATCTATTTTCTTTCTGCTCACAACTGACCAGGACCAGTTTGTGCAATAAAGTAGATACAAATACCCAAAGTGTTTCTCCCTGGTACAAGGAGTCATTTAAAATCTTGGCGTGTAAAGAGCCTTTAAAATTGCACATGATATATTGTCAAGCACAGTCTGAGGGTTTCCATTCAAATTAACAAACTGAATATCTCTGCTCAAGGTTTGTGACCGTCATTCTTTGCAGCAATTAATCCCAATCCAAAGAGGGTTATGAGTAACCTGGGAGCCACGAGCAGGACCCAGAAGACCTGATTACTAGTTGTGTCCCTGCAACTGCTTACTTGGGGCCCACCTTTAATTCTTGGTACTTCTGTTTTCCCATTTGTAGGTTGGCAGTTATAACTTCTAGAACGTAATCCCCCTCCCTTAAACTAGGAGCGTTCGTTTCATTTATTTCCCCCCTCTGTTCCTAGTGCCAAGAACAGTGCCTATCATATAAGAGATAATAAACATTGAATGAATGGCTTGCCTGCCAAGGTCACAAGAATACTGCGAAGATCAGATGAGGTGGTAGACATGACAACATGTTTTAATAAGCACGACAGAAGCCAAAGGTATACACAGCGTATCATTATGCAGAATGGAAATGATTTGAAATGTCAAGATGCCATCTTTCCCAGGCACATTTGGCATCTCTAATCATTCAGTGGCAATTTATTAAGTGCCTAACACGTTCAGCTTTTTGCTTCGATGTATCTATTCCAATCTGTCTTGAGTACTACACATGCCATAAGTGAAAGGGTCTTATATGGAATCAAAGAGGGAAAGAAAAAGAAATTTTGTCCCCTAAGGAAAAAATATGAGAGAATTTTGGATAACTCTTATGCTACAAAGTGAATAAAGGTGCCAGAAGACCTGGTTTTTATAGGCATTTAAAAATGATGTTGACGATAATGTAATTCTAGATCAGTGGACTGGCAGACTAGCAAAATACACAGGGAAGCGCAGATGCCAGAGCTTCATTGATCACTGAAATGCCACCTGCTAAAATGCCAGAAGGAAGTCATAATTAAAGTTATGTAATCCTAGGAAGAGTCTTTTTTTTCCAACTTGAAACTTTCAGAAGTGTTCTCTGCAGTAGTGTGTGTGTGTATGTGTGTAGTGATTTCCAAAATGATGAAGCAAAAATAGTTTGCAAGCCATATTTAGATTGAGGCAAGCAAATCTGTATGTCCTAGGGCTCTTTTATCCCCTGCTCATTTTTCTACAGCTGACAATGAAAATATACACTTTTTTAACAGCCATTCTCTTTTATAGCTAAGGGGGTTGTCGTGAAGGATTGTGGACTTACAGCAATAATAGGAGACTTACATATACTACAACTGATTTCCAACAGCAGACAGACAATGAAATTTGAAAGTATCCTTTTTAGATTCTGTGCCTTGAGGTGAGCAGAGGAGAAGGAAGAGAATTCTTTTCCCCATCATTTTGAAGTCAACATTGCATTTTCACCAAATGCACACACATATGCCTGCACTTCTTTCCCCAGCTGCTCCTCTGGTTAATTTGTATTACTTCTACAAGCTACGTCTTGCCAGTGGTTTTATCAGCCTCTCCTGCTACTATAAATCTACCCTATTACTTAATATGCTGCAGTAAATAATTTGTATTTGTGACTGTAAACAATGCTGGCACCCTCTGTGGATGATAGGCACTTGACAAAGCCTGCAGAGTCCTTCCTTGTCCCTGGCAGACAGAACCCTGCTGTTTGTGTCCTGTATTGAGTGCAGATCCAAAACTGGGGGCTTTAAACATTCTGTTGGCAGTTGCCGTTTATCACTTTAAAAATAATTTGAAGGCTACAACTGCTTTGGTTGTTATTTTGTATGTGATTCAGACTTTTTTCTTTTTTTCTTGAAGTAATGCAGTGACAAGTTCCATAGAATAACCAAGAGATTCTGCACAGGTTTAAATGCCCACCATGGACTGTTAAAGGACGAATCCCACCAAGGGGGAAAAACCCACCTGTTTAAAAGAAGCATTTATCTCAGATAATATGAGTTTTAAAGGATTAAGAACAGTATAGTAATATGGTTGAGAAAAATCACTTTTTCATACATCTTAGGATGATATATAATTTTCCAGTTGCATGCTGTGCAAACCACTGCCAGACTTGGGTTATCAGAATTAACTCCTCTGGCAAATTAGTGTGGGAATAAGAGAATTGCTCTGCTGCACAGTATTTTACTTGATATTCAGTACCAGATTTTCTCAGGTTCTTTTTTTATGTTTCATTTTGCATTTATGCACACAAATGTATATTTGTATCTGAGTACCAAATCTATAATGATTCAGTGCCTTTGTACATGATTTATATGCACTAATTTTGTAATTACAAGCACAGTAGATGCATGTGTAAAAACAGAGGCACTCAGAAAAATGTGTTCATTGAATTTAAATGAAATCAGAATTCCTATTTAAAAACTGATTAAATATTATTCTGACATGAAGCATAATACATCATTTGTTGCTTTTTTTTTAACATCTTTACTGGAGCAAAATTGCTTTACAATTTTGTGTTAGTTTCTGCTGTATAACAGAGTGAATCACCTATACGTATACATATATCCCCATATCCCTTCCCTCTTGCGTCTCCCTCCCACCCTCCCTATCCCACCCCTCTAGGTGGTCACAAAGCACCGAGCTGAGCTCCCTGTGCTATGCGGCTGCTTCCCACTAGCTATCTATTTTACACTTGGTAGTGTATATATGTCAGTGCCACTCTCTCACTTCGTCCCAGCTTACCCTTCCCCCTCCCTGTGTTCTTCATTCCATCCGTAATTTGTCGGGGTAAGACATGCAACCTATAACCTCCAAAGCAACAATCCAGGAATTGTTTCCTGTGACATGAGAGAAGCATATTATTCCCCATGTAAGATGCGCGTTCCAAACCAATAGAACGGAAGTGAAGCAGCTTGAACTGCTTTTGAATATGGTGTTAATCATGACCAGGATGATGCCTTAGACTTTTTTACCTCTGCAGTAGGACTCTTTCCTGAAAAATCATGTTCATAGTTTATGGGCCCACTGGAGTGCAGATAGAAATTTGAATCCTGAGGGGCATGCAGGATTTGTTTAGCATTATTTCAGTTTATAATGGATACAGTGAAAGAGTGTCTGTTGTATTCACCTTTGTGTTCCTAGTTCCTAGCAAACTGACTGGGACATAGAAAATCTTAAGTATAATGGCCTAAGTAATATACTGTTAGGTAGTGACAAAGCTCTCAGGAATGCGTATGTACTGCCAATAAGTATAGAAATGGTCAAAACCGCTTTGCAAAATGGTGCAGCATTATTAGTTAAGTTGAAGGTATGCATACCCTATGACCCTGCATTCTACTCCTAGATATATATTCCAGAGAAATGTGTGGCTGTGTGCTGCAGGATACAAGGAAAAATATGTTCACAGTGTCATTGTTTAATATATCCCCAAACTGGATTCAACCTGAATGTTCCTCAATAGTAGAATGGATAAATAAGTGTGGTATAGTCATATAGTAGAATATTATACAGCAATTAAAATGAAACATCTGCTTTGGCTCAATTGTCCAAATATTATACTGAATAAAATTGAAAAACACAAAGGAACACAAAATACAATTTCATTTATCCAAATCTCAAAAATAAGCAAAACTAAACTATATTGTTTAGATAAAGTATACAGAGGTAATGTGATTAAGATAACATGGAAGTTAGTACTATAAATTCAGGATAATGATTACCTATATGGGAAAGAAAGAGTTGTGATTGGAAAAGGCTACATGGGTTGGGGAGGGGATCTGGGGGTCAATGATGTTCTCTTTCTGACCTGATTATTACACTAGTGATCACTTTATAATTATTGATTAAACTCTATGAAGGCTTTATGTATTCTTCTGTAAATATATTTCACAGTAAAAAGATAAAACAAGTAGAAAGTTCAATCCAACTTATATTTACCAGAGTCTATTTAAAGTAGTTGGACAGTATATTGATCATGAGCTCCCCGCCGCAAGGAGTTGTTGGCAAGAAGTAGCATTTTTCCCCAGCTTTATTGAGATATAGTTGACATAGAACCATGGATAAGTTTCAGGTGTATAACATGATTTTATATACGTATACATTATGTTAACCACAATAAGTATAGTGAACACATCACATACTTACAATACTTTTTTTATGATGAGTACTTTTAAGGTCTTATCTGTTAGCAACTCTGAAATATACAATACAGTATATAGTAACTATAGTAGATCGCTAACAACAGATCACTAATAACTTTCTCTTGATAACTAATATTATACTTATCGAGTTATTTTTGATCACTTTTAATGTTAGAATCATAAAATATTAATGTCCACAGTCAAATAGTCCATCCCTTTATGTCACTATTCAGATTAAGTCATTGAGACCAAAAGGAATTGGCTAAGTTTAGATAAATCTGAGTGTTAAAGGTCAAAAGTGCCAATCTTGTTTCTCTCCAACATGAAGGCATGTTATTCCTAAATTTTTCTCCTACAAATAAAGTTAAGGGGAAAATGTGCATCTGTTCTTCCAGTCTAAATCCAGGTTTCTTCTCTTTGAAGCCATGTGGCTATTCATTTCATTAAACTTATTTTTCCAGCTATCTTCTCTCTGTAGTCTAGCTGCAGTAGGGTGAATGGGATGGGCCATGGCTTAATAGTATTTACTGATTCTACTTTGGCTTAATAGTATTTACTGATTCTACTATGAGCTAAATTGTGTGCAAAGTAATCATTAGTGTTTTTGTGCAGAGGGGTTCAGGTGGAGATTTTAATGAAAGATTGAGTTTGGTGCAGGAGTTCTTCAACATTGGGAAGTCCATCAGACTAAAAACCTAAGGTTGAAATTAATAGGTTGAGATTAAACCCTACAACCTTCCTTCTTAACAAATATCCATAGGATACTGATGCTGTGGCCCAAGGGAAACACAGATTAGGTTTAGTTGGCATGAAACACAGTGGGCTGAAGAAACCCATCATGAACAAAAAGTTTGTCAGTCTCAGAGTTATTGAAAATTTCACCAGAAACTTTTATGAGGTTACAGATTTACCTTAATCTGAAGAATTTAGCTTTTTCTTTTTTGGCGTTATTTTGAATTTTGAGTTATTTTTGAATATCGAAAAATATATAATATGACATTATAAATGTTAACATTTATAAAAGGCACATACCATGGAAACTATAAACAAAAATGCCATTTTCCACTACAGTAGTTCCTTTAGAATTTCTATAAATGGATAAGTAAAAGAGTTTAGGCCTAAAACTTTAACCACTTTGGATGTTTTTATAAAGCCTTTATATAACATTAATAATTTTTTAGTTCAGCTGTTTAATTAAAGAAAACTAAACTTTGAAATGACACAATAAACTCTTGCCTGAAAGACTGTTTTCCAATACTTTTTGTAAGCTGGAAATCAATATAGGGCATTTCAGAAGTACTGTACAAGACAACAGATCTCAGTTTTCTTTAAAAGGAAAATGGGCACTTGTAAGAGGACAGTACCATGATAACTATATTATCCAATCCCACATCCCTAAGAGAGCTCCAGGAACAAAGGCAGATTGTCCTGATCAAACCAGTGGGAAAAGCAGATTTTATTTGTGACCCTGCATGCTGGGAATGTGCCCTTCCTGCTTAATGGAACTGCTCCAGATTTCAGGCATAACATCCCAGAATTACACTGGTAGTGGAGTTGGAAAGGCCCTAGAAAGGCTATCATGATTTTGCAAGATGTTTGTCCTATGCATACAGGACACCATTTACGTGATTATTTTTAATAGTAAAATGTACTTTAACTTAGAATAAGATGTGATCATCATTCTTCAGTTCCCCATGTGCTGTAACCAGTCTTTCACTTTAAATAAATAAATAAATAACAAATGAAGGGAAATAGTGCATGCAATCACGCTTGAAAATTCGGAATACAGACATGAAAAGACATAATTAATAGTAGTAACAACCATTTACCAAGGATTTAGACTAATAAAACACTTCACCTTAAATTATTGGTTGTGAAGAGCCTGTCTGGGGAATTGAGAGTAGCCCAGAAAGACTCCTCCCTCCCCAACCCCAGCCCCTCACAAGACCACCCACTGTGGAGAGTGTCTCTCAGCCCCATCTGACCAGAAGGGTTGACAACAACTCCTAGAAGCTCTGCAGCCCAGCAGTGCTTGAACAGTATGGTGAATGAGCAGAACTGATCACCCCCAGAGCAAAGCCAGTACTTCATGTCCTGGGTGTGGTGTGTTCCTCCTATACTGTACACAGGTAGAGGGATGAATTCACGGCCAAGGCTGAGGATGGGTCTTTGCGCTTCCCAACTGCAGAGCCGGTTTGAAATTGGGAGTAGCCTGGAGAGGCGCACCCATCCCCACCTCGCCCACCACCGTAAGGGAGCCGTCGCTTAGCCCCGCCCACTGTGAAGAGTGAATTTTGGCTCAATCTGACCAGAAGGGCTGGCTAAAATTCCTGATAGCTGTGCAGCCCAGCAGCGGGTGAGCCAACAGGCAGACAGGCAGAGCTAAGAGTTTGCAGAGCAAAGTGGGTGGCCCTGTTTAAGCAGGGAACTTGAGGTGTGGGTCAGCTTCAGTTAAGACAGGAAAGCTTTACCAGCTTTCGGGCTGCTTCTCCCTCTGTGCCTGGGCAAGGAATCTAATTCACAGCCTTGCTCATCACAGAATACAGCCTCAGCCTGTCTGACCAGGGAAACTAACCAGAGCACACAGGAAGCTGCACAGCCCGTTCAGTAGTCCTCTTGTAGAGTGGCACTTGAACAGATCATAGACTGTGGCCTTCCTCATCTGCAGAGCAAAACTAGTGGCCACATCTGACCAGGGAATTCAGTCCACACTCTGACCTGATTCAAATCCCCAAACAATTAGCTGTACAGGCACTGTGTGCTACCCTGCTGCCTTGCCAGGGCAGGGAAGCTAATTCATAGCTCCGTCTACTGCTGAATATAGTACTCAGTCTCAACCACGTAGTAAGCCTGACCAGAGAATCCGGCAAATGCAGAACGTATACTCAGCCTTACGTTGATAGGAAGCCAAACCAGCAGTCCTATCAAATTGTTCTCAGCCAGTGGCAGCCAGCCACCATTCTCCGTCCTTAGAGTTTGAACAGTTGTCTCGCCCAAAATTAGACCATAATAACAGTCCTCATCTTCTCAAGGACACTACCAGCAGACACACCCAGAAACCCAAACTGAGCCAACTGGTGAAGAATTGTTTCTGCCAAAGAAAACCTGTAAACTCTGGAAGAGGAACCTGATTACTCAAATGTGCAGATACTGATGTGAGAAATCAAAGATCATGAAAAATCAGGTAAATATGACACCACTAAAGAAAACGAATAAAGCTCCAATAACGGACCCTAGAGAAATGGAGATCTATGAACATTTAGACAAATAATTTAGAATAATCCCTTTTTTAATTAAAATTTTAATTTTTTTAACATCTTTTTTGGAGTATAATTGCTTTACAATGTTGTGTTAGTTTCTACAACAAAGTGAATCATCTATATGCATATGTATATCCTCATATACCCTCCCTCTTGCGCATCCATCCCACCTTCCTTATCCCACCCCTCTAGGTGGTCGCAAAGCACTGAGCTGATCTCCCTGTACTACGCAGCTGCTTCCCACTAGCTATCTATTTTACATTTGTTAGTGTATATGTGTCAATGTTACTCTCTCACTTCATCCCAGCTTACCCTTCCCCCTCCCCGTGTCCTCAACTCCATTCTCTACATCTGTGTCTTTATTCCTGTCCTGGCCCTAGGTTCATCAGAACCTTTTTTTTTTTTTAGATTCCATATATATGTGTTAGCATACAGTTTTTTCTCTTTCTGACTTACTTCATTCTGTATCACAGACTGTAGGTCCATCCACCTCACTACAAATAACTCAGTTTCATTTCTTTTTATGGCAGAATAATATTCCATTGTATATATGTACCACATCTTCTTTATCCATTCATCTGTTCATGGACACTTACTTAGGTTGCTTCCACGTCCTGACTATAGTAAATAGTGCTGCAATGAACATAGTGGTACATGACTCTTTTTGAATTATGGTTTTCTCAAGGTATATGCCCAGGAGTGGGATTGCTGGGACATACGGTAGTTCTATTTTTAGTTTTTTAAGGAACCTCCATACTGTTATCCATAGTGGCTGTATCAATGTACAGTCCCACCAACAGTGCAAGAGGGTTCCCTTTTCTCCACACCCTCTGCAGCATTTATTGTTTGTAGATTTTTTGATGATGGCCATTCTGACTGGTGTGAGGTGATACCTCATTGTAGTTTTGATTTGCATTTCTCTAATGATTAGTAATGTTGAGCATCCTTTCATGTGTTTGTTGGCAATCTGTATATCTTCTTTGGAGAAATGTCTATTTAGGTCTTCTGCCCATTTTTGGATTAGGTTGTTTGGTTTTTTGATATTGAGCTGCATGAGCTACTTCTATATTTTGGAGATTAATCCTTTGTCAGTTACATCATTTGCAAATATTTTCTCCCATTCTGATGGTTGTCTTTTTGTCTTCTTTATGGTTTCCTTTGCTGTGCCTTTTAAGTTTCATTAGGTCCCATTTGTTTATTTTTGTTTTTATTTCCATTTCTCTAGGAGGTGGGTCCAAAAGGATCTTGCTGTGATTTATGTCATCGAGTGTTCTGCCTATGTTTTCCTCTAAGAGTTTGATAGTTTCTGGCCTTACATTTAGGTCTTTAATCCATTTTGACTTTATTTTTGTGTATGGTGTTAGGAAGTGTTCTAATTTCATTCTTTTACATGTAGCTGTCCAGTTTTCCCAGCACCACTTATTGAAGGGGCTGTCTTTTCTCCACTATATATTCTTGCCTCCTTTGTCAAAGGTAAGGTGACCATATGGGCATGGTTTTATCTCTGGGCTTTCTATCCTGTTCCATTGATCTATATTTCTGTTTTTGTGCCAGTACTATACTGTCTTGATTACTGTAGCTTTGTCCTATAGTCTGAAGTCAGGGAGCCTGATTCCTCCAGCTCCATTTTTCTTTCTCAAGATTGCTTTGGCTATTCGGGGTCTTTTGTGTTTCCCAAATTGTGAAATTTTTTGTTCTAGTTCTGTGAAAAATGCCAGTGGTAGTTTGATAGGGATTGCATTGAATCTGTAGATTGCTTTGGGTAGTATAGTCATTTTCACAATGTTGATTCTTCCAATCCGAGAACATGGTATATCTCTCCATCTATTTGTATCATCTTTAATTTCTTTCATCAGTGTCTTATAGTTTTCTGCATACAGGTCTTTCATCTCCTTAGGTAGGTTTATTCCTAGGTATTTTATTCTTTTTGTTGCAGTGGTAAATGGGAGTGTTTCCTTAAATTCTCTTTCGGATTTTTCATCATTAGTGTATAGGAGTGCAAGAGATTTCTGTTCATTAACTTTCTATCCCACTACTTTAGTAAATTCATTGATTAGCTCTAGTAGTTTTCTGGTAGCATCTTTAGGATTCTCTATGTAGAGTATCATGTCATCTGCAAACAGTGACAGTTCTACTTCTTCTTTTCCCATTTGGATTCCTTTTATTTCTTTTTATTCTCTGATTGCTGTGGCTAAAACTTCCAAAACTATGCTGAATATTAGTGGTGAGAGTGGGCAACCTTGTCTTGTTCCTTATCTTAGAGGAAATGGTTTCAGTTTTTAACCCTTGAGAATGATGTTGGCTGTTAGTTTGTCATACATGGCCTTTATTAGGTTGAGGTAGGCTCCCTCTGTGCCTACTTTCCAGAGGTTTTTATCATAAATGGGTGTTGAATTTTGTCAAAAGCTTTTTCTGCATCTATTGAGATGACCGTATGGTTTTTCTCCTTCAGTTTGTTAATATGGTGTATCACATTGATTGATTTGCATATATTGAAGAATCCTGGCATTCCTGGGTTAAACCCCACTTGATTATGGTATATGATTCTTTTTTTTCTCTCTCTTTTTTTTTTTTTGTGGTACATGGGCCTCTCACTGTTTTGGCCTCCCCCGTTGCGGAGCACAGGCTCCGGACGCGCAGGCTCAGCGGCCATGGCTCACGGGCCCAGCCGGTCCACAGCATGTGGGATCCTCCTGGACCAGGGCACGAACCCGTGTCCCCTGCATCGGCAGGTGGACCCCCAACCACTGTGCCACCAGGGAAGCCTGGTTTATGATTCTTTTAATGTGCTGTTGGATTCTGTTTGCTAGTATTTTGTTGAGGATTTTTGCATCTATGCTCATCAGAGATATTGGCCTGTAGTTTCCTTTTTTTGTGACATCTTTGTCTGGTGTTGGTATCAGGGTGATGGCGGCCTCATAGAATGAGTTTGAGAGTGTTCCTCCCTCTGCTTTATTTTGAAGGAGTTTGAGAAGCATAGGTGTTAGCTCTTCTCTAAATATTTGGTAGAATTTGCCTGTGAAGCCATCTGATCCTGGGCTTCTGTTTGCTGGAAGATTTTAATCACAGTTTCAATTTCAGTGCTTCTGAGTGGTCTCTTTATGTTTTCTATTTCTTCCTGGTTCAGTCTCGGAAGGTTGTGCTTTTCTAAGAATTCGTCCATTTCTTCCATGTTGTCCATTTTATTGGTATATAGTTGCTTGTAGTAATCTCTCATGATCCTTGTATTTCTGCAGTGTCAGTTGTTACTTCTCCTTTGTTGTTTCTAATTCTGTTGATGTGAGTCTGGCTAGTGATTTATCAATTTTGTTTATCTTCTCAAAGAACCAGCTTTTAGTTTTATTGATCTTTGCTATCGTTTCTTTCATTTCTTTTTCATTTATTTCTGATCTGATCATTAGGATTTCTTTCCTTCTGCTAACTTTTGGGAGTTTTTTGTTCTTCTTTCTCTAAGTGCTTTAGGTGTAAGGTTAGGTTGTTTATTTGAGATATTTTTTATTTCTTGAGGCAGGACTGTATTGCTATAAATTTCCCTCTTAGAACTGCTTTTGCTGCATCCCATAGGTTTTGGGTCATTGTATTTTCATTTTCATTTGTTCCTAGGTATTTTTTGATTTCCTCTTTGATTTCTGCAGTGATCTCGTGGTTATTTAGTAGTGTAGCATATTGTTTAGCCTCCATGTGTTTGTATTTTTT
This sequence comes from Mesoplodon densirostris, assembly GCF_025265405.1. NCBI lineage: Eukaryota > Metazoa > Chordata > Mammalia > Artiodactyla > Ziphiidae > Mesoplodon > Mesoplodon densirostris. Next base: position 86,261,892 of record NC_082668.1, read on the forward strand.
ACAGTTTTTTTCCTGTAATTGATATCTAGTCTCATAGCGTTGTAGTCAGAAAAGATACTTGATATGATTTCAATTTTCTTCAATTTATCAAGGCTTGATTTGTGACCCAAGATATGATCTATCCTGGAGAATGTTCCATGAGCACTTGAGAAGAAAGTGTATTCTGTTGTTTTTGGATGGAATGTCCTATACATATCAATTAAGTCCATCTTATTTAATATGTCACTTGAAGCTTGTGTTTCCTTATTTATTTTCATTTTGGATGATCTGTCCATTGGTGAAAGTGGGGTGTTGAAGTCCCCTACTATGACTGTGTTACTGTCAATTTCCCCTTTTATGGCTGTTAGCATTTGCCTTATGTATTGAGGTGCTCCTATGTTGGGTGCGTAAATATTTACAATTGTTATATCTTGTTCTTGGATTGATCCCTTGATCATTTTGTAGTGTCCTTCTTTATCTCTTGTAATAGTCTTTATTTTAAAGTCTCTTTTGTCTGATGTGAGAATTTCTACTCCAGCTTTCTTTTGGTTTCCATTTGCATGGAATATCTTTTTCCATCCCCTCACTTTCAGTCTGTATGTGCCTCTAGGTCTGAAGTGGGTCTCTTGTAGACAGCATATATAGGGGTCTTGTTTTTGTTTCCATTCAGCCAGTCTATGTCTTTTGGTTGGAGCATTTAATCCACTTACATTAAGGTAATTATCGATATGTATGTTCCTATTACCATTTTCTTAATTGTTTTGGGTTTGTTTTTGTAGGTCTTTTCCTTCTCTTGTGTTTCCTGCCTAGAGGAGTTCCTTTAGCATTTGTTGTAAGGCTGGTTTGGTGGTGCTGAATTTTCTTAACCTTTGCTTATCTTTAAAGGTTTTAACTTCTCCGTCAAATCTGAAAGAGATCCTTGCTGGATAGAGTAATCTTGGTTGTAGGCTTTTCCTTTCATCACTTTAAATATGTTCTGCCACTCCCTTCTGGCTAGCAGAGTTTCTGCTGAAAGATCAGCTGTTAACCTTATGGGGATTCCCTTGTATGTTATTTGTTGATCTTCCCTTGCTGCTTTTAACATTTTTTCTTTGTATTTAATTTTTTATAGTTTGATTAATATGTGTCTCGGCATGTTTCTCTTTGTGTTTATTCCCTATGGAACTCTCTGTGCCTCCTGGACTTGGGTGGCTATTTCCTTTACCGTGTTAGGGAAGTTTTTGACTATAATCTCTACAGATATTTTCTCAGACCCTTTCTTTTTCTGTTCTCTTTTTGTTTTGTTTTGTTTTTGCGGTATACGGGCCTCTCACTGCTGTGGTCTCTCCCGTTGCGGAGCACAGGCTCCAGACGCGCAGGCTCAGCGGCCATGGCTCACAGGCCCAGCTACTCTGCGGCATGTGGGATCTTTCCGGACCGGGGCACGAACCCGTTTCCCCTGCATCAGCAGGCGGACTCTCAACCACTGTGCCACCGGGGAAGTCCTCTTTTTCTCTTCTTTTTCTGGGACCCCTATAATTTGAATGTTGGTGCATTTAATGTTGTCCCAGAAGTCTTTGAGACTGTCCTCAATTCTTTTCATTCTTTTTCCTTTATAATGCTCCCGGGCAGTGATTTCCACCGTTTTATCTTCCAGCTCACTTAACCTGTTCTTCTGCCTCAGTTATTCTGCTATTGATTCCTTCTAGAGTATTTTTAATTTCAGTAATTATGTTGTTCATCACTGTTCGTTTGCTTTAGTTCTTTTAGATTCTTGTTAAATGTGTCTTGTATTTTCTCCATTCTGTCTCCAAGATTTTGGATCATCTTTACTATCATTACTCTGAATTTTTTTTCAGGTAGGTTGCCTCTTTTGTCTTCATTTATTAGTCTTGTAGGTTTTTACCTTGCTCATTTGTCTGTAACACATTTTTTTTGTCATTTCATTTTCTTTTTTCTTTTGATGTGTGGTGCTGTATTCCTATGTTACTGGTAGTTTGGCCCGAGACTTCCAGCACTGGAGTTTGCAGCTAGTTTTATAGAGCTGGATCTTGATGCTGAGATGAGGACCTCCATCAGGCCTCACTCTGATTAATATTCCCTGGGGTTTGAGGTTCTCTGTTAGTCCAGCAGTTTGGGCTTGGAGCTCCCACCACAGGAGCTCTGCTCTGACCTCTGGCCTGGGAACCAATATTCCGCAAGCTTAAGAAAAAAAAAAGAAAGAAAGAAAGGAAAAAAGGAGCAGTACAATATCAAAGAATAAAAAAACAAAATAAAATTAGAAAGATTAAAAAATGTATTAAGAAAAATAAAACTACAATTGAAACAACAGGTCACTGGGGGTTCCTCCCATCCCCTTAGGTGGTCCCCCACTGGTCTGTGGTCCCCCACCGGTGCCTGGTAGGTGCCCTAGTTGTGTGGAGACGTGAATTCTGTGTCCTCCGAGTACACCATTTTGATTCCCCCCCCCCACAATAATTCTCTTAAGGAAGTTTAGCAAACTGCAAGAAAACACCAAGAGACAACTAAGTGGAATTAGGAAAACAGTGCGTGAAGAAAATAGAAGTTCAACAAGGAAATAGTAACCATCAAAAAAAAATTCTATAGTTGAAAAATGCAGTAACTGAACTGAAGAATTCAATAGAGATTTTGAAAAATAGACTCAACCATGCAGAAGAAAGAATCAGCCACCTGGAGTTTAGGTTATTGGAAATTACCTCATTAGAGGAACAAAAAGAAAACAGAATGAAAAAGAGTGAACAGCCTAAGGGAATTATGAGACACAATGTAAGGAAACAATATTTACATTTTAGGAATTCCAGAAGGAGAAGAGAAAGTGAAAGGGACAGAAAGTATATTGAAAGCAGTAATGGCTGAATACATCCCAAACCTTGGGAGAGAAATGGACATCCAGATCCATGATGCTCAGAAAACCCCAAATAGGTTGAACCTGAATAGGGCTACTGTGAGACCCATTCAAATTAAATTGTCAAAAATCAAAGACAATTTTAAGAGCAGTAAGAAAAAAGAGAGAAGTTATTTACAGAGGAGCCCCCATAAGACCGTTGGCAGATTTCTCAACAGAAACTTCAGGCCAGGAGAGAATGGAATGACATACTCAAAATATTGAAAGAAGATACTTTAAACAAAGAATTCTGTACATGGTGAAGCTGTCCTTCAGAAATGGAGGAAGGATAAAGACTTTCTTGAACAAACAAAAACTGAGGGAGTTTATTACCACTAGACCTGTTTTACAAGAAATGCTAAGGGGAGTTCTTTGTGTGGGAGTAAAAGAACACTAATTAACATCATAAAAACATAAAAACATAGTGTAAACAGTAACGGTAATGTATAAGGAATAAATCTCCTTGACATGGGTCTTAGTAACGATTTTTTGGATATGACACCCAAGGCACAAGCAACAAAATAAAAAATAAACGGATAGGACTATATCATACTAAAAAGCTTCTGCACAGCACAACAAAGGAAACAATCAACAAAGTGAAAAGAAATCATATAGGATTAGAAAAATATTTGCAAACCATATATCTGGTAAGGGATAAATGTATAAAGAACTCATACAACTCAATAGCAAAATAATAATAACCCAAATAAAAAATTGGCAAAGGATCTGAATAGACATTTCTCCAAAGGAGATATACAGAAGGCCAACAGATACCTGAAAAGATGGTGAATATTACTAGTCATTAGGGAAATGCAAGTCAAACCCATAATGTGGTATTGCCTCATGCCTATCAGATTGTCCATCATCAAAAAGTTGAGATAACAAATGCTGGTGTGGCTATGGAGATAAAGGAACCCTTATACACTGTTGGTAGAATTGTAATTGATACAGCCACTATGGAGAAGCAATGGAGGATCCTCAAAAAATTAAAAATAGAACCACCATATGATCCAGTAATTCCACTTCTGGGAATATATCCAAAGGAAGTGAAAACACTAACTTGAAAAGATACCTGTACCCCCATGTTCATAGCAGCATTATTTAGAATAGCCAGAAGTAGCCAAAGCATGGAAAGAACTTAAGTGTCTATCAATGGTTGAATGGATGAAGAACATGCAGCAGCATACATACACACCCACACACACATACATGGCAATATAATTCAGTCATAAAAAATGTGGAAATCCTTCCATTTGCAACAACGTAAATGGACCTTGAAGGCATTATGTAAGTAAAATAAGTCAGACAGAGAAAGACATTCTATATGATCTCACTTATACATGGAATCTTAAAAAAAAAAATTCATAGAAAAAAATTAGACTTGCAGTGACTAGAGAGGGTGGGGCGAGGAGGAGTTGGAGAAATGTGGTCAAAGGGTACAAACTGCCAATTATAAGTAGTTGGGATATAATGTATGACAGCACTGCCGTTTGATATATAGGAAAAGTTTTAAGAGAATAAATCCTAGGAATTCTCATCACGAGGAAAAGTTTTTTTCCCTTTTTTTCTTTCTTTTCTTTTTATTGTATCTATGTTGGAAGATGTTAGTTGAACTTACTGCAGTACTCATTTCACAATATATGTAAATCAGCCATCACGCTGTATGCCTTAAAACTGTACAGTGGTGTATGCCAATTATTCTCAATAAAACTGGGAAAAATTATGGGTCCTCATAACTATATTAAGATATATAATAAAACTATAATATATCTTGTAGGAAAGAGAAATTTGATAGAACAGATTTTAATTCAGTCTTCAGGGTACTCAGTAGCAAGATCATTTAAATATCATTTAGAGATTGTAATTCAAACCTTGAACGTAATATCATTCTAATTACAAATTCTTTATCTACAATTCATATCACTTTATTTCCATGTTTTCTTCTTGGTTTATGTATTTGTTGTTGGGTTGATTGTTTAGTTGGACTGTACCTGGTTCCGAAAGGAAGTTGAAGTAGCTTACATATGTTTAGGTCCACAAACTCAGGTTTGCAAAACTGTCACTTTAAAAAAAAATGTATTTTCTCTCACTTAACTCAGTTTCTGACCCTGCACCCCCAGGATCTGGTAGAAAATTTAACCTCTGTGCTTCCTGCGTTCTTACTCTTCCCTGGGATGGTTCCACAGCTCTGGTGTCTTTCAGAGTGCCATGGCCGTTCTTTTTTAGGTCATTGTCTAAATAGATGACTTCAGGAAAGTTCCATTGCCCCTGCTGCATAATCCCTCAGCTCTTTACCAATTCTGGGCAAACCTGGGGACCCTGGTGCTTTCTCTGAGGCCGCCTAAGGTCTAGCCTATGGATGCTCCCCATAGCCTCTCAAGGGCTACTTTTCTGTGTTGCTGACAGAGGTAGGGCCCATCTCTGCTGTTCTGGTCTCACTAGCTATTTTCTGGTTTCCCCCATCTTCTGCTCTCCATCCACAAAAGACTTCTCCCTTTCTTTGCTCTCTTCCACAAACCCCTTTATGTTCTTTTAAGGATATAGACATCTAGAAAACAAAAGCAAGAGATACTTGCAAGCTATTTTTTTTTTTCATGGCTGATCCTTATAGTATCCAACCCATGATATAATGTGAGAAGAACACAACACTAAAAGACAATTGAGGAATAGGCATTTCTATGAGGTCAAAGCAATTTGGTACAAGAACACAACTCTTTAATTTCTAAATAAATATATTTATCTCCATGCCATTTCATCCTAAGGGGATTTGGGATGTTTACATAAATACCATACACTACAAAAGAAAAAATACATAACAAGGTAAGTTGGAATGTTTATGGGAATGAGGACTTTTAGGAAGTAGTATAGAACCAAGGTTAAGATTAGCACCCAACATTGCATGATAAACTTAGCTCACATTTTCTCCCCAAGTTTCCTAATGAACAACCCAGATGGAAACACAAATGTTTAGGTAATTAACAGTGTCCAAAAGATAAAATGAGCCAGGTATCTAGAGAAACATAGCTTTTCTGTCCTTGAGACCTGAGAGAAATTTCTTCTATTGATCTACATAAAGGAGAAACTTTCTCAGTTAGTGAACAATGTCCTCTACTTAAAACACACACACACATACACACACACACACACACACATACATACACACAAACAGACAAGTATCATATGAGTTTCTGATGAAAGCAAGTACAGTGTTGTGATTAGGAAATGGCGACTTAAAGGTCGAAGAGACTGGGTTTGGATTTCAGCTCTGCCACTGCCACCTATGTGATCTCAGTTTAAATTTTCCCTGTAGAGGGCCTCAGTTTCCTCCCATAGAGGGAAAAATCACCAACTGCATAAGACTGTGAACATAAATAATTCCTATAAAGATTATGCCTGGCCAATACAAAAGGCAATTTATATTAGCCTCTAATAGTATATTTTTTTCATAACCATTTATTCAATACATATTTATTGAATGCTTGCTATATGCAAGGCACCATTCTACACACTGGAGATGCAACAATAAACAAAACAGGTCAAAATCCCTGCCTGCAGAGAGCTTGAATTACACTAGGAGGAGGCAGACAATGATCAAAATATTTAAGTAGAATGAATAGTATGATAGGAAACCATAAATTCTGTGGAAAAAAATAGAAATGAGGTTAAATAATGCCAAGGGTGAGTGCAGGTGGTCTCAGTTCTAAATAACGTAGCTGGGGCGGCCTCCCCTGAAGAGTTGGAGAGAAAGCATGAGTGTATCTGGAAGAAACCATGTCAGGCAGAGAGAGCAGAGTGGCTATTCATGAGTGTTTGAGGAACAAGGAAAACAGTTTGGGGGAAGCAAGGTAATGAGGAGGAGAGTGACAGGGATATAGCTAGGGAGCTTATGAGGACCAGTGCCATTGGGACCTGTAAGTGCCTTCTGAATGTGATGGGACTGCTGGAGAATTAAAGCAGAGGAATGATACGATCTGACTTATATTTGAATAGAGTCATCTGATTCCTCCGTCAGGAGGCTTTTGGACTTATCCAGGCGAGGGAATAGCAATAGAAGCTTGCATCAGGATGGAAGCAGTGGAGGTGGTGAAAACTAGTAAGCATCTGTAACTTTTTTTGAAGTTAGAGGTAACAAGATGTGAAGGATTACATGTGGGATATTAGAGGAAAAAAGGAGGCAGTGATGTCTTCAAAGCTTTTGGTCTGAGCAAATGAAAGAATGGAATTGATACCAACTGGGTAAAGTCAGAAAGGTATTGGGGGAAAATTATGGGAATAGCCAGTTTCAGGAAGAGTAATATCAGCATCAACATTATCATTGTTACTTTTAATAGTGTTACTCTTTTCCTCAGAGCAGAGGGATGACATGCCACCAAAATACAATTCAGAGAGAAAGCACTTCAATGAGGATCTGAGGGAGAGTAGTGTAAGTGTGCAGCTTTTTGATGGTCTAACTAAAGCAAGGATAAAATTTAGGCTATTAGAGGAATGAATGGACTGCTTATCCTTCAGGCATCCTGCCATGTTATTTCTTACAACTGAAATGTTGATAATATTTAGACAACAGAGAATTCTTTGGCACGAAACTGTCATGTTCGTTATGCTACTGCCTAGGGAAAATCCATGTGCTTTGAAAGTCAATTGAGTGGATAGTATAATTAATTATCTACAATGAAAATAAGAAGAGTTATGGTTAAAGAGATAATCATTCCACCTTCACATAGAAGAAGGTGAGGGAGAAAAGAGCCAGAGATAAATACTTTCCTCAGAAAACAACACTTAGACAAGTGGGAAAATAAACGCCCCCCGGATTCTTTTCCATGGAGCATTTCTGTCTGTAATAACTGTAACCTGGTGAAATTTCAAAGCAATATTACCTATCACCTCCATAGAAAAATTTCATTAATGGACACTTGATAGTTTTTATTTTAAAGTAATATAACTTTTTGCTGAATTCCACAGGACTAATTAAGTTGCAAAAATGCATCTCTGAGTAGCTAAGTGGGTTAACCTGTAAGATGTTATGCTTGCAGGACAGTTGTTAGAGGATATCTCCCTCATATAGGGTTTTTTTGCTTTTAGAATATTAGTCTTTAAATCATTTGTCTTGACACTAGTTGGACCTCATGTTCCGTTGTTGATTGAGACGTCTCTTACTTTGAGATAATAAAAATACACCATTGGCAACTTTCTGTTTACTGTGGTAGGGGTAAGTGCATCCCAATCAACCAAAAGCAGTTTTAGGTCATTAGGATATCTGTTAAGAAAACATGGGCAAAGCACACTGCTCTTTCGAACCCTTTAAAATTATTATCTGAAATTTGGTCAGTCTCTCCAGAAGAGATGATTGCTTGAGAATTTTTCGGGGAGGAGTAACTCCTATGCTAAGAAAAATCTCTAGGAAATTCAAAAATCTCTAGGAAATACAATGCAGATTTTCTAGGGGAAATCTGCAACAACACTGGAAACTAGGGAATAAGCTGTAAATCTGCCACTAACTTGAAATGCTTTCTGTTAGAATCACTGCAGATGGGGCATGAATAAAGAAGGAATTACTCATAAGTCACTGGGCCAGAAGAGATGGATTGTCATTTAGGAAGTATGCAATCAATATCCTGGAGGACATAAGCCTTCCTGGACTTGGAGGAATGAACTGAGAGACTGACCAGGCAAACCCCCTGTAGGGCCTTAATGAGTCATATGGGTCAGCAGAAATCCCATAAGTTTTAGTGGCAGTAGAGCTGGGAACTCAGAAAAGTAAAGGGAACAGAAAATCTGCAGTAATGATGACAGCAGTGAGTTGGCTCCACACTTCAGTGACTTCCATGATGAAACTGAACTGGGATGCCAGGAACTGTGCAACTGGAATAATGATATCCTGATGCTGAATGGGAGGTTCTGTTGATTGGGAAGTTAGTAAGATTGGTCCAAAGAAATATGACTGTTGGTACACTTGGAAGAAGGCTGGGTCTCACCAAATCTAGCTTCTGACCCAGAGGCTTCTGCAAATGCAGAGGAGAAAGCATGCAGAGATGAAGTTGGCCTGCTGGGATCATTCACAGCCTTAGTGACCCCACTTCTTTTACACACTATGTCAACACATGAGCAGTAAGCCCTGCGGATTGAGCTTTAAAATAATTTCTCTAACAGTAGGCAAGTGGAAAATGAGAAAGCCCAAGAAGAATCCCCTTGCCATGTTTTTGTGGGGAAATGCCAGGCATGGAGAGCCTTGTTACTTTTGAAAAATTAAAAAAGAAATTCAAAGGGGGCTTATGAAAAGATTATAAAATGAAGCACAAAGCATTCAAGAGGCAGAGGGAAATCATTTTTTAAGAAATAGACTTTATTTTTAGAACAGCAAAATTGGCCAGAAGGTCCAGAGATTTCCCATATATCCCCTGTCCCTACACATGTATAATCTCTTCTATTATGAACATCCCCCTCACCAGAGTGATACACTGGTCACAAGCGATGAACCTACATTTATACATTATTGTCACCCAAAGTCTGTAGTTTACATTCCAGTTCACTCTTGGTGTTGTACATTCTATGGGTTTGGAGAAATGTATGACGTGTATCAGAGTGTTTTCATTGCCCTAAACATCCTCCAGTCCCTGCCTATTCATGCTTCCCTCTCTTCTTCAACCTCTGTCAACCACTGATCTTTTTTTTTTTTTTTTTTTTTTTTACTATTTCGATAGTTTTGCCTTTTCCAAAATGTCATAAAGTTGGAATCACAAAGTATGTAGCCTTTGTAGATTGCTTTCTTCCACTTAGTAATATGCATTTAAGTTTCCTCCCTTTTAGTGGCTTGATAGCCTATTTTCTTTTAGTGCTGAATAATATTCCATGATCTGGATGTACCACAATTTATCCATTCACCTACTGAAGGACATCTTGGTTGCTTCCAAGTTTTGGCAATTATAAATAAAACTCCCATAAACATCCAAAAACATATTCTTTTTGCTGTTGATCAGCTGACTTTATTTTTCAGTTTTATTGAAGTGTAGTTGATTTACAGTGTTAATTTCTGCTATACAGTAATGTGATTCAGTTATACATATATTTTCTTTTTCATATTCTTTTCCATTATGGTTTATCACAGGATATTGAATATAGTTCCCTGTGCTATACAGTAGGGCCTTGTTGTTTATCCATCCTATATATAATAGTTGGTGTCTGCTAATGCCAAACTCCCAATCCATCCTTCTCCCACCCCCCCAACCCTTTGACAACCATAAGTCCATTCTCTATGACTGTGAGTCAGTTTGTTTCATAGATATGTTCATTTGTGTCATATTTTAGATTCCACATATAAGTGATATTATATGGTGTTTGTCATTCTCTTTCTGACTTCAGTTAGTAGGATAATCTCTGGGTCCATCCATGTTGCTGCAAATGGCATTATTTCATTTTTGTATGTCTGAGTAATATTCCATTGTGTGTGTGTGTGTGTCTATATATGCACCACATCTTCTTTATTCATTCATCTGTTGATGGACATTTAGGTTGTTTCCGTGTCTTGGCTATTGTAAATAGTGCTGCTATGAACATAGGGTTGCATGTATCTTTTTGAATTATAGTTTTGTCTGGATATATGCCTAGGAGTAGGATTGCTGGATCATATGGTAACTCTATTTTTAGTTTTTTTAAGAACCTCCATACTATTTTCCATAGTGGCTGCACCAGTTTACATTCCCACCAACAGTATAAGAGAGTTCCCTTTTCTCCACACTCTCTCCACCATTTATTGTTTGTAGATTTTTTAATGACGGCTATTCTTACTGGTGTGAAGTGGTACCTCACTGTAGTTTTGATTTGCATTTTTCTAGTAATTAGTGATGATGAGCATCTTTTCATGTGCCTCTTGGCCATCTGTACAAAAACATTTTCTTGAAAAATGTTATATATGCAGCAAGAAATTTCAGATTCTATTTGCTTTATCCCTTTGACAAAAGAAGAAAGCAGAGACTGGGGACTTCCCTGGTGGTGCAGTGGTTAAGAATCTGCCTGCCAATGCAGGGAACACGGGTTCGAGCCCTGGTCAGGGAAGATCCCATGTGCCACGGAGCAACTAAGCCTGTGTGCCACAACTGCTGAGCCTGTGCTCTAGAGCCTGCAAGCCATAGCTACTGAGCCCAAGAGCCGCAGCTACTGAAGCCCGCATGCCTAGAGCCCATGCTTCGCAACAAGAGAAGCCACCACAATGAGAAGCCTGAGCACCACAACGAAGAGTAGTCCCCGCTCACCGCAACTAGAGGAAGCCCGCGTGCAGCAACCAAGATGCAAATGCAGCCAAAAATAAATTAATTAATTAATTTAAAAAAAAGCCAAGAAGTTGAAAGAGGCTTCTACTTTGAAAGCATAAACTGTATAAGAAGAGAGATAAAAGGTAAAAGAAAAGAGATTATTAAAATGGAGCTGAGTGGCAAACAGAAGTTTGAAGAGAGATCAGTAATAAATGAAAGTAAAGTATAAAGTTGTGGAAGAATTTTTAAATGTTTTAAAAACAATTAAGGGCAGAAACTATACAACAGAAAACTGAACAAACGTTATAGATCTTAGAATGCAGATAATAATTGTAACAACAAACATTTAACTGAGCAGAAAAAAGATAAATGATGTGGAAAACAACATAGAATTGCTAGAGAAATCAGCACATGTTAAAAATGGTATTAAAACACATAATAGAAGAAACCATTTCATAGCTAAAGATATAATTTGATATTTAACAAAATTTATAGAATTAATTTTAAAAGACAAAGACATGGATGTAGTAAAGATATTAAAATGTAAGCAAAAGAAATTCAATAAGCATTCTGGCTGGAAGTAGAATGGAATAAATAATACCTTTCTTGCCAAGAAAACTGTATTTTTAGATCTTTCTTACAAAGTTATAGAAAAGAATAAATAATAATTAGCCCTTTTTTCCCCTTCTTGTTCTATTATGGAAAATTTCAAATACATACAAAAGTGGGGAAAACTTGTATAATAAACCCATATGTACACATTCCCCAGCTCAATAGTTATCAACTCATTGCCAACCTGGCTTCATCTGTAGCTCCACCCACCCTCCCCCTAATCTTGGAAGCATTGTATCACTTGCTTTCATAAATAATTCAGTACATGTCTCTAAAATATAAGGGCTCTTTTTCTGAAAACATAACTACAAACAATTACTCTACTTAAAAAAATACACTTATGTAATATCACTCAATAGCCAATCAGTGTATAAATCATCCCCAGCTTTATACATTCACTTTTGATTTATTCAAATCAGGATCCCAAATACATTTACAAATTGTTTGGTTGATAAATCTTTAAAGTGTTATTTAATCTGTAAATGTCTCCTCCCATTCTTTTTTCCTTACAGTTTATTCATTGAAGAAATACTTACTTTTCCATTCTACAGAGTTTGAGGGAAAACACTGTGATTCTAAATTCCAATTAAATTCTGAATTTATTCATCTAGTCACTTATTTGTCCATGAGATTAGAAAGTGTATCATCCATGTACCTTTCCTGAAATGTAAGCAAACAACAAAATCTATGAAAATAAAATGTTTTGATATAGAACTGGCAATGAAAATAGGATTAAGTCTTAAAATGACAAGTCTACCATATAAAGTAGAATGAAAATATTGTGACTGGTTCTTAAAAGCAAAGATACATAATGTATGAGTCTGTAATCATAGATGATTTCAATAAAACCATTTTAAATTAATTTTTTTTCATAATGGATGGTCAACACATCTCTTACATTTATGCTTTAAGTGGATTATTAGAAAAGCAAAATTTAAGAAACTGAAAACAAATTTGTAGAGATAGATACTTTTTTTAAGGTTTTTCAACAACTTCTGCTTAATTTTAATTGCAAGTATAAATGTATTGAAGAGGATTTATCTAATTGTTATTACTTGTTGCCAGATTCTGGACTCAACTTTTTTTTTTTTAATAAATTTATTTATTTATTTATTGGCTTCTTTGAGTCTTCATTGCGGTGCACGGGCTTCTCATCTTGGTGGCTTCTCTTGTTGTGGAGCACGGACTCTAGGCGTGCGGACTTCAGTAGTTGAGGCTCACAGGCTCTAGAGCACAGGCTCAGTAGTTGTGGTACGGGGCTTAGTTGCTCTGCGGCATGTGGGATCTTCCCGGACCAGGGCTCGAACCCGTGTCTCTTGCATTGGCAGGCAGATTCTTAACCACTGCGCCACCAGGGAAGCCCTGGACTCAACTTTTTTAAGAGTACTACATCTTTATCCTATATAGCAAAAGTCTAAATTTTTTGCTCACTTGGGTACTAAAGAGTTCTTTATTGAGTATCTTCCTGGGATGAACATTCTGATGTGAACTCTAACTACACTTTTTCTCCTTTTCCTGTAGAATTGATATATCCTCAGTGTGAGATCTTTAATGTTGACTAAGGATTGAGTAATCATTAAAGACATCCCTTCATTCATGACACAGTGTTTTATAACGTGTGAATCCTCACATGTTCTATAGTGTTGCTCTATGAGTACTTGATTTCCAGCCTTTACTTCCATGAATTGCTTCTCCAGCATGAATTATATGTTTTTCCCCAAGACGATTCCCTCTGGTAAAGAAAACTCACATAGGAGAGAAAGCTTATGTCTGTAATCAATATAGTAGAGCCTTCAGTAATTCATCCTTCAAGCACCACAAGTGAATTCATACCGAGGGAAAGCATACAGGTCTCTATAGGGGAAAGCCTTTAATGCATACTCTGTTCTTATCAACATCACAAATTTTACACTGGAGAGAAACCTTATAAATGAATGTGGAAGAGCCTTCTTCCAGAGTGTGTACCTACATAGACACCAGAAAATTCATACAAGGGGAAAAACTAAATATAATGAATATGGGGAAGACATCAGCCAGAGAACTAACCTTTATTCACACAGAGAACACATGATCAAAAAACTATGTCTGTAGTCATTGTGGAAAGGCCTTCACTGATCATTTATCCTTTAAAAATTATCAGCAGATTCACACTGGAGAGTAGCCCCAGTTCTGTAGTCACTGTGGAGGGGCTTTCAGTAGAACTCCAGCCTTGGTATGCACAGGAAAACTCAGAATTAGAGTAACACTTACAAAAGGAAAGAAGCATGAGAGGCTTTACCAAGAGAGAGACATTTAAAAAATATATACTTACAAAAAAAAGGAGATGTATAATTTAAAAAATACTTGGAAAGAGGGTGTGGGGATAAATCACAAGAATTCCTGGACTTGGAAAAAAATTATTCTGAGATGTATATCTGAGAAATGTAAACCTACCAGTTTTCCTCTACACCTGGGTAAAAAAGAGGACTGGCCACACGGATCCTTGTTTAATAAGGACTGTCAGGCAATAAGCTAAAAGTTATACACAGGACTTTAAAAGTTTTCCAGTGGGTTAGATTTGTTGTCTATTCAGTCACTCTTAATATTCATTGTGATTGAAGGATGTTGCCTATTTCTATTCTACTTGTTAGAATTGTTTGAGTTTTAATTGATATCCTAGTAAATGGTTCATTTTTATAAATGTCTCAAAATTCCTTGAAAAAGAATATGTAGTCTCTGTTTGATGGGTATGAATTGCTCTGCCTTTCTGTCTTGGTCTGTGTTTTTCTCCATCTCTGCACACACACACACACACACACACACACACACACACACACACACTCAGTCCAAGTCACCACTATGTCCCATCTTGACTACGACAATAACACTTAAACCAATCTCTCTACCCAACACTTGACCCTCTGTATTCTACACAGTTAGAATAATCCTTTAGAAAATAACTCATTTTATGTCACTTCTCTGCTCAAAACCTTCATCTCACTCAAAATAAAATTCCTTACATCATCTGGCCTCTGGTGACTTCTCTGACCTCTCCTACTACTTTTCTCTTTTTGCTAACTGTCCAGTTCAGGTTGGCCTCCTTGCCCTTCCTTCAACGTGCCAAGTATAGTCTCACCTCGGATGTTTTGCATGTGCCCTCCCCTCTCTGCTACCCTCTTCCTCAGACATGTGTACGACTTGTTCTGTCTTTACTTCCCTGGTCTCTACTAATCTGCGTCCTTATTCAGGCGTCCTTCTTTGACCAACCAAATAAAAATAACGCCTATCCATTCCCTTACCTGGATTTAATTTCCTTCATTGCTCTTAATCACCACTCAGAACACTGTATATTTATTTCTAATCTACGTATTTATTATTTATTTAATATATTTTCTCATTATCTATCTCCCTCCACTGGAATATAAACTACATTGCTGTGTCACAAGGTCCCAGAACAGTACATTTACTCAATAAATATTTGGTTAATGAATGTGACCCACTTTCACCTCTCACCTTGCATACAGGTAAAATCTGCACCACCCTAGTATCAGGCATGGTGTGGGCTTCTAAGAGTCATCCATTTTGCTTTTACCCTGCAGTCCGTGATTCAGGAACATTCACTCTAGTTAGGTACCATTGTTAAGTAGCCTAACTTTTACCTTGATACTTAGAGGTATTATACCTGAAATTTGTCCCTGAGCTTAGCTGCATACTGGTTTCTGGATATATAATCTCCATCACTCACACTGTATACAGAGATAAATGGCAGCTGAGGTATGTTCCCCAATATGAAAAAAAGAAAAACAATGGTGTTGTCCTGGTAGCATTATGGAAGAGCACGCTATATTGTATCCCTAATATATTTAGTAGATTGTCATTAATTCCCTCTTCTTGAGGGTCTCTCTTGTTGAGGGATGGAAGGTTCTAGATTTCTGAACTCCCACTAGGTGGAGCACTTTCCACAGCAAGGGGTTCTGGAAATCCGCCCTTAATTGAGTCAGAAGTTCTCTTATAGTCTACTAGGATAAATGAACATCTGTTTGTGCCTTCTGATCTTGGGTGGGATAGGTTGGGCCTAAAAGGTGAAGGGTTTAGCCACTGCAAATATGTCCCTGGTTAAACACAAAGATCTCTGCACACTAATTCCAGTGCTTCCTGTTTGAATAGTCTTCAAGTTAAGCTGCCTGTGTGCACAGAGCATTCTGTTAGAAGCAGCAGGCACAAGTTTTCCATTTGGATTTGATAACCTCTACAGTTTGGGGGGAAAAAAATCACTACCTAGTTTAGTTTTAAAATTTGTGTGCCTGTTCAGATATCCAGAATCAGCATTCCATGTTCATCAAGGAGATACTCATGGAGTAAGGCCAATTGTATCCTCTGACCTTGAACTGAGAAAACCATATCTTATTTATGAATTCACTGCCCTGCTTACATTTTAAGGCTTGGAAGTGGTCATGATCCATCTGTTCAAAGAATTTTTGCTTTTTTCTTTATCACCTGAAGTAATGGAAGCAATGGAGATTTTCCCAGTGTCACATATTTCTCCACCACAGTTAAATCCCCAAATGCTCAGCTATTCCTTATTTAAGAGTATCATATGCCACCATTGCCCCAGATTTCTTTGACTCTCATGGAAAACAGTTTCCATGTCCTGAGCTAGAGAAATTCACATCTTCGTTGCTGATGTCTGTCATAGATACTGGAAAATTATAGTCTGCAAGGGTAGACCTGTTACCCCAATACCAACCCCTTGTGTAACAAGATGTTTAAATGGGATATGAGTCTTAGTTTCTGGTGAACCAAAACAACAGAGTAGAAAACTGTAGGTGACAACTTCTCCTGTGTTCTAAAGTAAGGCGTTAGACAACCTACACATGCCTTACAAAGGAGATTTTCAACTTCTAGCTGATTAACCATCAATAAAAGAGGATAGAAAGGGCAAAATGGAATTGGAGATTGGAGAAAGAATATCTTTGTAAAAAGTTGTTGGAATGCTGTGGCATATCCCCACATACAACATTACGGAGGAAGGGAGGTGCTCCTCCTTTAACCTCAGGCAGACTGAGGAAGGTTTCAAAGAAACCATTGAGAAAGTGTGATGTTTTCTATGAAGGTTTGAACAATACATGTCAATTAGTGCCTGATGTGCCTGGGAGAACCAAAGTGCAAGAAATGGAAGTTGCTTGTGGCAGCCCAGTAGAAGGCTGTAATTTGGAAAATAACTGCTTTCTCAAAGATTTATTTAAAATGCATGTTTCCTATGGATCTATGCACGAGAGTGTTCTCTGGGGTTGTCTCACTGAGATTATTTCTAAGAGTGCCACCTGGAGATTTGGTGGAATTCTGAAAGAGAGTTTCTTGGATGGACTTAAACTGTTGAGAATCAAAATCTGAATTGGGGGCAGGGGAAGGTCATAAGCAGCCAGCTGGAAAGTGCACCAAAGAATTTCAGTGAAAGAGTCTAAGCAATGAATACTCTTTATGGAATCCACAAGGCACACTGAGGAGTGAAATTTAGGATTTAACATAAACCAAGCTAAGAGAGTACTGATTCCAGCTTATAAGTCTTTCACTTTAGGAAGCGATTCTCTGCTTCTTTCTTCTCCCCACAGCCTTTCAAACTTCAAAGAGCATTGGCAGTCTAATGTATTGGAATAGGTAAGAGAGACAGTAGCTTCAGGTGGAGTCAGTAGAGAAGTAACTGTGTCACCCTTTCCCGTTGAAGTGTTTCCATCTGTAGCACTCAGAAGGACTTTGTATTATCATAAAGTGACCAAAGGAGAGATGAGATCTACCTGAGACTTTATCTAAGGGCAAGGGAAGACCAAGACCCACAGAGTGAATTTTCAAAGGCAGTCATGAAAAAAAAACTAAACTGCCTTATTTTGCCCCTTTCTTCTGCCCTTTGATATCATGATATCACGATATATACATATATACTATATATTACATATACATTATATATAGTGTATTATATGTAGTGTGCATATAGTATGTATAATATATGTGTATATAATGATACGTATAACAACATTGTTCATTTTGTTATTCAAACACTTTACATCTTAAATGGGGTTTTGCCTTCATATTTGGATACCTGAGATAGTAGTGTTAATGATTAACACTAATAGTAGTCTATATGATTGTTGTTTTGTCACCTTTCTTATACTCAGATTGTGCTTCTGTACTTTAAAGCTATATTGTTTGATGCATGAAGGTTTGTGATTATTATATCTTCTCAGACAATTTTAATTCCTTTGAATCCTAATTTCTATATCAATATTATAAACTCTGCTTTCTTTCTACTAATATTTTCCTAATATGTTATTTTAAATTTTCTTGTTTTCAAGTTCATATGTTATTTTGTTTTAGGTTGCTGGATTTGGGTGTATATGTATATTCTTCCTCCAATCTTAGAATTAATATTTAAAATTACAGCTATATTTCAATCTTATTGATGTCATCATATTCTAGTTTATTTCTCTACTAGTAAAAATTACCTCGATCTTTAATAGATGATTTTTAAACATTTGTTTTGCTATCAATGGAAACATCCAGTCTATATCTATAACCTGAGTGAGAGAAGATGCTTAGCAAAATTTTTACCTATTTCTTCTCCCCTCCTATTTACCTTTCAGATTTTGTGGTAATTGTTTACAATTTTAGTTCCAAAATTGAAATTGTTATATTATGTTTTTCCATTATGCCTCTTTCATGAATCCTAGTGTAATAAAAGCAGTATATTTCACAACTACAATATAAGTAATTATTTGGAGTTAAATACACATTTTCCTGAGCTCTTGGCTTACCTTTCTTTTATTTTTTATATTCTTGTATCTTGGATTTTTGTTTTCTTATTTTCTCAGACATCAGCAAGAAAAAATTTTAAAGGCCTCTAAATCATAACATTTTGAGGTTTTGAATACACTATGACTATGAATTCAAAATACTGGTTTAAATGGGCATAAGCGTTGAAGTTCTCATTTGTCACTCCTATGCCTTATAAATTTACAGTATGATTTCCCTAAAATTTCATGTTTTAGGTTAAAAGTTTGATGTGTGAGTCTTTTGTCTATGAAAATAACTTTTTTTGTTCCTATATGGTTTTACAATATTTTTCTTTATTTATTTGGTTCTTAATTTAATTTAGTTATGTCCAGGTATTTTATTTTTTTAAATATTGGCCTTTATTTTGTCTTTGATTATTTCTTCTTCTTCATAGCTCTGTTCTGGAATCACTGTTTTGCTAGTTATTAGATACTTTTAATTGATCCTCCATATCTCATAGCTTTTCTTTCAGAATTTTCTTTTTTTTCTTTCCCTTTGCATTGTGTTCTGAAATACCTTCCTGTTTCAACTTTTCAGATCCTTTACTTGATCTTTCTGTTTTGCTTTTTTTCTCTTTTTTCTCTATTTTTTTCTTCCAGTCATAGCCATTATTTTATTCAACCCTCTAATTGAGCCTTTAAAAATAATGATCATGATTAATTTTTGAGAATTCTGATTAAACATAATTGGTCACTGATGCAAAGGATGCAGTGTAGATTGATCTGTACTAGTTGCCACACTGGGTTTATCTATCTCTAATGGCCCTCAAAGACAGTGAATCTAGATTCTGATTACAGGACCCCTGGCTGTCATGAGTTACATTGTGCATATGATTGGTCAAATGGGCTCTAGTATTATATGCTATGAGTAATTGAATTTCAAGGTTCATGAAGAGATTGAGAACTTCCCTGGACCATGACTCTACTTTTGGCTTTGGTCCTAACACCCACAGTTTGAATCTCTGGGGGAAGGTTTGCTTTAAAGGGCTGTTCTTTCATTTTTAGCTCAATCAAACTCTGGAGCCAGCAGTTCTGAAAGCAAGGGAATTAAACATGTTTGTACATCCTTTTTGTTAATGGGCCCACTTATTGCCCACCCTTCAGTCTTGCTCCCCGTTCTTGCTGCCGCAAGTCCTGGTTTGTTAATAGGGTCTCCTGAGAAAGTCACTTTTGGCAGTTCTGCTCATATAGTATTGTGAGTTCTTAAATTTTGCATGTTTTTTCTACCAATCTTATATCATACATATGTTATCTTCCAGAAAATCTTCAAGATTTGATTTGATGTCACCCTTTCTTGTTAATTATTAGTATACTGGATTTATTCTTACTTATATTTTGACATCTTTTTGTGGTTTGGGACGAACAAATATAGTCAGATGCCCTTCTGGTTTTGATGACCCAGATTATTGGATTTAGATGTCTGATTATTAAAAAAACAGATACATCTATTTTTTTAATGTAAGGTGTCTTATAATATTTACAAAATGATCATTTGGGACAGTTGTGATTCTGATATCCAGTTCTCTAAATTATTTTACTTATAAATAGTTGAAGTAGGATGCTTTACTATTTATGGCTTCTCTTTCTTACATTTGTTAACTTTCATTGGAGAGAGACATTGAAAATCTGCCAAGAAAACACATACAGAAGCAGAGAATCTCAGGAAGAATATCAGCTGCATTGCCTTTGCTTCCTGAATTCAGATCAAAATATCAGTCAGATGCTTTCATCCTACTCAAACAAGGGAAGTTGTCAGGGTGTATAAGGTGGAGAGAATCATCCTTCTTTTGATACTTCTAGCAAATAATGGCAGTGACTCCTCCTCATAGCTGCATCTTACAATTCATTAAAACAAACAGACATTAGAGATGTGATTTAAGGTGGGAACTCTACTGGAAAACGGTCATGGTATGGCATCCTAAACACAATTATTCTGTTATCAAGCAGTTGTATCTGGGAGAATCATATCTGCAAAGCTTGTTTTTAAATCATTCTCCGACGGTAGCTCTTTTTTTCTGAGGCACTTCATGGGTCAGAATCATGGATGCCTATTAATGACCAGGTATTTTTCACCTTTAACTTTCCCTTAAATGATGGAAGAATCTTTTGCCTTCCTCTACAAAAAATGAGTATTTAGGGAATTGTTATCTACCAAAGAAGAAAGAAAAATGCATGTGCACTGGGTAATTTCTAATGTATGTCATCCTTTTCCTGGGAGAGACGCCCAGCCATGCAACCTTCAGAATATAAACAAAAATGAATGAATGATTTAGCAGTAATATTGTTTTCAATTTTGATGTGAGGTAAAAAGTGAAAGTTATTCAGATTATTCTTTTGTTCAAATTAATCTTCCCTGGATCCCTCATACATTATTCAGAATTCTGTGGTAGATTGACCAATTTCATAAGAATGCTAGATAGTTTATTTCCTTCTAAATAGAGCCTCTGACAGCTGCATGAATAACCATAACTCAATGACAAAGTTTTTAATGGAATATATATTTTTAAAATATTTTTTAAATTCCTTTTTAGTAGCTACTTTTATTGTCATTCTGGCTTCTAAGTGTCATGGATTCATCAAAGAGAGAATTACCACTCTTCTAGTATTTTTTTTACTATTTTGATTAATTATAAGAAAGTTCATATTTTGTAAATGATTATAGTTATCTGTGTCTTTCAGGAATATTTGAAATATTTATTGATGATGAAAGAGAAAGAGGTGACAGAGTAGTCACGGCGGAAAGCTGCCTGCCTGCAGAGTCAGGGGCTCACTGTATGTACAGTCTGGGTGAGGTTTAGGAATGTGCATTTGTAGCATCATTCATATACACAGGTGTAAGAATTGTACTTTGAGAAACATTAACGCACAGTGCTTCTCAAACTTTAATAGGAAAAAGAATCATCTAAATATCTTATTAAAATACAGATTCTGATTCAGTAGGTCTTGGGGCTGCCCTAAGATTCTGAATTTCTAAAAAGGTCCCAGGTAGTGCCAGTGCTGCTGATTCAGAAAAAACACACTTCATGTAGCAAGTTGAGACCAGTTGAGACCGGTCTTCAACTTTGCAAATCCACAATCTCAATTTTGCCAATTCATATCGAATTTGGTCATGGAAAGACAACATACAATAACCAAAGAGAAAGGAGGCTGATGTTTAAGCCAAATTGCCAGTTTAATTATGGCACTGCTTCTTAACCCTGAGTGCCATGAGAGTAACATATAGAATGTCAATGCTTAGACACAGTTCTGGTTTAATTGGTCTGGAATGGTCCTGAAATATAGTTAAAACTTTCCAGCTGATTCTGATATGCAGCCACAGTGAGGATCACTGATTTACATTGAGATGTGTAATGCCAGTAGATCAGCTACCAATGTTAGTTGATCAGCACGTCCTCTTCCCTGAAGAATATCAACATAGGGAGCCAGGATGAAGTTGGTAGCTTGCCTGGGGAATGTAGAATCACAAGGGAAGAAGTTTAATAACTTGAAATTCATCACACCTGATAGGTACACCTTCACCATAGGATATGCTTGCCAAGGATGTGGGTGTGCAGTAGACCCTTCAGTGACCTTCCTCAACTGATATAATCTTGCATTCTAAGCTCCCATTTTCTATACTAAGGCAGACTATCCTACCTCTGTTGTTTTCCTTCATTCTTTAAAACATATTTTCAAATACATTTTATGTTTATATAATACATAGACTTTCACTTTATTCATTTATTCCTGTTAACTTTAATCATCTCTTTCCAGCTCCCTAAAATTCTTAGTCCCCTTCATTGACAGTGGATGTCCCAACATCTCCATGGTTCACTTCATTGTGCGTGCCATAGGGTGAATTTTCTTTATATAGGTCTAATATTTTCTGCTTTTTGGTTTTGTCCTTAGAGTGTAAGCTTTATTGCCAAATGTTAAACAGCCCCACCAACTTTATAATTCCTAAATTATTTGTTCAGTATCAATTATATAAATATATGAAATGCAATGTATATATTCTACTTTTCACAAAGTTAATGCAAGAATTACAATAGGTGAAGATAAAGATGAAATGAAACTGAGTAGAAGGTAGTTTAGGTTCATAGAACAAGACTACGTTTTTCTGTCACTTAGGAAATACTGTTCAACATAGGCATTTCAACCTGCAAACTGGGCAAGTGCCAATGGAGTGTTTAACTGACTTTCTATTTTAAGCAGGAAAATGGTTCACCTAGAATTATTCTTTTTTTGCGGGGGGGGGGGGTTAAACTTTTACTATCATGAAACTTAATGGAAATTTTAACAACATATCATTTTGAAAACATGTGAAAGGAAGGAGGTAGTAATCAGGAATTCTTTGTGAAGTTCTGTCAGACTAATTGAATTTTCCTCTCTGTCAGAATTATAGGACGGATATATCAGTTGAAGTAACAGCTGTAATTTACCTTGACTTTAAATGAGCTTCAGCTGCTACTTATTTGGCATACAAATTACAAAATTTTTTTAAGTAATCTAGACTAGAATCTTGCATGGTTAGAGTTGTATTTATCTACACTAGAGGCTTATCCAAAATGATCTAAGGTTTTTGTGTATGTGCACTGCATTTTTATTAAGTCATAACCATGTCTATGTTATATTTGTATATTCTGAACCTACAACTGCAGATGAACCACAGTAATCACATACAGTAATAACAGGAATATTTGTGTGTGTGTGTGTGTGTGTGTGTGTGTGTGTACACCACCAACAAAGTCAGTGATCTGCAAGTGGAGTGTTAGCTTGGCTTGGAATATCAGGACTGACATTCTGGATAAGCCATACCATATAGCCATAGAGCCTGGCTTGGAAATCAGATTTCTCCAGAGAACACAACCAACAGCATATACATATGATGGAGCAGTGGTATTGTTATTTTGCTCTGCTATCTTGAAGCCCACCTCAATCAACAAAACTAAAATAGATGGCTCCTTGGGGGTGGGGGAGGCCTGAACACTGCCTGGAATGCAGTAGGCATTCAATATATGTATGTTAAATTGATTGTTTTTAGCACAGTAAAGATATATATATTAAGGAATTGGCTCACGCAATGGTTGCAGAGGCTGAAAAGTTCCATGATCTGCTGTCTGCAAGCTGGAGATCCAGGAGAGCCAGTGGTATATAGTCCAGTCCAAATCTGAAGACCTGAGAACCAGGGGAACAGATGGCGTTAAGTCCCAGTCAAAGGGCAGGAGAAGACTCATGGTACAGCTCAAGTAAGTTGAGGGAACAAACTTTCCCTTCCTCCACATTTTTGTTCTGTTCAGGCTCTCAAAGGATTGAATGATGCCCACGCATGTCAGGGAGGGCAGTGTGCTTTACTCAGTCTGACTCAAATGCTAATCTCATCTGGAAATACCCTCACAGACACACCCAAAAATCATGTTTACCCAAACATCTAGTCACCCTCTGACCCAGTCAAGTTGACACGTGACATTAACCATCATAGCCACTTCCACCCCGGCCCTCCCCAGTGTCCATTACCTGGTGGTACTGGAACAGCAAATATCAACCTCATCACTTCAGAGAAAAAAAAAAAAAAAAGGAATCTGGGGAGCTATATGGAAGGAAAACTGCTTTAAAATTTCAGAGGCCAATTTCTCAAATACAACTGAGACAGAAGGAGACATGTAGTTCAGACTTATGCCTCATGTAAATATCATCTGCTTATTTGTCAACCTTGTTTTCTTGGAAAACTGAATATGCTAAGAGAGGAAAGCAATGTTAGAAATGATAACCCCTTTGAATAGGATTTTATAGTAATAAAAGTCGTATCTGTTATCTCATTTGCTACTAAGAACATCCCTCTGAGTTCAGCATTTCCAAATTAAAACTTATCCACTCAGGTGTTTCCATGCTTGGAAGTATGGGACATTCCATACTTTGCTATGTCCCATGATTGCCCTAGATTGATTGAGAACTTCTAAAAGCTATGCTCATACAATGGACTTGTCAGAATGCTGACATTTACTTTTAGGGAAAATTCTAACTGGATCAAGGTTATTTATTAGTGTTTACCCAGATTTAAATCCAAGTTTCACCAGATTTGGAAAAATATACCTAATATCATTTGGGGGAACAGGCAAGTTCCTTATTTCATATATATATATGAATATGTAATATATATTTCATATATATAATATATTATTTATGTAATTTTTAGTTTTGTTGATTTTGGTGGACTTCAAGATAGAGAAGCAAAATAAAAATGTCATTGCTCCATCATATTGAAGAAGAATTCAGTTCTTTACTTGTAATAGATCACTCTATTTTTTTTTTTTTTTTTTTGCGGTACGTGGGCCTCTCACTGTTGTGGCCTCTCTCGTTGCGGACCACAGGCTCCGGATGCGCAGGCTCAGCGGCCATGGCTCACGGGCTCAGCCGCTCCGCGGCATGTGGGATCTTCCCGGACCAGGGCACGAACCCATGTCCCCTGCATCGGCAGGCGGACTCTCAACCACTGCGCCACCAGGGAAGCCCTACTTGTAATAGATCATTCTAAATGCTACACTCTTAATAAATATCTATAAAATCATAGAGTACATACAGCATGTCTTATTCTCTTAAAAGTGAGGTCCAACCAACACATATATAACCACCTGATTTAAGGCAAAGAGACCATACAGTGTGATGGAGGAAGGTGATCTTTTCAATAAATTGTCAATTGTATATGTGAGAAATGAATTCGACCACTAACAAAAACCATACATATAACTCAACTGCAGTTAATTTCCGATCTGTATGTGATAATCAAAACAATAATACTGTAAGAAGAAAACATACAAAAAAATCTCCCTGACCATGGAATAAGCAAGGATTTCTTAAATAGGAAAACAAAAAAAATGCCAATAATAAAGGAATTAAAAAAAAAGATAAATAGGATCACATATTAAGACTAAAAACATCAGTTCATCAAAGTATACCACTAAAGAGAATGAAAAGGCAAGGCATAGACTGGGAAAAAAATATGTAAATATAAAATTTGGCCTGTGGGCTATAGTTTCCTAGGTCTTAAAAAAAAGAGGTAAGTGAAAGGAAGACTGAGAGACAAAGGCATCTTGTCAAAGAAAGAAGACATTTCCTTAATAAGCCATTGGAG
Source organism: Mesoplodon densirostris (assembly GCF_025265405.1). Classification (NCBI taxonomy): domain Eukaryota; kingdom Metazoa; phylum Chordata; class Mammalia; order Artiodactyla; family Ziphiidae; genus Mesoplodon; species Mesoplodon densirostris. Next base: position 86,287,530 of record NC_082668.1, read on the forward strand.
TAGAGTCGGACTTCAGAAGGACTGGCTCATCAAATACAAGCCCATCAGGTATCACAATAGAAAAAAAAAAGATCTCACAGAATTTCCAAGGTTACCAGATTTATTTATTTATTTATTTATATTTTAAATTTTTATTTATTTTTTACACAGCAGGTTCTTATTACTTATCTATTTTATACATATTAGTGTATATATGTCAGTCCCAATCTCCCAATTCATCCCACCACCACCAGCCGCCCCCCACCACTTACCCCCTTGGTGTCCATACGTTTGTTCTCTACATCTGTGTCTATTTCTGCCCTGCAAACCGGTTCATCTGTACCATTTTTCTAGGTCCCACATGTATGTGTTAATATGCGATATTTGTTTTTCTCTTTCTGACTTACTTAACTCTGTATGACAGTCTCTAGATCCATCCACGTCTCTACAAATGACCCAATTTCGTTCCTTTTTATGGCTGAGTAATACTCCATTGTATATATGTGCCACATCTTCTTTATCCATTCATCTGTCAATGGGCATTTAGGTTGCTTCCATGACCTGGCTATTGTAAATAGTACTGCAGTGAACACTGGGGTGCATGTGTCTTTTTTTTTTCATGTTTATTTATTTATTTATTTTCTTATTAGTCATCCATTTTATACACATCAGTGTATACATGTCAATCCCAATCTCCCAATTCTTCACACCACCATCCCAACCCCCCCACGGCTTTTCCCCCTTGGTGTCTATACGTTTGTTCTCTACTTCTGTGTCTCAATTTCTGCTCTGCAAACTGGTTCATCTGTACCATTTTCTAGGTTCCACATATATGCGTTAATATACGATATTTGTTTTTCTCTTTCTGACTTACTTCACTCTGTATGACAGTCTCTAGATGCATCCACGTCTCTACAAATGACCCAATTTCATTCCTTTTTATGGCTGAGTAATATGCCATTGTATATATGTACCACATCTTCTTTATCCATTTGTCTGTCAATGGGCATTTAGGTTGCTTCTATGACCTGGCTATTGTAAATAGCGCAACAATGAACATTGGGGTACATGTGTCTTTTTTTTTTTTTTTTTTTTGCGGTACGCAGGCCTCTCACTGTTGTGGCCTCTCCCGTTGCGGAGCACAGGCTCCAGACGTGCAGGCTCAGCAGCCATGGCTCACGGGCCCAGCCGCTCCGCGGCATGTGGGATCTTCCCAGACCAGGGCACGAACCCGCGTCCCCTGCATCGGCAGGCAGACTCTCAACCACTGCACCACCAGGGAAGCCCACATGTGTCTTTTTGAATTATGGTTTTCTCTGGGTATATGCCCAGTAGTGGGGTTGCTGGGTCATACGGTAATTCTATTTTTAGTTTTTTAAGGAACCTCCATATTGTTCTCCGTAGTGCTGTATCAACTTACATTCCCACTAACAGCCAAGGTTACCAAATTAATAATCGGTCTGTTCATGGTGGGAAAGTAGCATTCTTTTCTCCTTAAATTAATATTATATCTGCAAAGATGAAGATATATCTTAAATCAGCATTGCAAAAGTCAGAGGTTAAGTTGTTTTGTTAGGGTATATAATACTTAAGGTTTTATTTGTTTGGGGGACTTCAGTTATTCAGGGTGACCTTGCTTCTTCTTTTTGTTGGAATGCAAAGTGCAGACCCCTGATTGGAATGTAATGTGTACCCTTCTCCTTAATGGCAACAGGATAAAATGTCAGTTTTGTATACACTTATGAAGGTTTCCCACAACAATATCTCAGTACAGAGAGATTGTCGTAAAAAGCATGAAGATTTAAAATATATTTGTAGGGATTTTAAATACTTTGCTTCATCAAGGATATGTTAAAATGCATTTTTGCTCTAAGGAAATGAAAATTCAACTCAAACCAGCTTAACAATGTTGAAAATTCTAGGAGTCTCTATTATTTTTTTTTTTAATTTATTTATTTATTTATTTATTTTTGGCTACATTGGGTCTTTGTTGCTGCACACAGGCTTTCTCTAGTTGCAGCGAAAGGGGGCTACTCTTTTTTTTTTTTTTTTTTTTTTTTCTTTTTGCGGTATGTGGGCCTCTCACTGTTGTGGCCTCTCCCATTGCGGAGCACAGGCTCCGGATGCGCAGGCCCAGCGGCCATGGCTCACGGGCCCAGCCGCTCCGCGGCATATGGGATCCTCCCAGACCGGGGCACGAACCCGTATCCCCTGCATCGGCAGGCGGACTCTTAACCACTGCGCCACCAGGGAGGCCCGGGGGCTACTCTTCATTGCGGTGCGCGGGCTTCTCATCGTGGTGGCTTCTCTTGTTGCGGAGCACGAACTATAGGCGTGTAGGCTTCAGTAGTTGTAGCACGCAGGCTAAGTAGTTGTGACTCACGGGCTCTAGAGTGTGGGCTCAGTGGTTGTGGCGCACAGGCTTAGTTGCTCTGTGGCATGTGGGATCTTCCTGGACCAGGGCTCGAACCCGTGTCCCCTGCATTGGCAGGCAGATTCTTAACCACTGCGCCACCAGGGAAGTCCCGAGGTCTCTATTCTTAACTGAATAAATTCAGAGGTGGTTCAGGAATCAAGTTCATTCCTCTGTTCTCTGACTCTGCCTCCTGTGTGTATCAGTGTCATCATCAGGCTCTTTACAAGATGTGGTGACCGTACTCCTAGTTTCACATTTATAAGTAGATCAAAGGCAGAGAGTGTAACTTTCAACATTTGGCCTGTAATTAAAACTGCTTTCCCCGGACCCATAATCAAGCCTACCCTTACCTGTCTTTGGTCTGAAATCTATCATACACCCATTTCTTGAGCAAATCTTTGTTACAGGGGAATGGCCCTGACTTAAGCTGCCCATCTTGAATGAATCACTGGGGCAAGTGGCCTGGAGTTACCCTGCATAACTTAGCCTAGCATTTCTCAAAGTGTGATCTTTGAAATGGCAGCATCAGTGGCACCTGGGCCTCCTTCTAGACCAACTGAATTAGAAACTCTGAGGGAGAGCCCCAGCAATCTATATTTTATCAGGCCCTCTGGGAGGTCCTCTGCCAGCTTAAATTTGAGAACCACTTTTTGACTAATCAGATGCTACATCTAGAGCTGGAGTCAAACCCTCAAAGAGGTACTAATTAATCGGAAAGGCGTGAAATATATTATAGGTATAGCCATAAAGCTGACCACACACAAAGCATATGAAGCATGTCTTATTTTATATTGAAAAATGTTCAAAAACATTATGTTTAGTTAATTAAAGTCATAAAATGTCCTTTTTTGGAATCTATTTTAAATGAGATAAATTCTTATTTATTTGAAGTGGTTTATTTTTCATACTTTGGATTGGGGTGCTTTTGGGTGATTATAGAAGTTACTTTATTGAATTGTGACCAGATTTTTTTTAATGTTATTAGATTTAATATATAGAAGAGATTAGAATAGAAAATAGAGTGCAGTAATGTGAAATTTTGATTCAAGTGTATGTCTACATGTATAAATATATATGTGCTACTATTTTGTAACATAACATGCTTAACAACTAGCTGTCTGGGGGCAAACTGCTCTGGTTTATAGTTTGTCGGTTTCCATGGCGTAAATATTACAATCCCTCCTGCCCATAGCAGATGTCAAGCTACCATTGTGACTCTGTTGAAGGTGGAGTTGGGCAAGATGCACAGTGCACACGGTTATATAGTATTCTAATCCTACAGATATAATATATGTAAATAACCTTATGAGCCTACAGTGAAATGTAGTAAAATAATTAGAAATGGATATGTTTTGAGTCTTTATTAACTTAATTTAATGTAATGTATTTGATTTTAAATTATATAATTTAATATTTAATACTGGCCGTCTTTAACAACTGTTTCACAACATTCCTGAAAACTTAACAATCACTTCTCATGCACCAGCTCAAGCACACAATTGGACTGTGCTGGAAAGGTTGAAAGCCACTGGTTTAGACCAATTCCCCATGCTTACTGCTGACTCAAAATTTATGAGCCAAAATGACAAATGTAATAAGCCACATCAAGACCTTCATCCTTTCTCTGGACTACTTAAGCTTCTCTTTTAAAAGAAGAAAATCTGATTTCTGTCCACTCCTCTTTTCCACCATCAAATTATTTTCTCCCTAAAAATTGGCAACTATATCCATCTTTGTCCTAATACACTGATGAATTGGATTTGGACACTGAAGGGAAGAGAGGAGTTGAAAACCATTTGATATCCAAAGGTTGGTGTAATTCTGTGTCATTAACTTCAGTGAGGAGACAGGAATAATAAGAATTTAAATGCAGCCAGCTTCTGTTGGCTGGATCATGTTCACCATTCTAAGGATTCCTTCAATCTAAACTTTTCTCATGATAATCTTTAGCTCATGATAATATATTATGAAAATGAACAAATACTAACTAAACACCTTCTGCCTACATATTGTCTCTAATTTTCATGTAAAGGATATCAAAGGAAGGACCTTATTCAGGGAACAAAATTTCAAATATGACAACAGGATGAGTGCCATGTAAGTTTGTTCTGTGTCACTTTTCCTCAGAGTTTTTAAAGTATGTTAATAATAAAACAAATGTGAATTTATTTGTAAATGAAATTTTATTTCCACATGAGCTTCTGGAAAACATCATAAGCCTTTCCCTCAAGACACAACTTAAGTGCCGTCTTCTTTGCAAAATCTTTCCTAATGATTTGCCCTAGTTTATTTGTTTGTTTGTTTATTTATTTTTTCTAATATATAGTTACTTTCTTTGTGGCAAAATTAGAGCTCCATTGTTTTCTCATTGCAATCTTACCTCCACTAAATTTTATGTTTATAAGAGCAGAACTTTTTACTTATTTTTTGTCCCCTACTAGCATCAGCAACATAGTAGTAAGCAAATACCATTTAAAGTTTATTAGAAAGAAGTGTGAGGTTCTGCTCATGGGTCCATACAGTTATATCTCCTTAATATTATTATTATTAATATATTAATAATAATATTTAGTGCTTAACAATTCTTAGCACTATTCCAATTGTTTTACATGAATTATTCATATAATTCTTACCACAATCTAAGTAAAAGAAAAAAATTATTCCACCATCACATAGTTTACATCGAGATATGATTAAGCAGTAGCTGCATGTTTCAAATGTCTGCCAACAAAGTCCAACATTGATGGATTTCAGTGCTTTTATTTTAAGATTATATAAAAAATGGATTTAAGAGTTTGGGAAGTTCTCTAAGGCTAATGCAGTGAAAGACATGAAAATGGCAAATATAATAGCAAATATAAGAGATGACATAAGAATAAACTGAGTAATACAGACATTTGATATGAGTGAGAAACAAGTTAGATATGGTAATCCGTTGAAAATGTACTATAAAGACAGCATTTATAAGACCAGACCTGACACTTTAGAACTATAGTTCATGTCTTTGGCAAGCTCTGTCTAACCCAGAGGACCCAAGTAAGAGCTAGGACAAGCTGAACTTTGGACTGGGCCATCTTTTCAAAGCTCTGCCTTACTCGGGTCTGAGAAATGTAATTATCCCCTCTTTAATCTTTAATATAATTTCTAAGAAAAGTCAAACTGAAAGAGATGGGCTTTCTGAAACATAGTTACCTTAAATGATTTATTTGAGGAATTCATTACTAGAAGCCAAGAGTCCTGTATAATTTTTTTTTTAAAGAATCTCTTTTCGTTTAAAAAAATGATTTGAAAAACGCAAAGTATCAGGTGGATAATCATATAATGCCTTTATTGCACTGCTTCAGCTGTTTCTTAAAGGAGATAACCTGAAAATAAAGACAATTAAAATGCAAATTCTTGGCCTCAATGAAATAATCATTCTTCTTTTCAGACAGGAATAAAATTTATATTATTTAAAATGGGCTATTTTTTCCTTGTAAGAAGATAAAATTGTTGTTTCCTGCAGCAGATTTTATTTGGCCATCTGAAAGTTCCATGACATTCCAATTAAGAGGAAAAATATAATCTACCCTCTCTCTAGAAAAAAAAAAAAATTATGAGTGCTAGTGGTGGCCAGTCCTTATCTGTTTAGCAGAATCAGAATTCATCCCATATAAACACAAGTAAGGCAACACAGGATAGTGGCTATGAGTAGGGAGGGTGGGTTGAAGTTGGATAATCTTAAATTAGAAACTCAGCTTTTCTGAGTATTAGTTGATTGACTTTAAGTTACCTAATTTTCCCTAACTTCCACTTCCAAATCTCCGACATGGGTATGAATGGAAATATTGACTCAAAGGATCATTCGGGAAATAGATGATCTAATAGATATGAGGTGCCAAGTGCGATAAATGGAAGTTACAATGTTATAATATAAACTCAACACTCTGCTTTTCATTCATTTATTATTCACAGCATAATTGATCACAGGAACGTTTTTCAAATTTGTATTGGCATTGTGGTCTATTCTGCTCAATTCTTTACGTGCTGACATAAATAAGTTACTACTTTAAAAATCCAAATGGTTCTTGAGAGGGAGGATCTTTTAAGCATAAATAAATAAGCAGATAGATAGATAGAGATATACATACATACATACCTCATTTTTCAAGACAAGGCATTCCTACAGTTATTTTGGAGGTACCTGATAACTGCTCTATTTCAGTCTTTTGTATGAATCTAAGATTTTCATTCCATTCTGGAATATGAAAAGGAAAGTATTTAAGAAATATTTCAGTATTAAGAAAGAGTAAAGTATTTAAGAGAAAAAAAATCATTCCATTGAACTTGTTTGGGTGTATATGTTTTTAATATGGCTTAAAGTCTTTGTTCATGACAAGATCAAAGATGTGTGTATTCAAATGTATTTTCAAAAGAATTCCAAAAAGCAAATATACATTATTTTTAATTATTTAAAACATTGTTCAGTGACTGAGATTGAACTGTACAAAGGAATAGTGCCAAATGACAAAAAAAAAAAAACTTCCTATTGCCTAAAGGGAAAGTGGCAATTTAATGAAGATGTGACTGGACTTTTTTTCTCTTCCCCTCAGTAAGGTTATTTCTTTCTATCTCCAAGGGCCTTTCTCACAATGACCTTTGTGAAAGAAAAGCTCAGTGACATTGCCTGCAGAAATCATCTGCTGCTTCTAAGTCAGTCACAGGTTTTGCTTTAAGGCAAGAAAACACATTGCCCCCAATCATACCTCAGTGTGTCGTCTTCAGAAAGCTTCACCCTCCTATAAATGCAAACCCATCTCTTACAGTCAGATGGAAATATTTCAGTGAATTCCTCAAAGGAAATGTTACCTATGGCCCAGTTTCATTGATAGGTCCAGGGAGCTGTTTATTGTTTGTTTGTTTAAGAAGAGAAATAAGTGCTAAGTTATCAAAAAAGGAAGCAATAAATTTGAGAATCTAATATGGATATATTTGGCATATATTAAGAAAAATTAGTGTGTTATTTATGAATATTTTAAGCAGTATGGTCTTGGGGAAAAAAGGCTATTAACTTGGCCTCAGTAAGCTGTGTACCTTATTTGTATAATCATTAACTACTATAATGTTCCTTTATATTAAAACAAGATAGCACTGTGCTGTAGCAGTAGACTTTTGGGTGGATGCAAATTCATCCACTGTTCCCTTTAGTCAATCTAATGACCAACAGGGTTAGGAGACCTTCACATTCTGCAGATGGCAAAGCAGAGCTGAAGGGAAGGGAGGCATGCTTAGCAAGAAAAAGAACAAAGCTGACTGGCCCACTCAGGGCCACATTAATATTATGCAACTTTATCTGAGCTAATCTATAACTATTCTTTGTTCTCCTGGGAATAAAAAGTAAAAAGAAAAGTACAGAAATCGAAGTATTCCCTTGGCTTATTACTAAATGCAAGGTCTCCCCCAGGCATTGCTTTTGATAACACACAAATAGTCCTCAGCAACCATGTTGAGCTATATAGTATTACTTAGTCATACAAACAGTAAAGAACAAAAATGTCATGTTAAGATTCTTGAGAGAAGACTGTCTTATTTCTTTGAGTGATTATTCCCACATGTTTATAAACCCTATATTATAAATGGTTGGCTGATTATTCTTTGTTTTGTCCTGTCAGCCAGAGTTTTGACATGATGACACATGACTGGTAGGGCTGTGTTCCTTATAGAGGATGGGATCAGAAGTCCATTCTGTGGTACAGATAAAGAGGAGATAAATAAATTGGCTTTTAACTCCAGTGCCATTGTGTGTGTCATTTGTATTTTGTCAAAAATATTTGTTTTCCACAACTGGAAAAAAAGCAATCAATTAAGTATATTAATTAAGCATACACTTTATAAACTTGATACAATACATATATGTATAACGTAGAGTATATAGTATGAGATTAATGTATTCATTCATTCAACAAACATACATTGTTTAGTATGTGCCAGACACTGTTTAAGGCACTGGGGTAAAGCAAAGACCCTGCTTCATGCAGGTTATATTCTGGTGGAGCAAAATAGACAATTAATAAACACCCAAAGAAATACACATTGTTAGTTGGTGATATGTACTTGGAAGATACATAAAGCACGGTATTATTACTGAACTCAGGTTCAGCTGTTTGCCACTCAGAAACCAGTAAAGAGGCAAAGGTTGGTAGAAAGGAAAGTTGCTTTAATCAGAAAGATGGCAATCTGGGGATAAAGTGGACTCATGTCCCAAAACCAACTCACAAGAGTCTGTTCAGCCAGGATAGTTTTTTTTTTTTTTTTTTTTTTTTTTTTTTTGTGGTACACGGGCCTCTCACTGCTGTGGCCTCTCCCGCTGCGGAGCACAGGCTCCGGACGCGCAGGCCCAGCAGCCATGGCTCACGGGCCCAGCCGCTCCGCGGCATGTGGGATCCTCCCAGACCGGGGCACGAACCCGCGTCCCCTGCATCGGCAGGCGGACTCTCAACCACTGCGCCACCAGGGAGGCCCCAGGATAGTTTTTAAAGAGGAAAAGGGGAAAGAATCTCAGTGAATCATCAAGGCAGGAGGCCAAGCTCTGTGTCATTTTCCATTGAGTGTAAGCTGACTGACTCCTCATGATCTTTCTTCTGATATGATCTCATCTCTTTGTGGTCTGCCTGCAGCATTGCTAAGGGGGCTGCTGGAGGTAGAGAGCTGGTCATTCTTTAACTACTTAATTCTTCATTCCTACTTCTTTTAATCTAGGAAAACAATCAACAGGTTAGGCAAAGCATTGCATGCATTCAGTAGAGCGTAAGTCAGGAGTTATGTTAAATGTTTACCTAGTGATCTTATTTTTATAATTAAGATTTAAGGGGAAGAGAAATAGGCAAACAGGAAAAGGGCAAAAGAGCTGCTTACAAATCCCCACTTGTCAGACATCATTCCATTTCTATGGGATTGGGTCTGTCTTCTGTAGCCATTTTCTTAGAGTGGAAGATGTTGACATGAGTCTGTAACATCTCTTTCCTAACAATTTTATTTGCCTGCTTACATATATGGGCAGAGAAAGCTACAACTATTTTGATGCCCACAAAGATATAGATTATTATGAGCAATAGAGTTAATCCCATTCTCTTGAGGCCAGTTCTCAGAATTGTGCTAGACAAGAATACATTCAGTACTGCTCAAGATGGAACAGCTGATGTCATGGCTACAGTCTGGTCATCATGCAGTTAGCTTTAACCCTCTAGTGGCAGTTATAGTATCTATAAAACAACTCAGGAATGTGCATCAGACACTGAAAGATTCTGTGATTCTATTGTCCTAATAATTAACTGCTTGAGCCTGCTTTTTTGTGACTCAGGAACACTTGGGAAACTTTAGCTTTTCTACAAACAAGAGGCAGGGGACATGGAGGGGCCTTTGTACTTCGGGTTGGGAAGGGAAGGCCTGCAGGGTTCTGTTTGGTTTGAGTAAGGGGGGAGGGTAGAAAGGGAGAAATAGTGATGCCATTTATTGTTCAGTGGGACACTCTAGGGCATAACTTTCTAGAATGATGACAATCTTGGGAAAATTCTATAGACTACTGATATTCATAATCTGAAGGGCAATAATGTTATAGATAGATATTTTATGACTTTAGGTCTATGATAAACAATCTTCAGGATAAATTACTTCTGAGAGTAGACTACAAAATGTTTTTTTAATCAAATCTAACCAAAATCTAACAGGGACATTATAAGAAAAGGTAATTACAAACTACTCTTTCTCATAACATAAATGCAAAAAATTTACCCCAAATATTAGCAAGCCAAATTCCATGAATCATAAAATGATACATAAAATGATCAAGTTGGGTCTATTCCAGTGATGCAAGATTCAAAAATTAAATCAATATAACTTCCCACATTTACAAAATAAAAGAAGAAAGGAGATGTTCATCTCAATAAATACAGAAAAGTAGTTTAATAATATTCAACATTTCTTCATAATTAAAAAATAAAACTCTTAAATTAGTAATGGGGAAGATTCTCCCAATCTGATAGGGTATTTCTGATTTTATGCTTAATGATGGAGTGCTTACTACTTACCCTATAAGATCAGAAACAAGGCAAGGATACCACTATAGCCACTTCTATCCAATGCTGCACTGGAGGACCTATCTAGTGAATAAAGTGAAAAGAAACAGACGTCAAGGAATTAGAAGAAAAGATGACATGGTTGTATATGAAGACAGGACAAAAGCATCTACAAAGAAATTATTAGAGTAATAAGTGAGGTTAGCAAGCCCTCTAGACCTGACGTCAACATTTTAAAATATATTTTTATATAATATTGTGGTGGATTTGAAAAGATGCTCACCAAATATACATATATGTGACATATACAAAAATGTTCTTATGGGTTGGACTATATCTCATAAAAAAAGGAGTGTTGAACTCCTAACCCCTAGTCCCTCAGAATGTGACTTTATTTGAAAATAAGGTATTTGCACAGTAATCAAGTTGAAATGAGGTCAGTATGGTGGGCCCAACCCAATATGGCTAATGTCCTTGTAAAAGGGGAAAATTTGGACATAGAGAGACACACACACAGAAGGAAAATGGTATGAATACAAACAGGGAGAAGATGGCCATGTGGCTGGAGGGACGCAGCTACAAGCCAAGGAACGTCAAAGATTGCCAGCAAACCACCAGAAGGGGGAAGAGGCAAGGAAGGATTTCCTTACAGCTTTCCAAAGGGGCATGATGGCCTTCAGAACTGAGAGATAATAAATTTCTGTTTCAAGCCACCCAGTTTTGGGTACTTTGTTACAGTAGCCCTAGGAAACAGTTCGTGTCCGCATTATTTGTTATATCTAAAGTATTTGGAAACAACCCAAATATCCATCAACAGTAGCATGGACTTTTTTTTGAAGGTGGTATGTTCACATATTGGAACAGATGTATTCATGTGTTGGAGAGGGAATAAAAATGAAGAGAATACGGCTACAACTGCAGATACAGAGAAATGATAGGTAGATAGATATGATTGATCCATATATAAAGTAAAAAACAGTTAAACTACTCCCTGGTGTTAAATCACAATAATGATTACCTGTCTAGAAGGAAAACATAAAGCATGATTTGAGGAGATATAAAGAGGTCTTCTGCGGTGCTGCTATACCTGAAGTGTCCTGAAACACTCATTCTACAACCCAGAGAACTGTAGAAGCCAAATCTGTAAGATAAGCAACATAGTGGTATCCTGAGAAGCATCATAGTGTTATTGTTAAAATGGTGGACTCTGAAGCCTACCGAAGTGTAAAAGCCAAATCTACCACTTGCTAACTAAGTGACTCTGGGTAATTTCCTTCTCTGTGCTTCAGTTTCTCATTTGTGAAATGGGATTAATGTTATCTATCTTAGGAGGTTGTTTTGAGGATTAAATAAATTAAGGCTTCTAAGACATTTAGAATAGTGCCTAAATATTGATTTAATATGTATTCATTTAGTATATATTTATTAAATAAATATTTTCTATGTCTTCATACTTTCTATTATGTGTTTATTGTGTGTTTCATATACATTTATTAAATAAATAATATCATGGAAAAACAAAATTTGAACTATGGAATTTTGAAATCTCACGTTTAGAATTAAATTGTTTTTCTCCATTTATACTAAGTCTTTACAAACTAATAAGTAGTGTGTGGGTACACTTAATCATTAAGCACTACATGTGAGCAGATGCATTCATGATAAGAGCACATTCTAAATAAAGTGCAACTTAAATCACTATCAACAGTACTGAAAATGAGATCTAATAGTTACTTGCAATCATTATAAAATAAAGTAGTTAACAATATTATCTATATGGAGTTAAGAGACTTTGATAAAATACTGCCAAACTATAGTTATCTCTCTGAAAAGAGAAAACTGTATTGAAAAGCAGTTTCTAATTATCATTCACGGTTTAGATATCAATACGTGATTTTAATTAATATGTATAATCATTAAAAATTCAAAACAGAGCAGAAACAAGAACTACAATCCTGCAGGCTGTGGAACAAAAACCACATTCACAGAAAGAATGAAAAGGCAGAGGGCTATTTAACAGATAAAGGAACAAGATAAAATCCCAGAAAAACAACTAAATGAACTGGACATAGGCAACGTTCCAGAAAAAGAATTCAGAATAATGATAGTGAAAATGATCCAGAACCTCGGAAAAAGAATGGAGGCAAACATCGAGAAGATGCAAGAAATGTTTAACAAAGATCTAAAAGAATTGAAGAACAAACAAACAGAGATGAACAACACAATAACTGAAATGAAATATACACTAGAAGGAATCAATAGCAGAATAACTGAGGCAGAAGAATGGATAAGTGACCTGGAAGACAGAATGGTGGAATTCACTGCTGCAGAACAGAATAAAGAAGAAAGAATGAAAAGAAATGAAGACAGCCTAAGAGACCTCTGGAACAACATTAAACGTAACAACATTCGCATTATAGGGTCCCAGAAGAGGAAGGGAGAGAGAAAGGACCCAAGAAAATATTTGAAGAGATTATAGTCGAAAAATTCCCTAACATGGGAAAGGAAATAGCCACCCAAGTCCAGGAAGTGCAGCGAGTCCCATACAGGATAAACCCAAGGAGAAACATGCCGAGACACATAGTAATCAAATTGGCAAAAATTAAAGACAAAGAAAAATTATTGAAAGCAGCAAGGGAAAAATGACAAATAACATACAAGGGAAGTGCCATAAGGTTAACAGCTGATTTCTCAGCAGAAACTCTACAAGCCAGAAGGGAGTGGCATGATATAATTAAAGTGATGAAAGGGAAAAACCTACAACCAAGATTACTCTACCCAGCAAGGATCTCATTCAGATTCGATGGAGAAATCAAAAGCTTTACAGACAAGCAAAAGCTAAGAGAATTCAGCACCACCAAACCAGCTCTACAACAAATGCTAAAGTAACTTCTCTAAGTGGGAAACACAAGAGAAGAAAAGGACGTACAAAAACAAACCCAAAACAATTAAGAAAATGGTCATAGGAACATACATATTGATAATTACCTTAAACATGAATGGATTAAATGCTCCAAGCATAGACACAGGCTCGCTGAATGGATAGAAAAACAAGACCCATATATATGCTGTCTACAAGAGACCCACATCAGACCTAGGGGCACATTCAGACTGAAAGTGAGGGGGTGGAAAAAGATATTCCATGCAAAACTCTTAGAGGAAAACATAGGAAGAACACTCTGACATAAATCACAGGAAAATCATTTTTGATCCACCTCCTAGAGTAATGGAAATAAAAACAAAAATAAACAAATTGCATCTAATGAAACTTAAAATCTTTTGCAAAGCAAAGGAAACTACAAATATGACGAAAAGACAACCCTTGGAATGGGAAAAAATATGTGCAGATGAATCAACAATGGATTAATCTCCCAAATACATAAACAGCTCATGCAGCTCAATATTTTAAAAAAACATACAACCCAATCCCAAAATCGGCAGAAGACCTAAATAGACATTTCTCCAAAGAAGACATACAGATGGCCAAGAAGCACATGAAAAGCTGCTCAACATCACTAATTATTAGAGAAATGCAAATCAAAACTACAGTGAGGTATCACCTCACACCAGTTAGAATGGGCATCGTCAATCTACAAACAACAAATGCTGGAGAGGGTGTGGAGAAAAGGGAACCCTCTTGCACTGTTTGTGGGAATGTAAATTGAAACAGCCACTATGGAGAACAGTCTGGAGGTTCCTTAAAAAACTAAAAATAGAATTACCATATGACCCAGCAATCCCACTACTGGCCATATACCCAGAGAAAACCATAATTCAAAAAGACACATGCACCCCAGTGTTCATTGCTGCGTTATTTACAATAGCCAGGTCATGGAAGCAACCTAAATGCCCACTGACAGACAAATAGATAAAGAAGATGTGGTACATATATACAATGGAATATTATTCAGCCACAAAAAGGAACAAAGTTGGGTCATTTGTAGAGATGTCCATGAATCTAGAGACTGTCATACAGAGTGAAGTAAGTCAGAAAGAGAAAAACAAATATTGTATATTAATGCATATATGTAGAACCTAGAAAAATGGTACAGATGAACCAGTGTGCAGGGCAGAAATTGAGACAGAGATGTAGAGAAGAAACTTATGGACACCAAGGGGGGAAAGTGGCAGGGTTTGGGGTTGGTGATTTGATGAATTGGGCGATCAGGATTGACATGTATACACTGATGTGTATAGAATGGATGACTAATAAGAACTTGATGTATAAAAAAATTAATAAAATAAAATTCTAAAAAAGAAAAAAACAGAGATCTCATGAACTTCAGAATTGGCAAACACATCCACGTGCTGGGAGGGTGATGCACCCATCTCTGTGAGGACAGAATCTCCTGTGGTTGGGACTCTTCCAGATCTCACCTTATGTATCTCTTCTTAAAAAAAAAAAAAAAATCAAAACAGGTAAGGAAAAACTACTTCTAGCATTTAAAAGCTGCTAGCCTTTTATATCTCCAATACCTTTGCAAATTGTCAAGTATTCTGTTTTCTTATTAATAGCAAATTGTGTAAAATTATTTCTGTAGGATTTGCTACAAAAGACTGTCCACAGTGTTGATTCTCAAGAATAGAATTGTTATTTTTTTTTGAACACTCATTTTGTCCACTTTCAAAAATCAACTCCCATCACAGTAGCTTTCCTCTGAACTATAATCCTGATGTATATTTATGAGTTCTAGGACCAAGGGCTAGCAGTACATCTCACCAGCTTCAAACCCAATGTCTCTCTACTTGATTCCTTCTCTATCCCAAAGGGAGTTTATTTGATGCCATTAATTTCATAATACCAAGAAGGTCCACTAAGTTCACTGGTATAATCATCCCTGAGAATGGACCCATTAATCATTTTCTGCTGTCAGATCAATCCAGAAAATACTAAAAGTTGGTTAACTCATTTTTCACAGTTATAGCAATCAGAAATAAATAGAAATACCAGTCTGAATATGTCCTGTCTTCTTTTTCTTTTATTAAGAGATAGATGAGAGAGATTTTAGTGTCAGCATCTTAACTTTAGTTATATATAGATACAGATATATAGATAGATTTGTAATCCAATGCAATTCATTGGAATGTTGTAAAGATTTGGATTTTAAGTAATACTTCCTAGAGTGATGTGAGGTTATTTTTAAAACTATAAAAGGTATTAAATATTCTGCTTTCTTTTTAAAAAATGTTATCTAAATTGCAGTTGGTAACAGAAGGAGCTGGAGAGGGATTGGAACTTATCTTTATGATAAGTTTCACTCCTACTCTACTGACTGTACATTGTTATGATCCATTCAACCCATGTCGAAGATTTTACAGTGTTACTTAAGATTATATTCACCAGTCTTTTCGTTTTACTTTGTGAGAGATAGTAGACCAGTTTCTTGGAGCTAATTTCTATTTAAAGAACTATGAAAAGCATTGAGGAAATCTAAAATTAAAAATAAAATATGTACTTTTCCATGTAGCTTGATCAATTTCCTATAGCTATTGTAAGGGGGCATGCAGAGCCTCTGTCCCAAGGATTCATTTACTCTACCTAGAAAAGAGGCTTTGTGGCTTTTAGCAGCTTGATATTTTGTTATCCTTTATACAGGTAGGAAAGAGCAGGCCGACTGAAGAGCTTCATTATAGTGTAGTTTCAGCTCCTTGATCCTGCCCAGTGGGGAAAAGTGAAGAAGATTCTGCTAAAAATAGATACGCAGAATGCTGGATAAACAAAATGAAGAGACCCTTTCTTGTTTAGTTTCCTTTCCTAAAGAAGCCTGTGGGAATTGTTATTTCTGAACAGGACTAGCTAATTAATTAGCACATATTAAATATATGTGCATTTTGAAAATAAAAATTGACATTTGGTATATTTATACCACATAAATAGAACTAAGACTTAGTGGGAAGACATGTTCCTATGTACAGATTATCCTTTCATAAAATGGAATAGTTTTATCCCTTCAAAGTTAGCTAAGAAGGAGAAAAAGAAATCGATATACCAAACCCCATCTTCTAAATTACTCCCATTGAAAATGAAAGCTGGGTTTGGAGTTGAAGATTTAAAAGAGCAGATGTAGAAACTGAGATTTTGGCAGCCTCTGTCAGAAACTAATGAGCTTTGGGGAAATCCAGCTGATACAGAGTTTGGATAGATTACTATAAAAACTATGGGATGTCTAACACCTACAGTGAACCAGCTTCAAGGTGGCACTTGGAAACTGACCAGAGGTAGCCTTTCCAAATTCCTTATAGGATTATTCTCCATTACAAAAAATTACCTAGTGTAGTATCATTCAATATATCTAGAATTTACATTCCCCTTCATATATACACCACACATACTCATTTTGAAGCAGAAGTACAAGTTCATAGTGCATACTTTAAGTTCTTGGTGGGTGCCTAGCATGGTCCATTAGTCACCATAAAGCTGTGGATGGCCTTTCTTTCATGGTGGCTATTTAGGCCAAGCCTGTGGATTCTATCCAGTTCAAGGGCTCTCAGCGAGAGGCTCAGAGCCTTCAGCTAAATGTTAGAAGAACAGAAGGATAGTATGAACCACTGTATTAGGGGAAAGTGCTAGCAGACCATAAAAGCTCAGAGTTCTTATACTCTGTAATAAGGAGCTCCTTTTCTGTAATTGGTTCTCCTAATGGTTTTGCTGTTCACTTCCTTTCTGTGATTGGCCGTATACAAACTAACTAATTTCAGTGTGTTCAGTGTTTTAGTATGTGTTTCAGTATGTTTCAGTGTGTTGGCAGTGTTTCAAATGTAATTAGTGTATATTTGACTAGGCAGTTCCTGCACACCTGGCTGTAGGTTTACAGAATATACAAATTAGTCAATCTTTATGTGTTGCTGCTGCTAAGATGCCATCATGGGACTTCAAGTCAGAATTCATCCATACACATTTTTAAGTTTCAGTCCTACTGTTTCAGTGTGTGTGTTTGGAAGGGTTTGGAATAAGAGTAGAGGTGAGAGATGTTAACAAGAATAAACAGGAATCTCTTTGCAGAAGATTGTAGCCCCCAAGGGTACTGGACCTTTCCAAATCATCTCATCACCCTCCCAACTATGAGTCTGATTCAGTGTTCCCCATAAAATCCAGTCTCACTGTAGGCTCTACCTCTTGGGTCCAGTGGGTCCAGCTTGGTGATTCACACCATGCTGAACATTCAGTGACTTCCCATGAAACGTTAGAATAAAATTTAAACCTCTGATCATAGTCTAAAGGATACTATGCAAATTTACCCCTGTCCACCAAACCCTCACTGTTGTCTGTGAAGCACTCAGGTAGCCTTACTCTTCTTTGAACTTTCCAAGTTCCTCCTGTTTCAAAGACTTTGCCTTCTTCTTCCCTCTGCTTGCTGTGCTCTTCCTCACTCTTCGTTTTTACAAATGAAGTATAGTTTTTATTTGGCAGCATCAAAAGAGCAGATCTGTCAAATGTTAAGTGAAATGGTGAAAAATGGCAACGACCTGTAGTGTTGTCGAAATTTCAGTATTTTCGGAATTCTTTATGACAGATGGCCATATACACGTGATCGAAATGTCCTTCCTATGTATTTGTGAAAAAAGTGAAGGAATGTTAAGTCATTTTCTATGTGGAACATTAAAATTGCCAAAAGTAAATTTAGCCTGAATTTGACTCCTTAATTATATAATTAATTAAGGAATCTATATCAGGCACATTCTGTATTCAGAAGTCTGTAAGGGGTTTTACTTAGAGCTTTAAAGTGTATTTGCAGAAGTTAATTATTCATAAGCTCAAATCTTATAAATTCATTCTTTTAATAAATATTTATTGAGCACCTAGTCTATGCCAGTCACTCTGAAAGTTAGCATATTACGTTTCAGTTATCAGGTAGATTCTAAAGAAACATGAACCAAAGGAATAAACACATTGGAAATAACCAGTAAAGACAGCTCATTTTCCTATGAACATTACCTGAGAATGTATTATGTGCCCATCACTGTGTTTGGCACCGAGAATATAAAATCCCTGATTTCAAGAAGTTTGGACTCTGGCAGAAACAGACTTAAGAAAAAAAAAACAATAATTTCAATATACATCATCATAAGTACAATAACATAAACATGTTAAAGGTATAGTGGTAGTAAAAAAAAAGAGAGAGAGAAAAGAAAAGAAGGTGGAATCATCAATGAATGATGAGAGAGGTGGCAGCAGTGGGCCAATAGGGAGGTTTTCCTGGAGTATCCGAGAGTGTTTGAGTTTCAGAAAGAGAAGAAGCACGTATTATCAACATAGAGTATTCCCAGCCTTTCCCTTCCACCTGGAGCTAAAGGTAGTTTTCTTAGTTTCTTTCCCTCCACTGCCTTCATAGAAAGGTTTTCTCTTTGACTGATCAGTTCTTTGATTATGCAAATCAAATGAAGGAAGAAGGGGAATACAGGAGAGAACCAGGACCTGGCGAGGAGTTTAGCGATAATTTAGAAGGAAGATGAGTAGGGGTTGCTGTTGTATATGAGGAAAATGAACCGGGGAGAAAAATGGAGGCTTTAACAAGTGTCGCTCTTCTTAGACCATGTATCACACTTATGGGTTCAACAGTGTAACTATCCTGGCATAATGTAGAGTAATGCAAAGTAATAGATGTTCAACCCATTATTGTAAAGTCTGGGACTAAACTGTATGGGACACAGAAAGGTAAGTAGATATTTACTGGGAAGACAAAGAGGGATGACATCGGATCAGAGAAACCAGAACAGACAGAGACATAAACGCATGAAATAGCAAAGGTTCTTGAGTGGCTCTTAAAACGCTTGGT
Source organism: Mesoplodon densirostris (assembly GCF_025265405.1). Lineage (NCBI taxonomy): Eukaryota > Metazoa > Chordata > Mammalia > Artiodactyla > Ziphiidae > Mesoplodon > Mesoplodon densirostris. The sequence continues at coordinate 86,306,756 of NC_082668.1, forward strand.
ACTTAATATTGTGCAAAGGGAAAGGGAATGTGACAGAATGGGGATGTTAGTTTACGAGGCTTCGTCTATGGGATACACCACTGGAATATGAAAAATTTCTAATCAGTCAACTGGTTCATACTTCAGTAGCTGCTTTGACTTACTGTTTGCATTAGGTTGCCAAACTGGCCACCTAATTTGCCTTCTCATTGACAGTCTTACTTACTGTCTGTTTGGTACAGTTGCTTGTTGAGAAATGCTGACATGAGATTCGACTGGCTTTATCTGTCTAAAACACTTGCGGTATCTTTTGGCATTATCATCTTTCTTTTCCCTTGTGTTTCACTTCTATTTATTTCACAGTTATAGTCTAGCAAAATTGTGTCGATATAAGCATCACTTCATCCCTGTGAAACTGGTTGTACTGTCTCTTGGCTGTGTTGTCACTGTCTTATCTCCAGAGATGGATATAAAGTGAAGTTAACCAAGGCTAAGCTTCAAGGCCTATCACTTACATAAGCCCATTACATACAAATCTAATTTTTGACTTGTAATCCTATCTTCTTTTCTTAAATAGAGATCCCAAAGTTGTATAAGATTCAGGCCCCATAAAACCTGTGTCTACTCCTGCAGTTATCTCAGGTACAAGTGATATGGCACAAGTTGAAAGAGCTGTCAACAGTACTTTAATCAGCTCTTGAAGCTACATTGCAGATTCTTATGATCAGTATTTGGTAGACTTCTAAAATTTGATGTGATTTTGACCCAGATGTTAAAATGTAAATTATTCAGCATGTGGTTTGCTCTGCAAAGGGAGTACATAAATGTGATTCTAAAGTGATTCTAAAAATTTTGAATTGCCAATTCAGATACAATTACTGGATGATTGAAAATTTTATCTTCTCATAATAACAAATAAATATACATGCTATGCATTGTAAATATCACATCAGATTTTATATATCTTCTTACTAAACAACTGGATTCGTTTGCTAGGGCTGCCATAAGAAAGTACTGCACATTGAGTGGCTCAAACAACAGAAGTTTATTGTCTCACAGTAAATGAGGGGCTAGAAGTATGAGATCAAGGTGTTGGCAGGGTTGGTTTCTTCTGAAGGCTGTGAGGAAGAATCTGTTCTATGCTTGTCCCCTAGCTTATGGGGTTTTGCTGGCCATCTCTGTTGTTCCTTGGCTTCTGCTTCACCACCCTGATCTCTGCCTTCATCTTCACCTGGCATTCTTCTTGTGTGTGTCTGTGTCCAAATTTCCCCATTTTACAAGGACAGCAGTCATACTGTATTACGGGACCACCCTACTCCAGTATGACCTCATCTTCATTAGTCACGTGGACAACAGCCCTATTTCCAATAAGGTACCATTCTGAGGTACTGGGAGTTAGGACTTCAACATATGAGTTTGGGGGTCGGGGGGAGGCCATAACAACACGTGATAGTAAATGGATCAGAAAGAACAGTATGACGTTCATCATGCATTGGCTTGCTTCTCTTGTGGACTGTGCTTAGAATTCAGGTTAGCAGATCTGAGTATTTATCTTCAGTAGGCAAAGCCAGAGTCAGGATAACTAAAAGTGTTGAGCATTTTTCTAATGTCAGTGGACATAGTTCTAAGTATTTATTATTTTTATGGTCAGGAGTTCAGAAAATATCATATCTTGCCCACTAGGTTGTGACCTCAAGTTGCATTTCAGTTCTGGGGCCTGAAGCTTTAAAGCAACTGATGTTGAAAGATATAAAGATATAAAACATGATCCTTCTTGTCCTATTAAACCTTGACAGCTTTCAGATTTTTCCTTTAAGGGGGAATACTGTTGACAGTTTTGAAATTCTTTTGACTGTTTAGGGTCTTAATATCTTAATAAAACATTCTATGCAAAAGGGTACTCCCTCATTTAAAAATATGGGTACCCCATTCAAAATAAAATTTTGAAATTTTATTCTCTACACCTCTCACTGAAATAATGGCTTCCTTAAATTTTTGAGCAACGTTGAGCATTTTATTTCATCACCTACAGTTCATATTTAATTTTAATTGATAAAATGGAATCATTAAAAAGAAAGAAATTAAGGAAGAGGAGGCAAAGAAGAAAAAAAAAAAGAGAGAGAGGGAAAGAGAATAAGGGGATGACCAAATGTGAAGAAAAGAAAACAAGAGAAAAGACTTTCTTCTGACTTTTCAGAAAGCCTTTCTTAAGTAAGTTTTGTAGTTTCATAAATAATTCTGTCTGCAGAAGATAAAAGGAGCAGATTGGCCAATTACTTTCAAACTGTTTGGTCACATCCAAGTTTTCATTCATTATTCAAGCTTTAGGAGTCATCAAAGAATCCTAATGCATAACTCAATAGGAGGAGCAAAAGCTAAGACATCGGCAAATGCTTTTTATGTTTAAAGTTTTGCCCACTTATGAGCGTATGTGCTTTTGAGTGTTGGGCTGATTTAAACTCTGTATGTGGGAAGGAGGTTGATAGTTTAGCCTTTTGGAAAAGGAGGAAGAAAGACATAAATTAAAGGTGCTTAAAAAGTCTTGTGAGCAGGTAGAGCTAGAGGTGCAGGATGAAATGACATCCTTGACATTATGTGACCCACTCTCAGTCTATCCCCACTGCGCCCAAATCGTTGGCCCAGCTGCACATTTGTTGCTCCAGCCCAAGTAGCGATTGACCATATACAGTGATAGAACCAGAGTTTTCAAACATAAAGTAGCTGCAAGAGCAGTTTAAAGATCATAAGAAGAATGAAAGATGATTAGACAAAAGAGGCAGGATGATGCAGTGAGATGCTATAATAATGTGAAAGTGAGTTTCAAAGAAACATTTTTATGAGGTCGGTAATGTATTATTTTAGTTGTATCCTGATTGTAAGTTATCAGACCATTTTATGGGCACTATAATGGCACTAGAAGTGCATGTCTAACAAAATAATGGAGTGCATTACCAATTCTTCTCTGATGACCACTGCTGACAAACTGTTAGACCCATTTGTCAACGTACCTTGGTGTCTAATAGTAGTTTTCAAGAATGGATGGTTATGAAAATTATTCAACATTTAAAGATATCATTTCTCCTTATACATATTCCATTGAACCATCGGTTTCGAGTACATCTGTTTGTCCACCCATGCCTTTTCAGTAAGCTGATTGAAAAGTAAACAACAAAAACAAACTTTGAAAGACAGGATAGTAAATACTAACAACTGTGAATGGCATTTGGAAGGTCTCTTTACTGTTTCAAACAGAATTGATATTCTGTCACATTTTGGGTATTGTGCAAGTTGGCCCAGAACATTAATTAGAATGTATACAAAATAGAACTTCAAAATAGGGAAATCCACTTGCAATAAAATAGCTCAGAGATCTGAGATAGTAGTATTCATGCCATTATAAAATTCCTTTACAGTGGACAGATGTAACAAGCTCTTTGAAAGCACAGCCTTAGGTATTGTTTATAGTACTGTAGGCACACCTTGGAGATATTTTCCTAGGATCAAGATTGTCTCATCTATGGTTGCATCTCTGTCATCTGCAGTCTTGGTTGTATTTGATGCCTGTCCTGTAGGCATTGACAACATAGAAGTTGCCCTGTAGGACCATAAAGTTCTACCGCTGCAGACCTAGGCCCCTGTTTGGCTTTTACTGATTTTGTGGTCCTCTGGGATTTAGCAGCAACCTCCATCTGACTTCTAACTGGAGCTGCCCCTTCTGCAAATTTTGTTCAGCTGTGGAATCCCCTAGCGTCAAACCCTTTAGGCTCTCTGATTCTCCACTGTTAACTTTTTAGTTCTACAGTCATGGTCTTGAGAATTTCTGCTATTTCCTCCATATGTAATGACAGCTGAAGACAACTTGGGTAGGATAGGGGTCCATCTCTGGCTCTCTGTCTACCTAGATCTATCTGGCTGACTTTTCTACCTATTGTAGCTGACTAGTTTGATGAAGGATAACCAGCAAGGTTATTTTCTTCTCAAGGTCCAGAGTAGATGTGGTGTAAGTCACCAGTACAAGAGTTCCTAAATATTTGGGGGAGTTTCTGTCACCCCACTCTCCAGTTTCAACCCCAAAGGAGGTTCAGGGAATAGAGCCACCCATACTCTTTGTACTCTTTTTGTTCTCCTTTTCTAGTCCAGAAAGGATCTTTATTTTTATCACCTCTCTGTTTTGTAGGAAAACTGGTCCTATGGCATCTCTTAGTTTTTTTCTACCCTCCCTATGACCTCAACCCTTGCTCCAGGTTCTCCAAGATTTGGCTTTTGACACTTAAATCCAAGCTTTTGGAATTTTTTTCCTCTTCAGGCTGCTGGTACTTGCAATTCAAAGCCATGGTTTTAAAGACTATTGTCTGCGCTGTTGTCTTACAAAGGTCAAACTAGTTGCTCAAAGGCCAAAATTGTGATTCTTTGTTCTCTCTGAATCAACCATACCCTGAGGCATCGAGCCAGTACTTATTTTTTTATCATTTAAATTTTATTTTATTTATTTTTTTATACAGCAGGTTCTTATTAGTTGTCTGTTTTATACATATTAGTGTATACATGTCCATCCCAATCGCCCAATTCATCACACACACACACACCCCCCCGCCACTTTCCCCCGTTGGTGTCCACATGTTTGTTCTCTACATCTGTGTCTCTATTTCTGCCCTGCAAACCGGTTCATCTGTACCATTTTTCTAGGTTCCACATATATGCATTAATATATGATATTTGTTTTTCTCGAGAAAGTTCTCTTTGCTACTTAAATATAGTAGAAAAGTTTAACTAAAAGAAATAGAAAAGAATCAGCACTTAGTTTAGAATAGAATGATAGGTGTAGTGTATATTTATCTGTTTACCTATCTCCATAAGCTAAAACAAAAACAAAATAATAAATGTGCTGGTTATATGTCTTTGTATTTATTCTAACTTAAGTAATGTTCTCCAATTAAAACACAATTAACGTTAAAAAGTTTTTGCTATAGTGTGTGGAAGGCAGAGTTAATAAAGTGATTGGACTATTTTTAAAGCCATTTGCACAAATAAAGTGCACCACCTTAGCTGTAAACACAGTGACCACTAATTGGAGACTGTGAGTAGGAAGGAAGAATAATAAAAAAAAAGTTTTTACTATAATAGAGCTGCACATGCTCTCATTGAGTCTATTTTTAAAAATCTTTTAACATGAACATGCTGTCTTGGTTGAACCCTCTTAGCTATAAACACCATTGGTTCATTTATTGAATGTCTACTATATGCTGGGAACTAGGGATAAATAAGTGAACAATTGATGTGTCCCTAATCTACTAAATGCTGAGAATTTCTTGGTCACCAAGTAAATATCAAAAGTCCTCCAGCTTATACCCCAAGTAGTAGAACTCCCAAACCCCACCTCTCCAAGAAGTCCAAAGCCACGCCTAGAATCTTCACTTTTCTGTCTGGTGGAGGAGTTAACTGTGTATTTGGCATTTCCTTCTCTACCCCTAGAGAGAGCACTCTGTTAGATCCCCAAAAGAGTTAACTCAAGATACACAATTTTAAGGCTGAGTTCTATAAAAGGCTCATTTATATGAATAATATACAGAAAGAAATGTGTTTTTTAAATAATTAAAACATACTTCCCACCTACTATCTACCATTTCCCAAGATGCAACTGGTTTTTAGAGGAGTAGGAAATGACTCCATCAGTTTAAACAACACAGATTTGGTATGTTTCCTTTCTTCTTGGGTTTAAAATGGATACAGCATAAATCCATCACTCCTCACAGTCCTCTGCTGATAAAATAATATCATACTCTGATTCTAATACTACTAAACTCAAATTAATAATATATCAAAATCTGAAGAGATGAATGATATTTTATACCTACGTAGGGGAGCTTTCAAAGCTCCATTAAGACTAGGTTTAAAAAAAATGACATTTATTTTGAGCCTTCATTATTCTTATGGTACATATGGGAAGTCAGGATGAATTAAAGATGATCATGAGATTGAAATAAATTAACTCTTTCAGGATACCAGAGCTTTATCTATTAGATACTAAATTTCCACAAATGCAAAATTTGAAATATACATTTTCCACAATCCTTTAGGCCAGTGTTTCTTAAACTTATATAATATGTAGAGTCTTTTCTAAGGCAGAAACAAAAACAAGGACAAAAATCTTCTTTTAGAACCCCAGTATTAAATCATTTTTATTACAATGTTACTTAAAAATATGCGAACATAAAACCAGGCATAAATACCTTATGCTTATACAAAACATAGTTACAAGTGAATACAAACAAATCTCCAAATCTGAGAAATTCAATTTCACAATATTGATTTTAATGTAATAGGAGGTGTTTTGTGGAAATGAAATATCTGTTCACCATGTAAAAAAGGCACTGACTTGCTGTACACAGATTCTTATATACAATACAGTGTGCAGTATAGTGACAATTCTCCTATTTTGTTTGTGGAACTCTGTACAGTGTCATCATTGGTCTTTTTCTATCTCTGTTCCTATTAATACTTCTTGGTGCCAAAATGATTGTATTTACAAACATGAGCACTGGGTTCATGTGAGAATACATGGTTATAAGATAGTGGTCCAGAAGACCCAGAAATCACTTAGATTATTTTTTAATTACTATAGGAAATCAAAATGCATACATCATAAATATATTATTAAAAGGTAATGTTTTAAAGAGAAAACTCAGGATTGTTATACAAATATGAAAAAACTATCGAAAATTTTATTTAATCCATTATTAATGAGGAAACTAATAAGATGTTGTCAGCTGTCTCAATGGAGAATTCAAAATACCACAGGTACATAGTTGAGTCAGGAGTGTCGAAACAAATCTACAAATAGATGCAAAACTGGCATTTTTACATAGGGTTGGAGTGAGGAGAGAAATCGGTTTTCCCTCCAACAGAAGGAACTTGCATATCTTTGGATAAACCATTGTACCTTCTATCAGTTATCTATAATTTACAGCTTTGTAAAATAGCTCAAATTGCCCTCCGTAGAATCGGATAACCAAGAAGAATGTGCCAGATAATGTAACCTTTGCATTAAAGATACTCAGTCTTCTTTTGATCCATTTCAGTCTTTCACAAGATTTGTCCATCCCGTATATTTAAGAGGAATAGATAGACCTCATAGGACCTATCCATGGACCTCTGTGGAAACCTTGAAGATCTCCTCAGCTCAGCTGTCTCCCTTGAAACTCACCTCCAGCTGCAGATAGATGCCCCATGTGAGCATTAGTCTTAGAGGAATACACAGCTCTCCCTTTAGATATAAATACCCAAGCAACCTGTTTGGATGAGTTGGGTGTCTTTTAAGGGACGAAGAACTGTGATAACTAATCTCAGACCTTTCACACATGGAAAATTTGCCCAAGGGTAGAAAGTTATAAGCCAAATCCTCAATAGGAATGTTTAAACATTTTTTTCCCTCCCTTCTATTCTTCCTTCTTGCCTTCCTTCCTTCCTTCACAATTGCTGCATATCAGATACTGCACTGTTTAATATATTTCATGAAATATCATAATAAGCCTATTGGTATGTGCATTTTGTGAGAAAATTCAGCCTGAACTAGCCACAAATATTAAATAAAAGAAAATTAAATGAAAAACAAGACAAACCCAAGTGTATAAAGTATGTAAATAAATCTGAAACTAGTAATCAAAACAGTATCTTAAGGACTGGTTTAGGTGACACATGGTGTTGTCCCAAAGTTAGATGTTCAGTCAATATTTACAGAACATGTCATAATCCTTCCCACCTTATTTGGGAAGCTCAGTGTCCAACCTGCATTTTTTTTTTCATAGGCTCATGTATACATTTGTCATAGTGCTTGGCAAATAACACTAAATTATCTTTTTATGTGCTTATGTCCCCTTACCTTCCTTGGATAAGCTATGAGCTACTTTAGCAAAAGGGCCATATTTTGTTCATGTGTGCTTGGTGCCTTGCACAGTGACAGGCACATACCAGGAGCTAATTATATACTTTTGAACTTATCTGAAATACACATACACAGTAAAGCTAATTCCTAAAATTGAACCTCTGGAAAAATTCAGTCCTAATTCACTAGTTCCAAAGATTTTATTTCCTCTCTCAAAATGTTTCACTACTGTTAGATAGATTTTAGGGTTTAGTAGATTTGTTAAATTTGGAGCTGCTTAAAATTTGCTCTGGGGACACAGGAAAGGCTTGTCTTATTGGATACAAGCTTGCAGACTGAATGTCATTATGTGACAACTTTGAGAGTTGGGGGAAGGAAGCTGTGACAATGCAAAAACCATTAGAAATCATCTAGAATTTTGCACCACAATTATGTATGCAATGGATGGAGATTGAGAAAGTCTTAAATGCCAGTATTTCTAAGTTTCCTTCAATCCTCGCATGCTCAATACCACATTTTACCTTAAAGTGTTTCTTAGAATAACAGTGAATATCAAAGAATGACTAAGAAACTGGGAACACAGAGAACTGATATTCACACTGGCAAAAAGAAAGAATAGAAACCAAAACTAAAGTGAGATTGGAGAGTGAAAATTGGAAAAGTGGAAGGAAAAATTACACTAAAATGCTAGGAAAAAGCTTCATTGTGTTATCAACTATTTGGTTGAAGAATAAAGATAAAATATGGGATTTAAAAAAAATTTATTACTTGGTCAAAATATATATAGTTTTTAAATATTAAATAGGTTAAACCTACAGAAACGGGAACCATAATTTCTATTAAGCAACAGAGCATTTCTTTTAAATTTATCACTGACCAGAGTAAGAAAGGAAAGTGTCATTCCACAGTTTCAATTGCAATCTGGCAGTATTTTCTAAAGATTTACGGAATGGCTGTCATGACTGAGATAGTTATCCATGTCCCAATTACTTTAGGATTTTAGTGGTCATTTTCTGTCCTACCAGTAGAATGTAACCCAAACCCCAAGTTATGTGGTCAGAGACTGGGGAGGACAGTAGAGACCAGTAAGAGGTAATGTTTGGGTGTTTAGCTGATTAAATACAAAGCATTCATTATCCATTATGGCCTTGGTTTAACGTAAGCTGCTTATTCCAAAGAAAACTTTTGAACTACTCACTTTCTAGCATGTTTTCTCATAAAGCCATCTTTTTAAAAATCATGTTGGTTTTCTTCTAGACGGTTTCACAAAATAAGTAGTATAGCCTCCTTAGAAACTTGGAAATTCAATAATTTAATTATGTAGTTCATGTTTTTTTCTCTTTTCACTTTTTAATTATATCCTTTCATCTTTTTCATCTTTTCTCCCATTTTGGAAAGAATTTTGGACAAATAAGAAACAGGTTAGAAAGCCAAGGAAAATTTTCATATGCTTTAAAAATTGGATTGCCCACAGAGGGACTTTTGTTTAAAAGCATTGGTCGGCGGGGTGGGTGGGGGGGTTAGGGAAATGTATTTACCTGAAAGCATTTTATATTGGAATGCTGATCTATTCATAGTTGTACTTTGTTTGTATATTAAATACCGCACCTGTCACAAGCTTGGATTTATCTTGAGTATGCGTAATGCTTGTTGTTGGGAGAGCTTGCAAATCCCTCATTGGCAATAGAGTCACCAGAAGTAGATGCACCTGTCTCCCCAGCTGGGATTTGCTCATGGGAAAGAGGGTCATTTAACACCATGTTTTCCTCCTCATGGACAGCTGTATATATAAGCTGCCCTAGGGTGTAGAAGACCTAAATTTTGTTTGTAAAAAAAAAAGAGAGGCTTCAATGTCAAAATGAAATTTGATATGAAAAGTATTTTGATGTTTTGATTCAGCAGCTTTAGAGAACATATAGGCTTGGTTTAATAGAAAAACATTATTTGCTTTGCTTTGGTCTGATCACTCTAACAGCTTTTAATGACTCAATGAACACCAATATTTTAAGCTCAGATTAGCTTGGGGTTTAGCATAAAATAGTTCATTCTGTTTTGATGCAAGTCCTTAGTTAAAACATGGGCCTTGTCCTCAATGCTACAGCCATAACTCTTCGTTTTTGTGTATTTTAATTGTCTATTTTCCCTTGACAGACTCTAAACTCCATAATAGGAGCTGTGTCTATTTTGCTTACCACTATTTTCCCTAGCTCAGTGCCACTCTGTTAGCTCTGGATGTATTTGTGCTTAATAAATCTTTGTCAAGTGGATGCTTGAATGAAAGCATGAAGAATTGTTTTGTGACCAGGAAGGAGGTAACGGCTTCTTCTTAAAGTCTTCCTGATTCAAAATCACTCCAAAATTAAGAGATCTCTTTGAGTCCCATTTTTTTTTTAATGGAGGTATAATTTACTTACAGTAAAATGTAGATTTCATGGGCATGGCCCCATAGAGTTATTTTCAAGTCTGTCTACTCATACAACCACTGTCTCAACCAAATATAGAATTTTTCCATTATTTTAGAAAGTGCCCTCCTGCTACTTTCCAGTTAATCCCCCACAACCACGGTTCTGATTATTACTACAGCCTCTTTTTTGTCCTTTCTATAACTTCATTTAAATGTAACCATAAAGTATGTACGTTTTTTGTGTCTATAATAAGATTAATAAGAAAAGACCATGGTATTTAAAAACTACTGTGCGCCTCTCCTTGGAGGACTTACTGCCCCACCTTCCCCAGTCTGCAACCATTGCTCTCAAGAATTCCAAAGATATAGAGAATACGATTCTTACAAGTAGAGTTCAGAAGTACCACTCAACTTATATCATTGTACTGTGAGCCTCCAGTTGACAAATGAAACCCATCAGTAATAATCTAAATAACTCTCATGTTAATAATCTGTTATCTAAATAAGATAATGTATAATAATATATAATATTATAATATGCATTAATAAATAATATGGAATTTATTACATTATAATAAATACCCTAATTAATCCTAACATTTCAGAGCTGGGATCACAGCCCCTTTTCCTGACAACTCTGAGCTTTACACAGCAGCACACCATTGGTTTCACTTATCCTCAAGACAGTTCTGTGGGTAACCACTACATGTGTGACAGGTTGTAGAGGAATAGGAATATGAAAAAGAATATATATATATATGTATAAATGAATCATTTTGCTGTACAGCAGAAATTAACACAACACTGTAAAGCAACCATATTTCAATTAAAAACTTTTTTAAAAAGTAAAAAAGAGAAAGAGCTCCAAAATTAGATATTTCCTCTGAAAGTCTTCTTTAAAATATATTTTCAATAACATATAACTCTGGGGGTGTAGAGGGTGGTGTTTGGGTAGAATTGTAAAGGAGGTTTACAAAGAACTAGTCAGTTTGCAGGCAGTGAGAAGAGGCTTGCTAAGTAAAGCTTGTAGAAAATGGATTCATCGAATTAGAGCAGTCCATGATTGACTGCCAACACCAGCTTATTTTCTTTGCTGGGTCCAAAAAAGAATGCCTGAAACTTTATGGTGGTGGAAGGCTATCTTATAGAACATGCTGGTGGAGCATACTTTTTCACTGGCTCAGACCAGTATTGTTATAGACTTGATGGGGTACTTAGGGCTCTGGTAAGGATTTTTAGGTCAGAAAAAAAAATTAGACATAGGCGATTAGGGAGCAAAATGTGTTAGTTTATTTCACAGCAGAGTAAAGCAATAAAACAGCCTTAGCAAAGCCACAGACAAAACGTGTGTAAGTCTAACAGTTTTCAACTTCTTTTGCAGAAACATAGAATTGTGATCTAGGGAAAGTAAGTAAGTAATTGTTGGCAAAGAGTTAATAACAGATAAAGAAGCCATTCTTTCAAAGATGGATGAGGAGATTATAAATGATTTAAAGGAAGAAAATTTCCCCTTCAAATTAAGTCTTCTGTAATAAAGGGTGTTATTTTGTACAAGATAGTTTGATGCAAGATATGTGGAAATTTCATGAAATGGCAAAAAGGGAATCTGAACAACTTGAAACACAGTATGAGTGTTAGCTGAAGCCCACCAAGCCGATTATTTATATATTTTTCTTTCCCCTTAGACCCGGTAGAGACGCTTCAAGAACTGCTCTGTTCTGGGGAAGAGGGAGTGTGTGAGGACACTGACACTTTACCCTGAGGCGAGTGCAGAAGTTTTCATCGTAAGGTAATAGTTGATTCCTACTTTCAGTCTTCTCGTCTTTGGAAATTAATGAAACTGTGTTGTAAAATTAGGCCATGTTATCAGAAGTATTAAGGATGCTCGGAATTTGGTTTATAGCTTTGTAGTCACTCATGTTTACACCTTTCATGTGGAGTAGGTGCAGAAATAATTCCTTAGCAGATACTATCTTTACATTTGAAGCAGGACAATATGTTCGAACAGTGGGAATTGCAAAACACCAATCTAGCCATTTGGGATTAAAATATTGTTAGGAAAGATTCTCTCTCTAGGTGCTTCTCAGTCTTTTTCTTGTCGTGTGCATGTAGAAAATGGTAGTATCCCTATGATACACTGCAGAGGCCGCTCATTCCCAAAGACAACTGGTACTCAGCTCCAGAGCAGCTGAAGGGATCAAATCTTAGTACGTCAGTAAGCCATTGTTTGGAAGAGCTCTGCTGGGGAGCAACAGATGCTTTCCTTTTTGAAAACCCTGAAGTATCCCCTGCTTTTTATGCATCCCTAGGATTGGAGTCTGGGTTTAGAGCTTTTCTTAGAGGAAAAAACAATACTTTTAGTTCTAAATTTTCACATAAAGTTAATTTTCCCTGAAGACTGACCAGTAATTTTACATCAAGAAACTTGAACTTAAAAGTATTTTCCTCCCCCTCTCTATCTGTACAGTGATAAAGAAATCCTCTCCTAAGGGATCCAGAAGGCGTGTCAGTTCTGACAAGACTCCTTGTGGTCCTAGGGCTTTGGGTGAGTTTACATAAGACAGAATCTACCTGCAGGGTTAGGAGGGCTCCCTGTAGGGTGAGGTAATTGTATAGTTTAGGCCTCAACTTCATTATATGGTCTAGTCTGGGTAAGATTTAGTTATCTCAGTAGTCATTCAAAAAAAATGATTAAGCTTTCAGCAGATTTGTGGCCTGACTGAAACCCAGACTGAATCCTGCAGAATCGTAGGCTGCAAGCTGATGGGACTTGGATACGCTGGTGTTTCTTCTGTGCCTTATTCTAATATCATGACACGTACCCCCAACAATTACCACCTCAAGGTTAAGAGGAAACAGCGGGCATGCCCAGTGGTGTCACCATGAAAGACTGGCATAAATACCCTTTGATCCCAATTCTAGAAGCTCTCTTATCGAACCAGGATTTTTGTCTTGTTTTGGTTTGCTTTGGTTTTATAACCTCTGTGTCTTAGATTTTACTTTTTAAAAAAATGTTGAGAAACAGACTTTTTTCAGAGCAGTTTTAGGTTTACAGGAAAATTAATTAAAAACTGCAGGGAGGGACTTCCCTGGTGGTGCAGTGGTTAAGAATCCGCCTGCCAGTGCAGGGGACACAGGTTTGAGCCCTGGTCCGAGAAGATCCCACATGCCGCAGAGTAATTAAGCCCACGCGCCACAACTACTGAGCCTGCGCTCTAGAGCCCGTGAGCCACAGCTACTGAAGCCCGCGCACCTAGAGCCTGTGCTCCGCAACAGGAGAAGCCACCACAATGAAGAGTAGCCCTTGCTTGATGCCAACTAGAGAAAGCCCGCGCATAGCAACAAAGACCCAACGCAGCCATAAATAAATAAATAAATAAATAAATAAATAAAAATTAAAAGGGGAAAAAAAACTGCATTGAGTTCCTACATACTCTTCCTGAAAAGGACACATGATTTCCCCTATTATTATTATTATTATTTTTGTGGTACGAGGGCCTCTCACTGTTGCGGCCTCTCCCGTTACGGAGCACAGGCTCCGGACGCGCAGGCTCAGCGGCCATGGCTTACGGGCCCAGCCGCTCTGCAGCATGTGGGTTCTTCCCGGACTGGGGCACGAACCCACGTTCCCTGCATCGGCAGGCGGACTCTCAACCACTGCGCCACCAGGGAAGCCCCGATTTCCCCTATTATTAACATCCTTTTTTATTAGTATGGTACATTTTCTACAATTGATGAACCAATATTGATACATTTTTATTTACCTAACGTATACTACATAAAGTTTCACTCTTTGTATTTTTCATTCTGTGGGTTTGAAAAATGTGTAATGACATATTTTCATTGTTACTGTATCATACAGAATATCTTCACCGCCCTGAAAATTCCGCGTGCTCCCCCTATTTGCCCTTCTCCCCTCACTGAAACCCTGGCGACCTTTGATCTTTTTACTGCTTCCATAGCTTTGCCTTTTCAGGAATGTCATACAGCAGATAGCCTTTTCTGATTGGCTTCTTTCACTTAGCAGTACGCTTTTACGGTTCCTCCATGTCTTTTTGCAGCTGGACAGCTCATTTCTTTATATTGTTGAGTAATATTCATTGTATGGATGTACCACAGTTTGTTTTTCCATAAGCTTATTAAAGGACATCTTGGTTACTTCCAAGTTTGACAGTTATGAAAAAAAGCTGCTATAAATATTTCTCTGCAAACTTTTGTGTGGACATAAGTTCACAGTTCATTTGGATATATACCAAGGAGTGTGATTACTGGATCATATGGTTCAAGTATGTTTAGCTTTATAAGAAACTTCCTAAGTATCTTCCAAAGTGGCTGCACCAGTTTGCATTCGCTATGAATGACGGTTCCTGTTGCCCCACGTCCTTACCAGTATTTGTGTTGTCAGTGTTTTGAATTTTAGCCATCCTAATAGATGTGTAGCGTTTTCTCATTGTCTTAGGTTTTTAATACAATTAATTTATAAAGAGATTGTGACTGACGACTGAAACGACTCTGGACACTTAGAACTTTCTTCAGCACTTACTTGGTAATGACACTGATTAAGAATCTGAACTTTCCCCTGGTGATATTCACTGTGGTCGTGCATTTTTATGAGATGGGCATGTATGTACACCTAAGTGTCTATGTACGTGTGTCTGTGCATACCTTCTATTCTCCATTATAGAAAGAGGTGATAGTAGGCAAAGACTTTTCTAAAAATACACCATCAAAATGAAAATATACAGTTTATATCAAAGATATTTTTTGTTTGTTTCTAAAAATGAAATATGAGTTTTCTATGAATCCTGATATTAAAACAAGCCATGGTTGAAGTTATATATAGCTAGTTTTCTGACATGAATAATAGTGTTTATATAGGCCACATCAAATTAGGCACTCAATTTTTGTATCCTGTTAAATTCAGCAATGCAGCTATAGCCACAGGAAGAGATTCTTCATAGTCCTTGCAAGTTATAGTAATTTTTTCTGTATGCTTGGTGCATGTTTCTGCTTTAGATTTGATTGTACTACTTTGTAAATATTTCTGATGAGATAGACTTACATACTAGAATGTTATCTTCTCCAGTGTAGTACGACTCCTTTCATATTTCTTTGAAACATGGCACAATGCCTGTGTTAAAGACAAAATTTGCATGACACTTGTTAAAGACAGCAAGGAAGAGGTTATTCAAGAGGGGCTACAGCAATGACATTTTGCAGCAGAGGACAAGGACAAGTGGAAATTTATAGCCAAGGAGAAAAGTGGGGATCAGTGGATGGATGGAAAATTACCAAGGCGAGGGGAATTCTTGCTAGACTGACTCAACAGGATTCTTGCTGAAGGCAGGACAAGGAGATAAGATATGGATGGTGGGGGTGAGGAATTTGACCTAATAGCAAAGATAGTCAGATACCAAGGGAAGAGTCACTAAATTGACTCAGCAGAATTCTTGCTAAAACTGAACTAAGCAGGCTAAGGAGAGAATTCAAGGTCAGAGCCTAGTTGAGAAGAGGACTCAGAGGATGCTCACTCAGATCTGGTCAAGGAGAGAGCCTTTGTCACCTGACACATGGTAGCATTTCAGTGACCCCGTATTGTGTTATTATTTAGATAGACCTACATCAAATACTGTAGAAATCTATTAAGAAAGTCCTAAAGATACCGAATGAGGATTATAATTTAAGGAAAAGTTAGGGAAATCACTTTAAATCTTGTAAATAATTTTGTGTAATGTTCAAAACTAACCTATTTAATGGAGAATAGATCTGGTTAAAAAATTAAACAACTAATATACATGAGCAATTTTTACGTGCAAAACAGAATCTCAACAGTGACAGAAATGCGAAGGTAAAATTGACATGTTCTCTACTTTCTAAAAAAGATGCAGTCTAGTGCAGGAGGGGCCGGGGGATGGGGGGAAGAGAAACAGAATTATGTTGTATTAGTGATCACAGATTAATTGTATATGCAAATTTTTTAGAGAAATAGAGTAAGTGGTATGTCGGCATTGGGTATACCTCAAATCTAGATTGCAAAGTTATTGATATCGATATCATGGTATGCGGAAGACTGGTTTTTCAAACATTAGTATTCATAAAAATTACCTGGAGTTCTTGTTTAAATTTCATTCTCTTAGACTCCATACCTAAATGTCTGAGTGATTTGAAGGGTCCAGGATTCCTCACTTTTAACAGTTACCCCAGGTTACTCTATTATAAGGGACCTATAAAAAAAAAAAAAAAGGGACCTATAAGCCCTGTTTTTAAAAACACTGATATGTACTATTTACAGTTTTCCTCCTTGTAGTGTGGTTGATGTTAGAAAGTACCCCCTGAGAAATAGGGAAATCAGGCCGAAAGCTAGGAACCACAAGAATGTACAAATGAGATTGAGTGACTTCATGGCCCCTTTCAGTGGTGTCATGGATGAAGGGTTGTCCTAAGAGTCTGAAAACAAGACAGAAAACTAAATGGAGATACCAGCACAAAAATTGTGTCCAGTATTAGCACATTTTAAAAAAGAATGATATGCATATTTTTAAAATAGAATAAGTATTTCTAAATAGATAAAATATAATACAGTTACATCAATATTCAATGAATTGTTTATTTCAGAGGTATCAGTTATGATATTTAAAATTATAGGGGAATGATAAATACCCAAGAAGTCCAAAACTGGGGCAATTATTAAGTTAGTTACCCTCATCCCAATAGAATATTATTTTCACTGCTTTGAAGAATGATGACATTTAGGAATATTTAACATAATGTTATGTTAATAATAATTAGAATCCACAAATATATGCTTGATACGGCTGTTTCCACATAAAATATGTATGTATATGTGGTGAAATTTCAGGTGTTTTGAATTCTGAAATTTTCATAGATATTATATGGTGCTCACAAAATCAGTGCTAGAATCTAAAACCTAGATAAGGTGAAACAATACTATCCAGAATCAGAAGCTTTGGTCATGAATTTTTAATAGTTAAGAGTAAATAGTTTTCAAGTCATAAGGTGCTTTGAGGTTATGCTACTATCGAGCCACAGGGAAACTACCTAAAGCAGTGATACTCATATCTGGCTGATTATCAGAATTATTTGGGGAGCTTTGTGAACATATGGATTCCTTAGAATCTAGACAAGTGATTCATTCTCTGCAGATCTGAGTCTGGGCCCTGGAATCTGATTTTTTAAAAGATTCTACTGATGGCCTTATTGATTAGCAAAAGTTGGCAACCACTATTGTGGGGAAGACAATTTATGCCTTCAAGAATTTCTGCAGTGATCAATATATGACCCCAAAAAACCCCCAAACAAACAAACAAAAAAACCTCCCAAAACCCAAGGCAAAATAATGTCAAATCCTACAATATTTAATGTATATAGCAGAGTAAATAGAGTAGAAGTTCAGAGGAGGATAATTTGGGAGGGCCTTCTGGAACAAGAACCTCATAAGCATT
This sequence comes from Mesoplodon densirostris, assembly GCF_025265405.1. Lineage (NCBI taxonomy): Eukaryota > Metazoa > Chordata > Mammalia > Artiodactyla > Ziphiidae > Mesoplodon > Mesoplodon densirostris. The sequence continues at coordinate 86,324,484 of NC_082668.1, forward strand.
AGTGGCAAGGTAGAGTAATGCTACAGAAACCACAAGCTTCATCATCATCTTAACAGCCTTCATGTTAAGAGGAGAAGTGGTGAGACCTTGAAGCACTTAGAGATGGCAGTAAAAAGATGGCAGCATTTGGGGATGGCAGCTTTCTCACCAATCCAAAGTGCAAGCCCTACACCCCTTCCCTAGAGGTCCAGGTCCCTTCCCAGGCTTTTCTTGCCACGTTGGATCTGGGCTTTGGGGCAAGGGATGCTCCTGGGGGAGAAGAGGCTCCTCAGCACTCTGGGATGGGAAGGCCTGTGTAGTCTATAAATCAGTGTTTCTTAAGATGAGGGGAAGGAAGCTAAGGAAAGGTGCGTCAAAATGTTTGTGGAAGGACAAAACATTTATTGTGTATGCTTATTCAAAGGCATTTCCCCAAAGGTAAATTATGGCATTTAAAAGGCAGAGAATCCATCATGGAGTAAGTTGAATTTAAACATTTACAAATAGGTGTGATTTGTTTTCCTGGAACATGAAAGGCAGAGGTGAGAGGCATTTCAGTGATGGGGACCACATATACCTAAGTTGGCCAAGTGTCTTTCTTCTGTGAACTCAATTTCTTCTTTACTACAAATGCTGTTGTTGAAACTTACATTCTTCTACCTCAGTTGCCTAAACTAACAGTAACTTCATTTTATACCACATAGGATCTACGACTAGGAGGTCAACAAATGTTTCTTAAGTGATAAAAGCCAGTACTAGCTTAACTAGAGTCACTTGAGTTGTGGGTGTACATGAGGTTGGGTGGGGTTGGTACTCATATTGGACAGGACCTCAAGTCCCAGAAGAATTTGGACTTGGCCTTACAGTGAAGGTTTCTGAGAAGGATAATGAGAAGATAAATGTGAGTTTTGAAGAAGAAAATCAGCCAACAGTAAAGGAGATGGATTAAAGAGTGGGGAATAGGAAATGCAATTAACATGCTAATTAGCTAATTACCATGAGAGGAAACCTGGATGAGGCTGTTGGCAGTGAAAAGAAAAATAAAGGTAGTGGATAAAATAGGTCAGTTTTCAACTCAATTAGAGTAATATTGATTAATCACCTACTAAGTGCCGGTCACCATTCTAGGCCACTGAGACAACAGTGAACAAAATAGACCATATATTCCATAAGGATTAAAAAAAAAACATAATGGAAAATAACTCATACATATAGTAAGTAAAATGTATAACATGTTGGAAGTTGGAACTGTTATAGAAAAATAAAAATTTGAGCAGATTGAGGGGAAACCAAGAGGGAGAATTGCAGCAGTTTGCAATGTTCCAGGGGATGGTCAGGGGAGGCGTCCCTGAGAAGGAGCAAAGATTTGAGGAAGGTCAAAGAGTGAGCCAGTCCCCTGAGGAAAGAGCATCCCAGGCGGAAGGAAGAGAAAGAGCAAAGACCCTCAGTGGGAGTGTGCCTAGAGTATTCCAAGAACAGCCACATTTTGAATTTAAAATCTATTTCAAGGCAAGGTGCTGAATGGTACCCATCACCAACTGCTGAAATGGAGGATTTGGCTGCTGGAAAGAATCTTCCCCCTCTGCAGTTCTGCTTCAGGCCAGATTGGATTAAATTTCTAAGGGACAAAGGAGATGGAAAGAAGCAGCATGAATTAAGGAGTCAGCCTTGGGCCATGCCTCTAGTTAAGGTCAGTTAGAGAAAGTGAAGGCAGAGAAAAACCAGGGTGGCGTCTGTCCTTAAAGCTGTATAAAGAGGGCTTGGCTAAGAAACGAGGCTCCCTGGTGCCAAATGCAGGAGAAAAAAAAAAAATTAAGGGGACTGAAGACTGCAGAAACAAAACCCCGATGGGGTTGGGAGAAGGGACATTGGGTTACCAAGGTCATTGATGACTCTAGAGAGAACGGTTTTGATTGACTGAGAGAGAGCACAGGATTGCAAAGTGCCCAACGGGTCCTGTTTCCTCCACCGGGTACAGTGACAATCTGTGCTGTTAAGAATGAGTGGTGTCCTAGACAAGTTGAGATTTTCAGCTGTCCATTACAGGCACTTGAATAATGTTTTGAAATGTCTTTGATAAGAAGTGTTGACAAGCTTGAAAGACTCAGATTCAGTGTGTGAGGCTTCACACCGAGGCTGTGCAACTTCTCCTTCCTCTTTGCTCCTCCATCTGCTCTGATTTCAGAACGAGACCCAGTGTTGACATGCTGAAGAACCGAGTTTTCTTCAGGTCATCACCAAAGCTTGTATTTTAGTAATGCATCGAGCCTTTCTCTAGGGCACAATGATATTCAGGTTTCAAAAAGCCAGCAGAAACACATGGTTATCCTAGGGTGAAGAGTGGAGCCTGTCAGTATTTTTGTTTGTTTGTTTGTTTGTTTGCGGTACGCAGGCCTCTCACTGCTGTGGCCTCTCCCGTTGTGGAGCACAGGCTCCGGATGCTCAGGCTCAGTGGCCATGGCCCACGGGCCCAGCCGCTCCGTGGCATGTGAGATCTTCCCGGACCGGGGCACGAACCCGCGTCCCCTGCATCGGCAGGTGGACGCTCAACCACTGTGCCATCAGGGAAGCCCACCTGTCAATATTTGATAGCGTCTTTGATAGCTCCCTTAATGGATTTCTTTTTTTTAAGTTTATAAGAATTAAAACGTAGCATAAGTAGTGATTCAATACATGTCTGTTAAAAATGTTAATAAAAAGGTACACGGAAGTCAGAGATTTATAAAATAGGTGCTTTCAGCTCTGGTGCCTGCTCCCTCTGCTGTGACCTAGGATTCATTTTTTAAAATATCTTTTTATGTTATGTAATGAGCCTATCAGAAAAAAGTGCTTTGAAAGCAATGGGAAATTAGACATTCAAAGAATGGAAAAACATCTTAATCTAAGAAAAGGGATGGGCTTGTTATTCTGGAAAACAAATAAGGAAAGTGTGTTAACATTGATGTGATAGATGGTGGCAGTTACATGGAATTTCAGGATTGACTCCTTTCTGAAGGAGATCAGATTCCTGTTTAAGTCCAGTCTCTTGCCCCTTATTCTCTTTTTCCCTCTTCCTTTGAGTCCCATCATCTTGCCCCTTTTAAAACCTGCTCTCAGGAAAGGATCCACTGTCACTGATCTATACCTTCTTGTGAGTTTGAATCAATGTGTCCCTTCTCCTAAGTGTGTGTACATTTTAAACAGGAAAGAAAGGTTGTGTCTCCATTTAAAATAATTACAAATTGGTCTGCTCAGTCTGCATTGTAAGACCTGGGGAATTTTAAGGGAATTTTGACTTGATGGTTGCACTTTTATATTTATTTTTGCTTCCATTTTATATTAAAGGAACTGTGTAGTTCCCATAATTGCAACATGATGAGATTCTCATTGCTTTTAATTTACCTGTCTTTTTCTTTCTCAACTCCACAATTTGGCTAAATTTGTTAGCAAACAAAAAATTGTAGCTGCGTGAGTTGCATGTTGCTTTTACTGTTTACTATTTGATACTCCCATCATTATGCTTCAAATGAGAACAATCTTAAAATGAAATCTAGATCTTATATTCTGTGATAAATATCACCACTTTTCCCTTGAAGGCATTGTCTCAGAAATGAGTTTTTAAAAGGTAGCCCTTATTGGTTTCATTTCTTGGAAGGTGGAAAATGTCAGTCAGAATAGTAAGATAGTAATCTAGTATATTTGGTATTATGAGACTCAAGGATTTAGCAGTAAAAGGAAATCTTTACAGAAGAAAAATTGGCATATTTTGTTAAGAGGAAGAGAGTTGAATTGTTATATTTGACTGTGAATCTGGCATCACTAGAAGTGATTACTTAGACATAAAAGCTTCTCTAAAGCTTTTTATTTGAATTAGTCATTGTAATTGCATCAATAACAATTCTTAACTTTTATAAGCACCGAAGTATGCGTGATTTTTTTAATCCTTCGATATTCAAAAACACATAAGACACATGCTTTATAGAAACAGAGGTAGAGAGAAAATAACATGTTTTCAGAGCATCTCAAAGCTCTGCATTAAAGGATAAAAGAAATTATGTTTACTTGTCCCAAAGAAAGAGAGCAAGAGAACAATTTGGGTGAAGGACATGACAGGACCAAGTGAGAATATATGGCCGTCTGGAACCTGGAGATACCATAGTTAAGTTAACTTGATTATCTGCTTGACTATTAGTGTAGTTTAAGTAAAGTCTTGGGGATGGTGGGGAGGGGGAAGGAGTGAGCATGTGTATGTAAGAGAGACAGCACAAGAGGTGGACAGAGCAAAAGCTCAGGGGAAAGAGTGTGAGTTCCAAGCAGAAGGAAATATTTGATTATCTTTCAAGTTTTTGGTTTGACACTCAAAATGGCTTTTGTTGCTTTGGAAACATCATTTCACCTTCTTGCGTCTGAATTTTTCAGAGAAAAACATCCACTTAATGTCACAATAGTCTCACAAGAACAATTTAATGGTTTCTGCTAAAAGCCTTTAAGTCTCAGCATAGAAGATGCAGGTTTGCAAAGGTGTTCTCAGCCTCTGTCAATCTCAGTTTAACCAATTGAGAACTTGATGGGTTTATTTACCAGACCATCAACTGTAGAGAATAAAAGACAAGAATAATGTCCTAGAACTTGTTAAAATGCTAGTTAAATGATGACCAGAAAATGACAAGTTAACCTTCTTCAGTGGGACGTGGCTTTAGTATGCCTTAGTTTTATTTTACCACTTTAAAAGATAGCTAATCAGGAAAAATTCCCCTGGGGTGCCCTTGCTATGATCTTTGGAGAAAATTCTCTTCCCCTGTTTTTGTTTTATGAGCGGTGGGATCTTCTCTTGATTTGACTGTATCTGGATGATCTGGCTATATCCACCAGTAGAGTAACTGCAAGCATCTACAGGTTCTGTGCCACACTCAGACCCCAGACAGACCTCGACTTAGGAGGAAAAAAATATGCCATATTGTGCTTCCTATAAAAGCAAGAGTGTCTGCCCATGGCTACATTTTTTTTTGTGAGCATCAATAATTCTTGAATACATTGCTAGTACATAGATCTAAAAATGGATATGGTTGATCATCTTGGCTACTGTTATTGGAGCTTTCAATTCACTTGCTGATTCTAACTTATTCCTGGGGCGAGAATAGAAAGATCTTTTGAAGAGTGATTCACAGGAAGAGATTATCCCAATGAGGTAATTATAGGCTCTTTGATAATAGTTGATTGATTGCACTTCAATTCTTTGCTGATAGTAGGTCTATCATACTATCTAGGATTGTGAAACTATTAACTATAAATTGAACAGTTAGGTTATTTCATTGGTTTGCTGCTAAATTCTTAGAGTAATAGGATACCCTTTAAAAATTGACATGTAAGGGGCCAGTGGTGTAAACTTCATGATATATTTTAATAAAGTACAGTGACTATAAAATTATTGTCCTTTTAACTAACTTTGGAAGATATTGTATGATGGAAGTAAATGGAAAAGGGCTTTGAATTTACAAAACTAGAACATACCTTAAAGTGGATATTTTGATCTAATTTGTTTTTTCTTTCTGATAACATATCTATTAAATAATAAATGAAAGCAAGCAGAAGAATGTTGATTAACTAAAAATTCAAAAATCTTTATATTAATATTACATTATAATTATAATTATATTGTAATATTTTAGTAAAGCTAGTACATCAGACAGCCAATAAGTATTGCTAGTTTTCAAATCTCAAATTTTCAGTTTTTCCACTTAAGTTTTTAAGTATGTCAAATTTTTTTTTCCTGATTTTAGCTTGAATTTCAAACTTAAAGGACAGCAATAAATCAAAATAAAAAACACCAATACATTTTGTTTAAAAAACAAAACCAATGTTTCAAACATTATGAAACAGGTTATAGTTGCCTCTTAGCTGTAATATAAATATAAAACCAATGAGAACTTTTCCAAATTTGGAAAACTTTTTGCCCCTGAAGACAGCTCTCAGAAATGTTAATTCACTCATCTGCAACAGCAAAAGAATGTCAGTGAGGTTGAGCCACCACTGGGCTGCTCTTGCAGTAATTAAATACCTTGGACTTTACGTTGAAGTGCCTGCTTATTTCTTGGCATTTAGCCTTCAAAGTAATGTTGAGTTTGAGACGAATACATGAATGAATTACATGTGACATTTATAGCAAGACTCTAGAGGCTCATTTCTGCTCTGAATTCTTAGTGTTAATTCCTTTGAAGTTGTAAGCACCCTAGTGAAATAAACTTGTCCTATATCACTTCTGTAGTCCATTTTTCTTACAATAGAAGGAAAAGACAAAGGACCATGGATGGTTCACTCATTCATTCATTGATTTATTCAAGGAACATTTACTAAAAGTCTCCTTTGTGTTAGGTAGCGAACAAGGTGGTGAAGGCTTGCATTTTAGTAGTGGAGATACACACTAAACAAAATATTTGGCCTATCTTTCCATAGGTACAATTATGAAAAATGCCATAAAGAAAACAGGATGAACAGAATGCTTTACCATAGTCAGAGGAGTCAGGAATCTCCAGGAGAAAGATAGGTGAAGGGAAGGGGAACATCTCAGAAAAAGCAACCAGAATGTTCCAGTGATATATTCATCAGCATATTTCCTGGACAAAACTGTAGCAACACAAATGTAACTGTATAGGATTTTAATTAATACTTTATAACATATAGATTATTTCAGGATACTTTTAAAGTTGTTATTGACATACTGCCCATTAAACTTAAATTTCTCTACATAGTCTTTCTTTTTATCCAATCTTATGGATTGACTCCACTATTACAGAAGTGTTTACATACAGTGAATAGACCTAATGTCTATTCATGAATAATCACTATTCATGAGTGATTATTTGTGGAAAATTCAGGGCCACATGTACTTCAAATCAAGATCTGCAGAGTATCTGGCTACCATGAGGTTTCTCTTTACCTGATTACCACCTAGACTACTGCTGGTTCCTGAACACTTGTGAAAAGTGAAAAAGCTTACTATTAAGTTTTTATCACACTGGACTCTTTAAAGCTTCCAATAGCTGATGCATTTTATGTGATAATTGTCAAAATATAGTAGCTTGGCACTAAAAACTCTTTACAGTCAATGTGATCTCCAACCTACATTTCCAGCATCGTCACTCACTACTTCCCGACACAAATTCTAAGCTTTGGCCAAAGCAGTTCATTTACTTTTCTCCTAATGTACCTTAAGTTATCTCACTTCCAAGAAATTCCCCCATCCAAAACACCTCCCCCCCAATTTCTCTTCTTCAAAAGCCTATTCAGTCTTCATAATATCATAACTGACTACATCCCTCCAGAGTGCATTTTTATCTGATATCCAATTTTAAAAATCATATAGGCTCTCTAAGGCCATATTTCTGGATGCCCATCTGCTTGGTAACACTTATGAAATTGTGATTACCGTCCTTGTGTTAAAATGTCAAGTGCACTTTGTTTCCTTTATTTCATGTGTAGGTTCTATTTACAAAATAGATCTATATATTGTCCCAGATTCTAGGCATCCTTTTTATGTTTCAAATTCATCTTTCTAGGGGCTTCCCTGGTGGCGCAGTGGTTGAGAGTCCACCTGCCAATGCAGGGGACACGGGTTCGTGCCCCGGTCCGGGAAGATCCCACATGCTGCAGAGCGGCTGGGCCCGTGAGCCATGGCCGCTGAGCCTGTGCGTCCGGAGCCTGTGCTCTGCAACGGGAGAGGCCACAACAGTGAGAGGCCCGCGTACCGCAAAAAAAAAAAAAAAAAAAAATTCATCTTTCTAGCTTATCTTTAAAGCCTTAAAGTCAGGGTGCTTTGCCTATATTCAGTGTTCAATAAATGCGTGCTGCTGGGTTGATGAAAAAGAACAGAGATTTAGCAGTAACCACCAAGCAGAAGAACTGCTGCGTCATCACCAGGAGCTTTCTGGATCCCTGGATTAATATGCAGTGGGTACAATTCCATAACAGGTTAATTGCTCCCAATCATGAAGAAGTTAAAATACTCTCAGAATTTAGAATCTATACTTGAATCATAATGAAGTTTCTTAATTTTGTGCCAAGCCTGTAGATTGTCTACTTTTATTTAGCTGGCTTTATTTATTTAGTGGTAATCATTTCCTGAGACTGCAGAACATTGAATTGGAATGGATACAATTCCAGCCTAGAGTCCCTATCCTACTGTTTGTTATAAGTTGCTCAGGACTAGATATCATATCCAGTTATACATCAACCATGGAAATAAGCACTAGTCAGTCTTAAGGATCTCAAAATAAATCATCTCAGATTTAAGGTACTGCTTTTTTCTGTTTTCATTGTGATTGGTTTTCATGGGAAGACAAATTTTTAGGACCATTTGCCACAGGCAGATGGCTCTTTTCTTTTAAACCAGTCATAAAGAAGAAATAGAAGATGGCTTATCAGAAAGGAGTAGTTTCCTTCAATTTCCATTGATAGCTGGCTAATTAATTCAATGAAGGTACATCTATACAATGTAATACACACAGCCATTAAAAAAAGGAATGTATGTTTCTCTCTGCTAATATAGAGACATTTCCAAAATATATGAAGTGAACAAAGCAAGGTGCAGATCAGTGTGCATGATATGCTGTCATTTGTATAAATATAAATAAAAAGGAACATGGGTGGGTCTACATGTATGTGTAAAGGATATATCAGGAAGATTACATGATGGGCTGATTATGTTAATGAGTTTGGAGGAGAGGGGAGATGATTAAAATGAAGCAATGAGAGGGAAACTTTTCACTCAACACACTTTGTATTTTCTAAATTTTGAACCATGTGACTGTATTAACTATCAAAAAATAAATATTCTAAATTTTAAAATGGAAACACAAGAAGAGGAGAAAAGAAAGGAATAATTTTCTTAAGCGAGATGGAGCTGATGAAAGTTTTCTGAAAATAATAGATTTGCATTAAGCCTGTAAGCATCTGAAAAACGCCTTTGAAGCTCCTTTTGATTTTGTTAACACTCACAAATGGTTCAATGTCAGGCTCAAGAAATGTGATTAGGGATTTCAAGAGGGGAAGTGGAGTAAAATCCCAGGACTCCCTAGGGAAGAGCACGGAAATAGCCATCTACAAAGCAGATGTATTTGGTCATGAGGTGTTCAGTCATCTTGGAGTTTGAGCATATAATCAATGCTTGATCCAGAGCTACCCAGAACTCATCAACACCCCCCTTCCCAAGAATGCACTTTAGATCCAAGTATGTTGAACCACTTCTATGTATCAGGTACTTCTCTGGAATCTGAAAATAACAACAAATAATACAGCAAATAACAAAAATCCCTGCTTTCAGGAAGCTTACAGTATTGTGGGAGAGACAGATAATAAATATGATATATAAGGAAAGTATATGATATATTAGAGAGTGATGATTGCTAAGGATGAAAAAAAAAAAGGAAAGTTGGATAGGAAATATTGAAGGTGCAATTGCAATTTTATTAAGATGGCCAGAGAAGGCCTTTTTGAGAAGGGGACATTTATTTAAAGTCCTTAAGGAAATGAGACAGTAAGCAAGCCATGCAGAAATCCAGCTAAAAGCATTAGCAGTTGGAAAGACCTTGATATGAGAGCATACCTGGTTTGGCCAATGAACCAACATGGCTGGAGCAGAGTGAGTCTGGGGAAGAGCAACAGAAAATGAGGTCCGAAAAGTGATGGGGAGGAAAGGTGCAAATCACAGAGGGCTTTGTAGTTCTTTAGAAGGAACTTGGCTTTTACTCTGAGAGAGATGAGCAGCATCTGGAAGGTTTAGAACAAAGGACTGATGTGGTCCATTTACAATTTTTAAGGATTATGACTCTGACCACTATGTATAGAACAGAATGAAAGAGGTTGAGAGCAGAGGTAAGAATGCCACTGGGAAAATTAATGAAATAGTGCAGGAGACAGGTGATGGACATACACTAGGAAGTGGAGAGAAGCAGGAGAATAGCAGATACATTTTTTTTTTTCAGGGCTTCAAATGCTTGGCGCTTTTTTTTTTTTTTTTTTTTTTTTGGCTGTGTTGGGTCTTCATTTCTGTACAAGGGCTTTCTCTGGTTGTGGCAAGTGGGGGCCACTCTTCATCGCGGTGCGCAGGCCTCTCACTATCGCGGCCTCTCTTGTTGCGGAGCACAGGCTCCAGGCACGCAGGCTCAGCAGTTGTGGCTCACGGGCCTAGTTGCTCCGCGGCATGTGGGATCTTCCCAGACCAGGGCTCGAACCCGTGTCCCCTGCATTAGCAGGCAGATTCTCAACCACTGCGCCACCAGGGAAGCCCAGCAGATACATTTTGAAAGCAGATCCAGTAGAATGTGTTGACTGTCAGATATGGAGAATGAGATAAAATTAAGGGCAGATTGTCAAAGCAGACTCAAGATGAATTACAGATCTTACCCAGTATCAAGTTTACTAATAATTCACGGATACAGCTAGTAGCTATGCAGAAGCCAAGCGTCCTTCCCTTGGAAAGGTGTGAAGCCATCAGTGCAGCTCTCCATAAAATGATCTTTTCAGGCATAAGGATGTGCTCTGGTTCAGATTTAACATGAGAGGTTTAAATAATGTATGTGATACAGTGCTTGCACAAGGAGTCATTTCAGTTATGAAGCATCTTCTTTTTATATCTCTTTAATTTCGTAATGTGATTTTTTCATGGAGCCCTGCCTTAGAAATTTATAAATTCCAAGTTTGTTTTTGTTCTGTTGTGGTAGTGGTATTTTCAACATAAACAATCCTAGACATGCCAGATACATCCTACTAAAACCATTCTATTGATGATAAGGACTTTCCCATGAGTAAATTGTATTGTCATCGATGTGTTTACAAAGGTCATCTGGGTCATATCTTTCTTTCCTAGATGGATTAAGGTGACATACAGATTGCAAGCCTGCTACTAACGCTTGCTTTCCTAGAGAGACAGAGATGGTGTTCAGGAGTTTCTCCTGAACAACGGACAGAGTTGTTGTTAACTGTAATGAGGAAGACAGTGAGAAAAGCAGTCACTGTGGAGTAAAACTATAGTAGCTCGGTTTTGCACATTCTAAGTTTAAGACGTGAATTAGGCATTTAGGTAGAAATGTCAGTTAGTCAATTAGCTATATGCATCTGGAATTCAGGGTGAAGTCTGTAATGTACATACAAATTTGGGAATCATTGGCATATAGACAGTGTTTAAAGCCATGAGATAATAAGATGTGATCATCTGAAGAATGAGAATGGATAGAAAAGTAAAACTTAAAGTAGCAACATTAGAATCAGTAAAATAGAGAGGGACAAAATATTAATCAAGAGCCTTAAAATATATATATACCATTTTATTCAGACATTTCAGTTTAAGTTATTCACCCTGTGGGATAATCATAAAAATGGTGAAGAATGTTTGTTGTATTATTTTAATAAGGAAACATTGAAAACAAATGATAAAAAATAGTTAAATTAATTTCCTTCATTCATTTATTAAAAATAATGGACAAAAATATGGAAAATAAAAACAAGTAAAATAGATTAATAACATACTTGATTTTAGATAGACCAGAAATATGTATTTTCACATATATATTTTTTTAATCTGGAAAATCTTCCAAATGTTAGGAAGTAATTATTGCTGAATGGTAGGTTTCCTTTTTCTACCTCTCCATATTTTCCAAATTTTCTACATAAATTTATATATTCAGAAAACATAAGTCATCTGTGAAGAAGGGAATAATAAATTACATGAAAAACATAAAGACACATAGTAAGACGGACTTGAATTTTAACATAAAGAACATATTTGAACTTATTACTTTCACTTTCTCAAAATGCATTTATTATTGGGTACCTGACACCAAAAGCTCAGCTTCTCTGTGCACTGGTGCCAAATCAAATCTCAGAGACAGAGTTTTGGGTGAAGTAGAAAAGAATAGCTTTATTGCTTTGCCAGGCAAAGGGGGACACAGCAGGCTCCTGCCCTTGAAAACTATGTGTCCCAACCCAGGGGAGCTAGGTGAGGAGTTTTATGGCAACCGTTCAAGGGCGGGGTTGCTGACAACATTAGAGTGTGTGCAGGGTCTCAGGTGGGCAGTCTCCTAATCGTGATGGGCTTCTCTGGTGCCTTTAATCCTGCCTCAGGTGGTTTCTTGGTTGCTCCTCCCTGGATTAGCAACTGTTCGAATCTGCCCTTTGGAACTCAGGGAAGGTCATGGAGGCTGGAGTCTTGCCTACAAGAAACGGGCGACAGAAAAGGCCTCCGTGCCTGGGAGCCCACAGGGTCCCACTTGGTTTCATACCCACCATGGGCCAGCTCAGGGACAGGGTAGTGAACACAAAAGACAGAGTCCCTTTTCTCATGAAGCTCACATTCTGACAATAAAAAGACATAAATATAACTATAGGATCTGTTGGGAATTGATAGGCACTATGGAGACAAATGAAGCAGAATACAGGGCAAGTTGTCAAACTGATGACACGCTTTTGAAACCGTGCACCTCAGATTGGGACTTGAACCCACGTGGCTGGAACTCAGACCCAGCCAAAACCCTGACTGGGACTCGAACCCACGCGGCTGGGACTCGAACCTGGCCAAAACCCACAGTCTTCCTACTGAGATCACACACCTGGTTTCAGGACTTAATGAAGCTCAGGTTCTTGATGTCTCATCACAGAAAGAATTCAGTGAGAGACAAAGTGATAGGTAAGAAGCGGATTTATTTAGAGAGAAACGCAGTCCACAGACAGAGTGTGGGCCATCTCAGAAGGTGAGAAAGGCACCAGGGTATGGGGTTGTTAGTTTTTATAGGAGTGAGTAATTTCATAGGCTAATGAGTGGGAGGAGTATTCCAGCTATTTTAGGAAGGGGCAGGGATTTCCAGAAATTGGGCCACTGCCCACTTTTTTGATCCTTGTGGTTGGGTCTTAGAACTGTCATGGGGCCTGTGGGTGTGTCATTTAGATTGCTGATGTGAGCATCTACTGAGGCTCAAGGTCTAGTGGAAGTCGACTTGTCCACCATCTTGGACCCATTTGGTTCTGATCAGTTTACGTCATGTCCTCAGGCTATGTCATTCCTTCAGAGGTTGTGCCCTGCCTCCTTCCCTCCTGTTTCACTTTGAACTAAAAGTACAATTTGAAATAGAAGCTGTGACAGCAAGCATTTTTTTCTCTTTCCCCATATTAGTTGAAAAGATTTCAGTATTCCATCATTAAGTATGATGCTTGATACAGATATTTTTGTAGAAACTTTTTACTGGTTATAGAGTATCCTTGATATTCTTAGTGTTCTATGAGTTGTTTTCATGAATAAATTTGGAATTTTACCAAATTCTTTTTATGTATTTCTTGAGATAATCATATTTTTCATCTTTAGTCTGTCAGTGTGGTAAAATGCATTAAATAATTTTTAAATGTTAAAGCAACAAGGCATTCATGGAATAAATCTGCTTTAGTTTATATTTATTATATAAATTTATATAATATTTTATGTATATTTATATCAAATATATATAATTATACAAATATACATATTTATATTTTAATTTTTAACATATTTATATTCAGTGTGAAAAATTGAGTACAATTGCTATTATTTCTTCCCTAAACGTTTGGAAGAATTCACAGTACCATGTATGGAGTGTCTTGCAAAAAAAAAAAAAAAGAAAAAGAAAATAAAAAATTAAAATGGAATCTATTCAAATCTCTAAATCTAACAACCAGTTCACACAGTTCACAGAAAATTTAAGGGAGTCCAGGACAGGTTAAATGACACATGAAGAAGCAATTAACCATGTATAAAATAATAGAAATTTTACAGGATAAATGACCTGGTTTTTTCATCATATTTAATGGTACAAAATTGAAATCTTGGTATCACAGCTTCTTTTTCAAATTGTTACTTTCTACCCCATGGTACAAAAAGGGAAAATGAAAGGAGGAATAGTTAGTTACAAATGCAAGTGTAGACCTTATGTGGGTTTTAATTTGAACAAATCAACAGCAGAAGCCATTTCGAGACAATGTAGAAGCTTGAACATCAACTGGATATTAAAAGACATTAAGAAATTATGATTAACTTTATTAGGTATTTTTAAAGGTACTATAGTTTTTTGGGTTTTGTTTTTAATTTATTTAATTTATTTAATTTATTTATTTTTGGCTGTGTTGGGTCTTCGTTGCTGCACCCAGGCTTTCTCTAGTTGCGGTGAACAGGGCTACTCTTCATTGGGGTGCGCAGGCTTCTCACTGCGGTGGCTTCTCTTGTTGCGGAGCACGCGCTCTAGGCAAGCGGGCTTCAGTAGTTGTGGTTCACGGGCTCTAGAGCGCAGGCTCAGTAGTTGTGGCGCACAGGCTTAGTTGCTCTGCGGTATGTGGGATCTTCTTGGACCAGGGCTTGTACCCGTGTCCCCTGCATTGGCAGGTGGATTCTTAACCACTTCACCACCAGGGAAGCCCGGTACTATAGTTTTAAAAAAAGATTGTCTTTTAGAGACACACACTGAACAATTGCAAGTGAACTTATATGATTTCTGCGATTAAAAAAACTTCAGAAAAAAGTAAATAAAGTAAAATAAAAAGTAGAAGTGGAATAGATGAATCAAAGTTAGTAAAGTTGTTGAAACTAGATTATGTGTAATGTGTAGGGTAATTATACTATTCTGTTTTCTTTTTGTGCATATTGAAAATGTGCACAAAACTCTATCATAAAGAGTTAATTGTTTTTAAAAGAAGAACAAAAATGTATTGTTAGCTTATAAACGTACAGTCCTTGCTTCAATCTAATTTCTACCGCTGCTGTAAACTAATATACCTTGTTCTTGCCTATTGTACAGAGTTTATTTTAAACGTTGAGAAAATTTTCAAAATTGATACATATTTTACTGGCTACCTTTTACAGACATCTTAATCATATTTTAAACAGGATATCAATTATTCCAATTTTGTAAAAGAAAAAAATAAATGGAGTTTAACGAGCAAAATCATGGCAGTTTTTAAACATATTTATTTTTGAACATTCGATGATAGTCGGCCAGTGACAATTCTCTGCAGGAAACAGGAACAAGGATTGTCTTTTCTCTCTTCTTCTTGCCTTCGATTCTCTCTTTAATGTCCCCTATTGAAAGAATCTAATTGGGAGTCATATGGCGAAGGAGAAGTAAAGTTCACAGAGTCCTAGCCCCAGCTTCACAGAGCTGAGTACAAATGAGTAAATTTGGGACTGAGACATAATAACAATAACTGACAAGCAGAATATCTGTTACTTTAAGTACTAAAGTTTAGTATTTTGGTTTTTTGTTTATAGTCAGATAACGTAAACTGTATAGAATAATGGCTAATAAAGTAGACTCTTTTTTTTAAGTAGCTAAATCCTGGCTCCTACTTGTGGAAATATGGGTAAAGTACTGAAATTCTCCAAGCCATAGTCTTTTCATCCATAACATGGGGCTCATAATCATATATACTTCATAAAATTGTTGTGAAGAAAAGATAAAATGAGTAGCCTGGCACATGGTATGTGGTTAATAAATATAAACTTCTGTAATTCTTTCCTAATCATTATTTTGCAGTCATTATCATCATAGGGATTTCTACTTTTAACTTAAAAATACATAAAAATTTTAGTGAAAAAAAAAGAAGAGCATGAATTTTTTGATAGTTTAGTAACCATTTTGAATATTTTTAATATTGTCATTCATACATTCATTTTACAAGTTATCACCTTTAAGGGTATTACATTTAATATTCAAAGTAATACTGAGGAGCAAAAATAATTAATATCTTCAGCCTGAGCTAATCTAATATAGCTTGGAAAATCCAGAAATGCATAAGAGATTTTCCTTTGGAGGTAAGGAGATCCATTGATTCAGCTAGTTGGCTCTAGATTTGATGTACCTATCTACTGCAAATGTTATTTCATTCAGTATGTTTAAGGCTAATCAATCATCCTTGAAGAAACACACTTGAGATGGAGAAGGTGCTCACTTCAAATTGTCCTCATGTTTATGTTGGAGTTTACAAAAGAATTCTTATGATGTGCCACTGAATAGTGATAGTTAGCGTAGTCATAGAGATTAAGCATTAGCTGAGCCGCCACACAATTAGAATGGCATAAGTCAAAGTGCTGAGAAGTGCCTCTGAATAGATTATTGTTTCAAGGATGATGTGTATTCATTGTTTTGTGTTTACAGTGAGTGTAAAGCCACCCCCGTTATTGTTTATTAGGATGGAATATTTATGTTGGTTTTGGTTCTGGTCTTACTACTTTCAGTTATTTTATTCCCCTAGAAAAATTAAATATATCATAAAGTAAGTTCATCTAAAAATTTTATTCTAAAACCCTCTTCAGGCTGTATTTATCAAGTGAATCTCTTCAACGTTATTCAACGATCAAAATACTTTTAATATTAAGTGACCTTTATATTATATGGTTAAAGAATATTCTAATCAAACAACTGACTTTTAAAAACCAGCTTTTGGGCTTCCCTGGTGGCGCAGTGGTTGAGAGTCTGCCTGCCGATGCAGGGCACACGGGTTCGTGCCCCGGTCCGGGAGGATCCCCCATGCCGCGGAGCGGCTGGGCCCGTGAGCTGTGGCCACTGAGCCTGTGCTTCCGGAGCCTGTGCTCCACAGTGGGAGAGGCCACAACAGTGAGAGGCCTGCGTACCGCAAAAATAAATAAATAAGTAAATAAAATAAAAATAAAAACCAGCTTTTTTAAGTCACAAAACAAACTGCATAGATTTTCCAGGCATGACTATATATTCAACGTGTTGTAGCAATACCTATTCTGAAGCAAAGATTAGGCCGAATGGACTTTACCTTCTATTTACAATTAATTTTAATCACATTTGCCCATTTGTGGTTTTCCCTTTTGCCAAGTTTATGTCCTTTCTAGACCCCACTATTTAACAGCTTGAGATGCTACACGTAGCGAGAAGATTCTGTTCAATATGCTGAAAAATTCAACAGAATTTTTTTCTGCCAAGAGACATTTGTCATCTGCCTTCTGCCTTCTATCAGGCCCTTATTACTTCTTATTCTCTCTTTTTTTTCTTAGAAGATGTTGGGGGTAGGAGTTTATTAATTTATTTTATTTATTTTTGCTGTGTTGTGTCTTCATTTCTGTGCGAGGGCTTTCTCTAGTTGTGGCAAGTGGGGTCCACTCTTCATCTCGGTGCACGGGCCTCTCACTATCGTGGCCTCTCTTGATGAAGAACACAGGCTCCAGATGCGCAGGCTCAGTAGTTGTGGCTCACGGGCCTAGTTGCTCTGCGGCATGTGGCATCCTCCCAGACCAGGGCTGGAACCCGTGTCCCCTGCATTAGCAGGCAGATTATCAACCATTGCGCCACCAGGGAAGCCCCCTTATTACTTCTTGTTTGGACTGATGTAAGAACTTCTTTAATGACTGCCCTGCCAGTGCCTTGCTTCCTTCCAAACTGTCCTCAGTACTTCTGCTTGAGAAAGCTCTCTAAAATGCAAATTTGAATATGATTTTTTTTTTTTTTTTGCTTAAATGTTTTCAGTGATTCCATATCACCCTCAGAATTAATTCCAAACTTTACTGTGATAGACAAGGCCATGTTTACCACTCTGATCTTGAACCCTGAACAAAGCGTCAGAGTGAGCTTAAATTCCATTTCACTAATTAGTTAGCTGGGTTACCTTTGGCAAGTCATTTAATCTCTATGGGCCTCTATTTTCTCATTTGCAAAATGTAGGAAATAATAGTACTACTATTGAGAAGGTATTATTGTTGCAAAGATTAAACGAGTGAATCTATGTAAAATGCTAAGGACAGTGCCTGGCACAAATTAGAAACCATGTCACTTCAGCTATTATTATCCTACTGTTGCTGGTTTGTTTTTTTTTCCCCCATACCACAGCCCTATCAAACCCATGTGCAAACACCTGTTATGCTGCAGCCATGATGATCTAATCATACTGTAGACTGAAATGCACAACCTAAAAGTTGAAAATTATGTTTTATTTGGTGGACTGACTGAGGACTTAAGCCTAGGAGACAGACTCTCAGATAGCTCTGAGGGACTGTTCCAAAGATGTAAGGGATGAGCCAGGGTATATAGGAGTTTTTGCAAAACAAAACAAAACAAAAACTCCCAAAAAACCCAGGTAGTCAGAACATCAAAAGATTAATGTTAATCAAAGAAAACAAGACATCTCAAGTTAATGTATTTAGTACTTTTCTATGTATGGGAAGATGCAAGGGTCTTGGCTCACTGAAATCATTCCTTTGATATGCAACTTAACTATCTAGGGTCAGTATCCTGGTTTTCTCCACCCTAAATTCCCTCAGGGTACACAGTCAGGGACACACAGTGGCTGATAGCTTGATGACTGCAATATCCTTTGTTTACTGATACAGCAGGTGACATTCTTTGTCCATGATACACACTGAGAATTCCTTTGTCTGTCTCTATAGCTCCTACTTGCTCTTCACAATTTACTTCATTTTTCAATCCTGTGACCACTCACTCCATGTAGGTTACCTTCTTGTCCTAGATGTCATCTAAATATTTCTTTATACATGTGAACTTTAGCTTTCTTGACTAACTATACTACAAGACTGTAGATACTTTAAAGGCAGGAATTGGTTGTTTTGATATTTTTTAAATCTGTATACCTCTAACAAAATAGAGGCCAGCATATAATAGGTGCTTGATATATAATTGAATAATTGTTTTTGTGAAATGCACGCAAAGAGGAAAGTTCTCCTCAAATAGATTTTCTTCTCTTTGTTAAAACATGAAGGAAGTTATCCCTTTCTACACTGAGATGTTATTACTGATGTTTTTTGTTCTGTGCATTTAAAGAGAAATGAAACAACCCCATATGCAGAAGCTGCCTTTTCCTTTTAGGGCTAACATATTAGCAGCAACCCTAGGTCATCTAAAAAGCAAGATTTTGTCTTTTCTAATAGAGACACTCTTTGATTATAGGAGTTATAAGAAAATCTTCTCAAAGCAAAGTGGTTTTCAGTCTGGAAAGAGTTAAAAAATATTGCAAATAGTATTGAAGTAAATTCTACTGTTAATCACTTCTAGCCATTTAGTATACTGCCCATATAATCAAGAACTGCTTTTCTGAAATTTTTTGGTGCACTTTTTATTTCCTGTTTTATAAGTAAGCCTTTTACTTTTTCATTGATTTCCATTATAGTGAGGAGAGCAATGGTCTAGGAACAACCCATGAATTACATTATCTAATTTAATTAAGATGAACTGGAAATTCCTCTAAAGATTCACCAGACAACTAAAAATGAAACTTAAAGCTAGCTTAGTGGACAAAAGCTCTGTCATTTACCATCATTATGCACTCTTACATTCCTTGACAGGAGTTTATGAATAATTCCACAGACACCACAGTGTTCGATTTACATAAGCAAAGCAGGTGTTTCCAAATGTTAGTCTATTGCTTACTCCCAAACAGTCCTAGGAGAAAATCATTGTCTCTAATTTTATGAACCATACCTCTGATTGTGTGGCACTCAAGTCTATAAAAACTATTTTATTTTACTAATATAATCCCATTTGATCCGAGTAATCTGTGAACTCTCCTTGCCGTGGGGTTTCCTGGTCAGAGGATGCAGCATGTTTCCATCGATAGGACTTTTGATCGTATTTGGCTTTCTGGGAAAAGATAAGTTCCTGGGGCAAGGAGAAAGGTTAAGGCTGTAAGAAGAGAAAAGATCAGGCATTAACTCTTTTCCTTCAAGTATATTTTAGCAAGTTAGTATACCTGGGAAATCCTAACAAATGAAAAGCAAGAAGTTGACTGACTGACTACAAATCATGAGATTTTGTTCTAGATTTTCATCTGAGTATAACAGACACCCACTTTTCAGACAGAGATAAAACATTGTGAAAACAATTCCCAAGTTGATGTTGATATCAGCTACTGAATGCTGAAATCTTACCAGTCATTTGCTGTTACCTAGAGCAAATTCAATATTCAGTACTTATTTGTTTTACCTCTGTCACATTTTACCCTAACATCCCAAAGATTTTTCTTTTTTATTCAGTTATTCTCTAAATCAATTTTTACATTTATGTCTTGTAAGACACCAAACTGCATGGGAAAGGGTCTACTAACTTCAATATCTTTCATTATTGTAAGCCTTTTGCTGGAAAGAATAAAATGAGTGGTGTGAATTTACATTAAGCTTAAGAAAATAATTTTCCATATGCTGGTTTTTTAATAAGTAATAGGAGTCAGCTAAATTGGCTAGAATATGGTGCTAATGAGATTAAAGCTGCAGATTTGATTCCTGTGTAAGGTAATTAGTCTTATGTGGAAGAAAGCTATTCAAAGGCCATAATTTTGCTCCCCAATGGCATTTTATGAATGGAGGACCAGGGAAAGAGTTGTAAAGGGCTTGTTGCAAAGCAAGATTTCCTCTTTGGGTGAAAAATGACAGATACAAAAATTTAATATAATTTAGAGCATGTAAAATGTCAACTGGCTAAGAGCATCATCATTTTATATGAGGCTACATATTATCATGTAAATGGTCACTTTCTTTTTAAATTTTATTTATTTTTTTATACAGCAGGTTCTTACTAGTCATCCATTTTATACATATTAATGTATACATATCAATCCCAATCTCCCAATTCATCACACCACCACCCCGGTCCCCCACCACTTTCCCCCCCTTTGGTGTCCATACATTTGTTCTCTACATCTGTATCTCAATTTCTGCCCTGCAAACTGCTTCATCTGTACCGTTTTTCTAGGTTCCACATATGTGCCTTAAGATACGATACCTGTTTTTCTCTTTCTGACTTCACTCTGTATGACAGTCTCTAGATCCATCCACGTCTCTACAAATTACCCAATTTCGTTCCTTTTCATGTCTGAGTAATATTCCATTGTATATATGAACCACATCTTCTTTATCTATTCATCTGTCAGTGGGCATTTAGGTTGCTTCCATGACCTGGCTATTGTAAATAGTGCTGCAATGAACATTGGGGTGCATGTGTCTTTTTGAATTATGGTTTTCTCTGGATATATGCCCAGTAGTGGGATTGATGGGTCATATGGTAACTCTATTTTTATTTTTTTACAGAACCTCCGTACTGTTCTGCATAGTGGCTGTATCAATAATTTACATCCCTACCAACAGTGCAAGCGGGTTCTCTTTTCTCCACGCCCTCTCCAACATTTGTTGTTTCTACATTTTCTGATGATGCCCATTCTAATAGGTATGAGGTGATGCCTCATTGTAGTTTTTATTTGCATTTCTCTAATAATTAGTGATGTTGAACAGATTTTCATGTGCTTCTTGGCCATCTGTATGTCTTCTTGGAGAAATGTCTGTTTAGGTCTTCTGACCATTTTTGGATTGGGTTGTTTGTTTCTTTAATATTGAGCTGCATAAGCTGTTTATATGTTTTGGAGATTAATACTTTGTCCATTGATTCATTTGCAAATATTTTCTCCCATTCTGAGGGTTGTCTTTTTGTCTTGTTTGTAGTTTCCTTTGCTTTGCAAAAGCTTTTAAGTTTCATTAGGTCCCATTTGTTTATTTTTGTTTTTATTTCCATTACTCTAGGAGGTGGATCAAAAACGATTGTTCTGTGATTTGTGTCACACAGTGTTCTTCCTATGTTTTCCTCTAAGAGTTTTATAGTGTCCAGTCATACATTTAGCTCTCTAATCCATTTTGAGTTTATTTTTGTGTATGATGTTAGGGAGTGTTCTAATTTCATTCTTTTACATGTAGCTGTCCAGTTTTTCCAACACCACTTATTGAAGAGGCTGTCTTCTTTCTATTGTATATTCTTGCCTTCCTTGTCAAAAATAAGGTGACCATAGGTGCATGGGTTTATCTCAGGGCTTTCTGTCCTGTTCCATTGATCTATATTTCTCTTTTTGTGCCAGTACCATATTGTCTTGATGATTGTAGCTTTGTAGTATAGTCTGAAGTCAGGGAGCCTGATTCTTCCAGCTCCGTTTATTTCCCTCAAGACTGCTTTGACTATTCAGGGCCTTTTGTGTCTCCATACAAATTCTAAGATTTTTTTGTTCTACTTCTGTGAAAAATGCCATTGGTAATTTGATAGGGATTGAATTGAATCTGTAGATTGCTTTGGGTAGTATAGGCATTTTCACAATATTGATTCTTCCAATCCAAGAACATGGTATATCTCTCCATCTGTTGGTATCATCTTTAATTTCTTTCATCAGTGTCTTGTAGTTTTCTGTACACAGGTCTTTTATCTCCCTAGGTAGGTTTATTCCTAGGTATTTTATTATTTTTCTTGCCATGGTAAATGGGAGTGTTTCCCTAATTTCTCTTTCAGATTTTTCATCATTAGTGTATAGGAATGCAAGAGATTTCTGTGCATTAATGTTGTATCCTGCAACATTACCAAATTCATTGATTAGCTCTAGAAGTTTTCTGGTGGCATCTGTAGGATTCCACCTAAAGATGGTATCAGTTATAGTATCATGTCATCTGCAAACAGTGACAGTTTTACTTCTTCTGTTCCAGTTTGTATTCCTTTTATTTCCTTTTCTTCTCTGATTGCTGTGGCTGTGACTTCCAAAACTATGTTACTAATAGTGACGATAATGAACATCGTTGTCTTGTTCCTGATCTTAGAGGAAATGCTTTCAGTTTTTCACCATTGAGAATGATGTTTGCTCTGGGACTGTCATATATGCCCCTTATTATGTTGAGGTAGGTTCCCTCTATGCCCACTTTCTGGAGAGTTTTTATCATAAATGGGTGTTGAATTTTGTCAAAAGCTATTTCTTCATCTGTTGAGATGATCATATGGTCTTTCTTCTTCAATTTGTTAATATGGTGTATCACATTGATTGATTTGCATATATTGAAAAATCATTGCATCCCTGGGATAAATCCCACTTGATCGTGGTGTATGATCCTTTTAATGTGTTGTTGGGTTCAATTTGCTAGTATTTTGTTGAGGCTTTTTGCATCTATGTTCATCAGTGATATTGGTCTGTAATTTTCTTCTTTTGTAGTATCTTTGTGTGGTTTTGGTATCAGGGTGATGGTGGCCTCATAGAATGAGTTTAGAAGTGTTCCTTCCTCTTCAATCTTTTGGAAGAGTTTGACAAGGATGGGTGTTAGCTCTTCTCTAAATGTTTGATAGAACTGACCTGTGAAGCCATCTCGTCCTGGACCTCTCTTTGTTGGAAGATTTTTAATCACAGTTTCAATTTCATTACTTGTGATTTGTCTGTTATATTTTCTATTTCTTCCTGGTTCAGTCTTGGAAGGTTACACCTTTCTAAGAATTTGTCCATTTCTTCCAGGTTGTCCATTTTATTGGCATAAAGTTGCTTGTAGTAGTCTCTTAGGATGCTTTACATTTCTGCGGTGTCTGTTGTAACTTCTCCTTTTTCATTTCTAATTTTATTGATTTGAGTCCTCTCCCTCTTTTTCTTGATGAGTCTGGCTAATGGTTTATCAATTTTGTTTATCTTCTCAAAGAACCAGCTTTTAGTGTTATTGATCTTTGCTATTGTTTTCTTTGTTTCTATTTCATTTATTTCTGCTCTGATCTTTATGATTTCTTTCCTTCTGCTACCTTTGGGTTTTCTTTGTTCTTTCTCTAGTTCCTTCAGGTGTAATGTTAGATTGTTTCTTTGAGATTTTTCTTGTTTCTTGAGGTAGGCTTGTATTGCTATAAACTTCCCTCTTAGAACTGCTTTTGCTGCATCCCATAGGTTTGTTTTTTTTTGTTTTTTTAGTTTGTTTTTGCACTACGCAGGCCTCTCACCGCTGTGGCCTCTCCCGCCGCGGAGCACAGGCTCCAGATGCGCAGGCCCAGCCGCCATGGCTCATGGGCCCAGCCGCTCCGCGGCATGTGGGATCCTCCTGGACCGGGGCACAAACCTGTGTCCCCCGCATTGGCAGGTGAACTCCCAACCACTGCGCCACCAGGGAAGCCGTACTGCATCCCATAGGTTTGTATCATCATGTTTTCATTGTAATTTGTCTCTAGGTGTTTTTTGATTTCCTCTTTGATTTCTTCAGTGATCTCTTGTTATTTAGTAACGTATTGTTTAGCCTCCATGTGTTTGTGTTTTTTATCCTTTTTTTCCCTGTAATTGATTTATTATCTCATAGTGTTGTGGTCAGAAAAGATGCTTGATATGGTTTCAATTTTCTTAAATTTAGTGAGGCTTCATTTGTGATCCAAGAGGTGATCTATCCTGGAGAATGTTCTGTGTGCACTTGAGAAGAAAGTGTAATCTGCTGTTTTTGGATGGAATGTCCTATAAATATCAATTAAATCTGTCTGGTCTGTTGTGTCATTGAAAGCTTGTGTTTCCTTATTAATTTTCTGTTTGGATGATCTGTCCACTGGTGTAAGTGAGGTGTTAAAGTCCCCCACTATTATGGTGTTAATGTCAGTTTCCTCTTTTAGAGCTGATAGCATTTGCCTTATGTATTGAGGTGCTCCTATGTTGGGTGCATATATTTTTATAATTGTTATATCTTCTTCTTGGATTGATCCCTTGATCATATGTACTGTCCTTCCTTGTCTCTTGTAACATTCTTTATTTTAAAGTCTATTTTATCTTACATGAGTGTTGCTACTCCAGCTTTCTTTTGATTTCCATTTGCATGGAATATCTTTTTCCATCCCCTCACTTTCAGTCTGTATGTGTCCCTACATCTGACGTGGGTCTCTTGTAGACAGCATATATATAGGTCTTGTTTTTATATCCATTCAGGAAGCCTGTGTCTTTTGGTTGGAGCATTTAATCCATTCATGTTTAAGGTAATTATCAATATGAATGTTCCTATTACCATTTTCTTAATTGTTATGGGTTTGTTTTTGAGGTGTTTTTCTTCTCTTGTGTTTCCCACTTAGAGAAGTTCCTTTCACATTTGTTGTAGAGCTGGTTTGGTGGTGCTGAATTCTCTTAGCTTTTGCTTGTCTGTAAAGCTTTTGATTTCTCCATCGAATCTGAATGAGATCCTTGCCGGGTAGAGTAATCTTGGTTGTAGGTTCTTCCCTTTCATCACTTTAATTATATCATGCCACTCCCTTCTGGCTTATAGAGTTTCAGCTGAAAAATCAGCTGTTAAACTTATGGGAGTTCCCTTGTATGTTATTTGTCATTTTTCCCTTGTTGCTTCCAGTAATTTTTCTTTGTCTTTAATTTTTGTCAGTTTGATTACCGTGTGTCTCGGCATGTTTCTCTTTGGGTTTATCCTGCCTGGGACTCTCTGCACTTCCTGGACTTAGGTGGCTATTTCCTCCCCCATGTTAGGGAAGTTTTCGACTATAATCTCTTCAAATATGTTCTTGGGTCCTTTGTGTTTCTCTTCTCCTTCTGGAGCCCCTATAATGCGAATGTTGGTGCGTTTAATATTGTCTGAGTGATCTCTTAGGTTGTCTTCATTTCTTTTCATTCTTTTTTCTTTATTTTGTTCCACAGCAGTGAATTCCACCATTTTGTCTTCCAGGTCACTTATCCGTTCTTCTTCCTCAGTTATTCTGCTATTGATTCCTTGTAGTGTATTTTTCATTTCAGTTATTGTATTTTTCATCTCTGTTTGTTTGTTCTTTTAATTCTTCTAGGTGTTTGTTTTTTAATTCTTCTAAGTCGTTGTTAATCATTTCTTGCATCTTCTCAATCTTTGCCTCCATTCTTTTTCCGAGTTCCTGTATCATCTTCACTATCATTATTCTGTATTCTTTTTCTGGAAGATTGCCTATCTGCACTTCATTTCATTGTTTTTCTGGGGTTTGTCTTGTTCCTTTACCTGGTACATAGCCCTCTGCCTTTACATCTTATCTTACTTTCTGTGAATGTGGTTTTTGTTCCACAGGCTGCAGGATTATAGTTGTTCTTGCTTCTGCTCTGTGCCCTCTGTTGGATGAGACTATCTAAGAGGCTTGTAGAAGTTTCCTGATGAGAGTGATGGGTGTTGGGTAGAGCTGAGTGCTGCTCTGCTGGGCAGCACTAAGTAAAACTTTAATCCACTTGTCTGCTCATGGGTGGGGCTGGGTTCCTTCCCTGTTGGTTGTTTGGCCTGAGGCAACCCAACACCGGAGCTTACCCGGCTCTTTGATGGGGCTAATGCCTGACTTTAGGAGGGCTCACTCCAAGGAGTACTTCCCAGAACTTCTGCTACCAGTGTCCTTGTCCTCAAGGTGAGCCACAGCCACCCCCCTCCTCTGCAGGAGACCCTCCAGCACTAGCAGGGAGGTCTGGTTCTGTCTCCTATGGCCTCACTGCTCCTTCCCCAGGTCCTGATGTGCACACTAATTTGTGTGTGCCCTCTAAGAATGGAGTCTCTGTTTCCCCCAGTCCTGTCAAATCCTGCTAGCCTTCAAAGTCTGATTCTCTAGGAATTCCTCCTCCCGTTGCCAGACCCCCAGGTTGGGAAGCCTGATGTCAGCCTCAGAACTTTCACTCCAGTGGGTGGTCTTCTGTGGTATAAGTGTTCTCCAATTTGTGAGTCACCCACCCAGCAGTTATGGGAATTGATTTTATTGTGATTGTGCCCCTCCTACCATCTCATTGTGTCTTCTCCTTTGTCTTTGGATGTGGGTTATCTTGTTTGGTGAGTTCCAGTGTCTTCCTGTTGATGATTGTTCAGCAGTTAGTTGTGATTCCCTTGCTCTTACAAGTGGGAGTTAGTGCACGTCCATCTACTCCACCATCCTGAACGGATTGTGGACTCTACTCATTTCTCTTTTAGCTCCATACCATTGGAAATCACTTAGAATCAGTGGGACCAAGCACAAATCAGAGCTGCAGAATGCTAAGAATAATTGAGACATGGCCCCCTACTAGAACAATTATTAAGAATTATTCTTTAATTGCTGTAAATGTTCTGTCAAGCTGAATAATACCAACGTGAAAAATATTTATATTTTCATTAGATACATATACTAAGATAAGCAATTATATTAAATGTCGTTTTACCCTTTTGTTTCTGATATGGCAAATCTTAGCTAATCAACATAGATATTGTGAGTATCTTTTATATGTACCATTTGTTTTCTGCATATTAGCCAGCTGTTGGGATATTAAAAGTAAAATTTAAAAACCCAACCTCATTTTAGGCTTGTTGAATATATGAAATTACTTTTCAGTTATTTGATTTTTTATGTTGAAAACAATACTTTTATTTTAATAGAAATATGTGGTCATTGCAGGGAATTTGGAAAATATATAGAAGTTCAAATAAAATGGATACATGAAGTATTCATAATTCCAGCCAATAAACATAGTCATGTCATTGTATTTCCCTTTATGTTTCTTTTCTTTTCATAAGAAAAATGTATTAATGTAAATAATGGAATCAAATATACATACAAAATTGTAGCCTGTTGTTTTCCAACTTTCCTATCAGTTGTTTTTCAAAAACACTACTCTAATGACTGTATAGATTTTGTCTTAGGTATATACATAAATAATTTGTTTAACTATTATCCAACTCTTAGAATTTATGGTTATTTATCTTTTTTCATTATTAGAAATAATGCCACAGTGAACATCTTTGTCTACACATCTGGCCAATTTGTAGACAGGACAGTCTGTTTTGGTCCTTTAAATAGTCTTAGAACTGAGGTAAAAAGATTTGAATAATTTTTATGACAGACTGCCAAATTTCTTCTCTTCTCCCACCAGACTGCCCCAATTTATCCTGCCACCTTCAGGTTACAAGGGCACTCAATTCTTCACAGTTTCCCTACATCTGCTATTATCATATTGAAATCATAATTGCTGCAATTTTATGTAATTCCTAGAAGTTGCTTCCCATAATTCCCTTTATTTTTAGACCAATTTATGTTCTAAAAGACATACAATTCATGTATATTTATTTTATTATGACAAAATCATATAGGTATTATTTAGAAAGATCTGTTGTAGCCACAAAGCAATATTAGTTTTTTGTAAATTGATGAATACAGACAAATTATCAGTGTTTTTTTTTTTTTGGTTTGTTTTCTAACATATATATGAGTTTTGAAGGGTAAAGTTATTTAAATGTTGAGCAAGATTAACTAAGTATTATTCACATGACCATTGTACCACCATAATGAAAGATTATAATGTGACTTCCGCCATAAGATTTCTAGAAAGGAAATGGTAGTTAACTTTTATGAGATAAACTTTTGGTATTTTTACTAAAGAGTAGTTGAATACCTAGCCTCTTGGAGGACAGGTCTGAGAAATCTGTGAGGATTCGTTGAGGGGGAAAACTAAATATATAAATTCTTCTCCAGAGTTGGTCAGTCACACGTCCCTCAGGTTTGCTTCTTCTCCTAGTTGTGTTCATTTACAATTAAAAGCATACTTGATTAAAAATGTTTAATTAGTAGCAGATTGGCAAATTTTCCAGATTTCTCTATAATTTTTCATAGCCATGCCCCAAGATTTTCATGAAAGTTTCAATGTTGAACTAACTTCTTGCCATGCAAAAACATATTTGATCAGAAGGCAGAAAGATCACCCAGTAATATGTTTTCCAGTGTTTCTTATGTACTAAATCCACAAATTAAAATAAGTTGCTAATTAACAAATTTTTAAAGTTTCTTTCAAATGAAACCTAAACAGTTTTTTTTTAGAATTTGAAATAGAAAAACCTTGTGCATATTGAAAAGAACAGATTAAGTCCTTACCTGATATACCTGAGTTCAAAATGAAATATGTCTATCAGTTGTTAATGATGTGATATTTTAAATCGTTTTCAATGTATTTCAAATTAAAGAATGAGTTTCCTTTATCAAGAATAGAGTTCACTCGAGTCCTTCAGGTATTCCTACAGGATGTATGATAAACATACTATAAATCAAGAAAGAAAAAAAAAAAGAAAGTACTTTCCTGTAGGAAAATCTCTATAAGCCCTTTAGAGAGATGTTCAGTGTAAGATTAGCCCAGAGCATAATAGTAAACCAGGGATGTTCATGTTAGTAGTGATCCTTTGGCCCTTCCTCCTTTTAGGTGCCATTGAATCCCCATAATTCCCCCCCAAAAAGCACCTACTGTCCCATGAGCATCCATACCCCAAATTTCTTCTCTTTGTCTTAAGGCTTAAACCTAGTCCCAATTTAATCTCATTTGTTTTTTTTCTGCCATTAAAACTAAGACTGTCTTAGATTTTTATTTTTTATTTTATTTTTATTTTTTTATTTTTTTTTGCTATATGCAGGCCTCTCACTGTTGTCGCCTCTCCTGCTGTGGAGCACAGGCTCCGGATGCGCAGGCCCAGCGGCCATGGCTCACGGGCCCAACTGCTCCGCGGCATGTGGGATCTTCCCGGACCGGGGCACGAACCCATGTCCCCTGCATCAGCAGGTGGACTCTCAACCACTGCGCCACCAGGGAAGCCCCTATCTTAGATTTTTAGAAAGAACATCATAACCCCAGAAGAATGACTTCTATGATGGGTGTTATAATCTTGTACTTGAAGAAATATTGGACCGATACTCAATCACACCTGTTACAAAAGAGTATATAAGTGAGAAGTAACTCTCTCTCCCCTTCTTGTCCCCTGGTCACTCAATTCCCCTCCCCAAGAACAACCACTGTTAGAAGTTTTATGTGTATACTTACAGAAATATCCCCCTCATCTGTAAGCATTTGTGTGAATTCCTTATAATTTTTACATAAATGAGACCATAATATACAAAGTGACCTATACTTTTCTATTTAAAAATGTAACATCACAAAGATATTTTATTACTTATAGAGCGACCACATTCTTTGTAATGGCCTCATGGTCCATTGGATGGGTGCAGCATCATTTATTTAATCAGTCACTATTATTGGGAATTTTAAGGTATTTTCAAACTTTTATAAATAATACTGCGTGACTGCTCTTATATATCAATATATGTAGGATTTTCTTGATCATAGGTTGTGAACATTTTTTAAACCTTTACTATGTAATGCCAAATTGCCCTCCATAGAGATTGTACCAATAGATCACCAAAGTTTGTCTTTACCCTCACCAACTCAGCACATCAAACACTGATTTTTGTCAATGACAGGCTAAAATAAGTATGAATTTCTTTTTATCAGAGGTTGGACAAATTTGCCTTCAAACCACACCTATTTTAAAACTGATCTTATCTATTCACCCCTAAGGAGAAAATTCCATGACCTCTTTGGAATCCAGGCACCCATTAACCACCATAGAGAGAATGCATATCTATTGTGCAAAGCAGGGTAACCACTGCTTAGTGGCTTCTGTATAACATGCAAATACTGTGTCAACGTTTTCTTCTTCAGGATAGATAATTCCTTTCCCAATGGCTATAAATTGCTAATTTAATTCAGTTCATAGCTAATTAATTAGCTAAGGCTGTTAAAACCTCTGACTGATATATAAAAAGGTCTACTTAATTGGTTAACTTGTTAGCAGAGTACTAATCAAAACTTTACTTGATGAAATAAGTTTATTGCACAT
The DNA here is from genome assembly GCF_025265405.1 of Mesoplodon densirostris. Classification (NCBI taxonomy): domain Eukaryota; kingdom Metazoa; phylum Chordata; class Mammalia; order Artiodactyla; family Ziphiidae; genus Mesoplodon; species Mesoplodon densirostris. The sequence goes on from NC_082668.1 coordinate 86,354,860, forward strand.
TTTGGAGAGATTGTGCTGAGTTTTCCAGTTTTTAGTTTAGATAATACATGCACATTTTTCAAAATTCAAGTACAAAATAATGTAGAGTGAAAATAACTCGTCTATATTTCTCAATCCCCCATCAGACAGTTTTTCTTCCAGAAGACACTGTTAACCAATTTCTTATAGAAGTGTGTGTATGTGTGTTTGTGTGTGTGTGTGTGTGTGTGTGTGTGTGTGTGAGAGAGAGAGAGAGAGAGAGAGAGAGAGAGGGAGGGAGAGAGAGAGTGTATATACTGATATCAAGCCAAATAGACTATCAGCAACTTGCTTTTGTTCACCTTACAATGTGTTTTGGAGGCATTTTCATATCAGTATATATAAAGTCATATCATTCTTTTTAACAGCTATGTAGTATTCTGTTGGAGAGACATACTGTAGTCCGTAATGATGGACGTTTAGGTTATTTGCAAACATTGGATATTACCAAAGTTGCTGCATGTGCATATGCCATTTCCCACATGTACGAGGATCTCTGTAGGAAAAATGATTAGAATTTCTAGGTAAAATAATAAGTGCATTTGTTGTTATATGTTGCCAAATTGCCCTCCATGATACTTTATGCCAATTATACTTCTACCTCCTTGTGTCTCTATGAGACTGCCTGTTTTTCCATACCCTGCACAACTCAGGATTATCAGCATTTTGATATTTGTCAGTCTTAGAGAACAGAAATTATGCTTTGCTGTAGCTTTGGGGGGGTTATTTTGCTATATTTTCCTTCTCATTTTCTAAATTGGAATCATAGTGTTTATTCAGTTTTTCAGTCACTTAGCAAAATATTGAGAACATTTTCCATTTACTAAATATCTTTATAAACATTATTTTTAATAAACTTATGATTTTGAAATAATTTTAAATTCATAGAAACATTGCAAAGATAGTACATTTGTCTTTTGTTCCTCATTTATTTATTTATTCAGTCATTTATTTACATCAGTATGGATTCATGTGTATTTTATACTTTGGGATATAATCTTAACACTGTGTTATTTATTTATTTTCTTACTCAAATTCTTCCAGATTTAGTCATTGGGAGCTGTTTCAGGTTGACTTCTGTGTCCCTCAGACATAGCCCCAAACCTTTTGTTAGTTGAGCATATCCTTATTTTCTGGTACAAGATGCTCCAGGATCATCTTGTATTTTCCTTGCCCAGGCCTAGAGTCAGCCATTTCTCCATGGACTCTCGGTTCCTTCAATGGAGAATAGGATTTAGAAGTGAAGATCAGGGCACAAGTATGTTTGTTTCTACTCTAGCGTTAATGCTTCAAGGCCCTCTCAGTGGACAGAATTGAGTAATATATGCATATATATATATCTATATTTATTTCTTTATCTCTCCCTCTGTACATATATGAAGGTAAATATGTGTTTGTGTTTATGTCTCTGACTCTAATGCAATAGTGAAGGGTTCATTCTAGTCTTCCTTTCTTGTTTATCTGTAACTTCCCTCACCAGTAACCAGGCTGCCACCATCCACCATCTATCTACTTATTTGTTCAAACCCCAGAGTACATACAAAGCAGTTTCAAAATATTAACCTATATTCATATGAGAAACAAATTTGCCAACTAAAATTTTGGTTGTAGTTCTAATTTGCATTTTTATATTATCCATGAGATTGAATATCTTTTCTTATGTTTAAGAACTATTTGAATTTTTTTCCTAAGTGTTTGTTATATTCTTGAGGCATTGAAGATTGAGTTATTAGCCTATTCTCATTCATTTGTAAGTACCTTGTACATTAAGGAAATTAGCCCTTGATCCATAATGTGAGTTGCAAATGTTTTTTCAGTTTGTCATTTGACTGTATATATGTATATATACAGTTTATATATACATATATGTAGTTTATGTACATATATACATATATAATTTAAGTAGGTAGATGTATATACTCCTTTTTAACTTGACGCACATTTTTTTTCCAATTGGAGGATATGTATATAAACAATCCTCTGAATGGTTGAATGAAACAACTATGTATAATAATTTGTTCTCAAAACTAAGTAATATAAGTGGATGATTTTACCTCTTGTAGATAACCAAGTCTTATATTTTCATGTGTGTGTCCAAAATTCCCACTTATGTAAATGAGAACCTATGTTCACCTGACTTGTATTTTGGGTTTTTTTGACTCTGTTCCTAGCATAATGTATCCTAGTACTAGTATAAATTACTGCAAAATTCTTTTAAAGAAATGTTCAACCAATGTTATAACTGACTTAAGGCATATAATGAGATAGTTTCATTTCTAGGGAGAAAACTTCTGACAGTCTTCATTTGCAAAGTTTTCTTCTACACATAATTACTCAATTCTCAGGGCCAACCACAGCGTCTTCTGTAAAATAGTTGCTCCTCAATCACGTACTGCAGTTACTGTACTTTACAGCACAGGTTCTACACCCGCTATGGCACTGAATTTTTATTACAATGGGACTAAGCTGTGGTGAGCCATCAGGAGAGTTCCTGTTTGACAAGTGTCTTAAGATTATGGATATATCTTCTATGTTTACGACTCCCATAACTATAATGGATTTTTAAACTTAGTTTATACAAAATATTTAATCATATCCTATGATGTGATGTTTATATTCCTTCCACTTTTTTGTTTTCCAGTTTTGATTTCTTTGGGGGAAATTCCTAAGTATGAAATTATTATGGTAAATTGTATGAAGGATTTGTGTCCTTTAATATAAAATATAAGACTTTATTCCAAAAAGAATGTTTCAGTTTGCAACCATACAAATGGTTTTTAAGATTGCTCATCTCACACCACTCTATCAGTATGATGAACTTGAAAGAATCTATTATATCTTTTGCCCAGTTTTTTCTACTTGGGCTTCAGTGTTTGTTTGCTTTTTAATCCTTTTTTTTAATATTAAGGATATTAAATCTTCATCCACTCCATTTGATATAAATACATTTCCTTATTTCATGATTTATACCTTCATTTTAAAGGAATGGAAAAAGGCTAATAAATTTATGATTCCTTTTCCACTAAAAGTGAAGGTCATATTTTGTTGTTTAGTTATAAAAGATTCATTTATTCAGATGACTTTGACTAGTAAATTGACTTCCTTTTCACAGAATCACAAATAATAGAACTTTATTTCCGAACCCAGTGTGTTCATCCAAAATAATCGATTTGACCCCATATTACATGATACTTTATAGCACAATGATAATTATAATAGTGTACATTTGTATATAATTTAAAAAATATTTTTCACTTGTAATCCTATTCTATCCCCCTACAACCTTGTGCTTTTCATTTCTAAGAATTGAAGAAATTGAGGCAGTCAGTGGTCAAGTGGCTTTTGGGATTAGCTGCTGTGTACTGGCAGTAGCAAAGTAGAACCTAGAGTCTGCCCACTCTAACCAGAAAAAAAATTTTTTTAGAGATATTTGTGTTATTCCCAGAATTGTTTTTTAAAAAAGAAAGCAATTCAAGAAATTGTTGTTCTTTTTTGATTTTAGGTTAAGGAAGAAATTGAATGAGTAAGAAAGATAAGATTAAGTATTTAATAAAATAAGATAAGATTAAGATATAAGGTTAGAAAAGAAAAAAGATGTTGCAAAAGACTATATACTGTAGAGAGATGGTCCATACATTTTGTTTTCAGCTTCGAAGCAGCAGCACGAAGAAGTAAACATGATCTTTTCACCTGTACTGAGAATATAAGCCACATGGCTTTCTGTGATCCTTAAGGCCACAGGATCTAGCCCCTGCCTGTCTCTCAAACCCATTTGTTCTAGTCTCTCCCTGAACTTTCATTGTTCTCTAGGCTCCCTAAACCGGCCTCTTCTCTATTTAAGCAAACCTCAGCTTTTTTCCTACCTGTGGGACTTTGCATTTCTTTTATCTGGAGAACTCTACCCTTGGGTCCCTGTAAATCTGGCTCCTCTTTGTCTTTAGGCCTATCTTGTGCCTCTGAAGCCACTGGCCACCCTATTCAAGGGAGCCCTTCCTCCATTAATTCACTGTCACATTGCCTTGCTTATTTCTTTCCCATGGTCAGCTGGGGAGGAACCATGTTCACTCCTTCAGGGAGGCAGTATTGATTAATGTCAAGAGTGTATACTCTGTAGCCAGGCAACCCAGATTGAATTCTGCTTTCCTGCTTGTGTTCGTATGACGTTAGGCAAGTCACTTACTGTCTCTGTACCTGAGTTTTCTCACATATAAAATGTGAGAAACTAAATACCCTTATATGAAATAGAACTACATACTTCATACAGATTTTTTCGCTTAATTCTTCTATAGTTAATGCAGGTCTGTGGAATAATGGGAAAGTACAAATGGGAAACCTTACTGCTTTTTATATCAAGTAAGCCAGTAACTGTTGCTATAGCTTTTGTTTTGTTTTCTAAACATGAAAAAGTCCTAGGATTCCTAGGAGGTCTCCTGTTTTCCAGCTTTGTGCTCTTGACTTTCAATCTGCTTCTCTCTTCACTGATCCCTTTTACAGTGAGACTCTTCCAAAGGGTTGTCTACACTCCCTGTTCATCTACTTTTGTGTCTTGATCCCATTTCAATTGGTTTCTCTTTGCTACCACTCCACTGAAACTACTCTAGTCAATGTCTCCAGGGGCCTCCACCTCATTGAAACCCATGTAACTTCTCAGTTGTCAAGGTACTAGACCTGTCAACAGGATTTGGCACATAGATTACTTGATCCTTATTGAACAAATCCTTCACCTAGCCCCCAGAAAGTGTACCTTCTTGATTTTCCTCCTATTTCACTGGCTGTTCCTTTTCAGTTTTTATTGCTTGTTTCTCCTGATCGCCCTAACTCTAAATGCTGGCGTATCTCAAGAGTAAACCTTTGATTCCATTTACATCTGCACTCATTTGCTAGGTGATTTCCTTGTCACATGTCTTAAAACACTGTCTATATAGTAGCAACCTCCAAATTAATACTTCCAGCCCAGACTTCTACACCGATGCCACATTCTTGACATTTACCTCCTTGACATCTCCAGTAGGACATCTAATAGGAGTCTCAAAGTCAGCATATCTAAAGCTTGGTTCCATATCCTCCCAAGTGAGCATCACCAATAGTCACCCCCCTCTCAGTTGAATAGCAACTCCATCTTTCTGGCAACTCAAGCCAAAATATTTGGAATAATCCTTGGCTACTCTCTTTTTCTCATCTGACCTTTAAATAAATTCTGTTGGTTATATCTTAAAATAGACCTAGACCCGAAGCACTTCTCATCCACTTTGTTGCTACTACTCTCAACATTTTGTTGCTACCACTGAGATAAGCCACCACCATTCCTTACCTGCATCATTTCAGTAGCCTCTCATGTGGTCTCCCTGTTTCCATGCTTACCCTCAGGTTTATATAGCAGCTAAAGCAACTTGTTTAAATTATCAGTCAGGTCATGTCACTCTCCTGTCACTTCTGTAGCAGAGTCCCATTACCTTATAAAATAATATCCAGAATCTTTACTATGGCCCATGAGACTTTTCTTGATCTAGCCCCTGTTTCCTTCTGTGAGCTCACTTCCTACCAGCCTCCCCTTGTCCATCCCTTCCTTGAACATGAAAGCCCACTTGATCTCTGTGAAGTTGATCTTGCTGTTCTCTCTGCTTGGAAATGTCTTCCTTCAGATATTTGCATAGCTTGCTCACTCATTTTATTTAGGTCTCTGCTCAAATGTCACCTTCTCAAATAGGTACTACCTCTTGACTGCCCAGTGCTAACTACAGTAGTACCCCTGTCTCCCTCTGTCTCTTACCTGGCTTTATTTTTGTTTATTATACTTACAGTACCTGATTATTATGAATTTTTTAAATCTCTTTTTTGTCTGTTTCCCAACTAGAATATACATGTCATGAGGGCATAGGCTTTCTATATTCCTGAATCCTAGATCAGTGCTTGGAATCCAGAAGATGCTCACTAAACATCTAAAGGAAAGAAAGAATGAATGGTCTCTGTACAAATGTATTGTATACATGCTGCTATAATCATTCCTTAAATAAAATTTTAATACTCTTTTTGGATTGGACGGAATGATCCATTTTCTTTGACATTTAATGTTAGTTTTCAATGAGGCCATGAAACAGCTACTAAAAAATGTGAGAATCAAGGGTGTAAGAGAAACCAAAAGTTCATCTGCATCAGCCAACACCTTCTAGCCTGTGCTGCACTCAGGTAACATCCATCTTCACTGAATGTTTGTCTTATTTTTATAACTATTCCAGCATTTCACAACCTTGATAGGACATCTTTTCCAATATTTAACTATTCTTTCAATTGAGCACCTATTTTTTTTATGGCAAATCAGATTTGATCACAGCAGTTTAAGCTCATTTCTTTTGGAGATCTTCTGAGGAAGTAGGAATTTAATTTTGTGTATGAAATGCTTAGGTAGATTGGCCTGAATATTCAGTACACAGGTACATAGTAGGAACACTAATGCTTGTTGAATGTTGTTGATTGAATCATATGTAAACAAGAAAGAATTTTTTAGCCATTTCACGTATTTTAGAGTTTTATCATAAGACCTGTTTCTATTCATTTAGTTATTCTTTCTTTACATACTCATTTTCCTACCAAATACAGACACCAAATATTCACATAGCAAATGAACACTAACTTTAAAACAATAATCCAAGGTCTCGCATGTCAAAGTAATAGTTCATCTCAATGTCATGTTATAGTTTTAGATAATAGCTTTTCTGTTTGGCTCATGGAGGCATTCAACATAAATCTGTTTGGGATGGGTTAGGGTGGAGATGGCAGGGGAAATGGAAGAGGAACAGAGGAGAAAGATCATGTCTGGAAATTGATGGTCACATTCTATGTATGTTTGTTACCTTGAAAAAGATTAAGGGGAAGATGGGACCTCTTTATAATTCAGGGTTTTTTTCATAATGTGGTAAGACTAACCCAAATAAATGATCAGCCACAACAGTGAGAGTCGGGCTACCCTTTGGGGACTGCATTGTTAAAGCCTGTCACAAAGGCCTACTTCCAGGATAGGAAAGTCTAATACAATTTTTTTCTTTGAATAATGCATGGCTTACTTTTGATAAATAATAAATGCACTAAAATAAAAATAATACATGTTGTAAGAAAGTAAAAACATAGGTTTGTAAAAAGAAGCTAAAACACCATGATGACACCATCTAGATAGAATCATTACTATCTTTGGGCTTCTTTCCTGTCTTTCTTCTATGCATATTTTAACATGTTAATGAGAGTAGTATTGATTATACTCTATAATTATGGATCAGGACTTTTAATCAGTATTACAATATATGCCCATTCCTTAAAAATGCCTAATTTTAATAATCACAAAATAATATCTCATAATTTATCAAAGTATGTTAATTTGCCTAGCCATTTACTTATTGTGAATATTTTGGTTACTTTTATCATTCAGTGTTACACTTTTTTGCACAAAACCTTTAAATTATTTGGGAGGAGAAGTTTCTTTTTAAAAAGAAGAATGTAAGGCAAATGTTCTGAAAACCTGTCTTCTTACCAGTAGTGAATATTTTGGTCTCATGCAGTACTTATAATTTTATTTTAGATTGCTAATTTGAATATATAAATTGCTAATTGAATCTCATTGTTATTTTAATTTGTTTAGCTTTGCTTACTACCAGTGTTGAACATTTTCTCATGTTTATTAGCCATTTGTGTAACTTCTTTGGGGATGTTTACATATAATATGTCAGTTTATTTATTTGGGTTTTAGTATTTCCATTCCTCCATAAATAGTTTCTGCAGTCAGGACAAGACTATCTAGTCCACCATCCATTTCATTTTTTTGCTTATCGGTTTACCTTAGTACTATAGAATGGTAAAGAAATGTTCAAGGCCACGTAGCATACAGTGGCTTAGAAAATAGTCTTTGTTTAGGCCCTATTCAAACATTTTCTAAATAAAATATCAAGCATCATTTTATTTATAGGCAATACTGTTTTATCTAGATTTATTTTATAGGATAAATCTTTTTTTGTTTGTTGTTTGAAATCAAGTAAAACATGGTTCTCTGTCTACACTTTTATATATTTTCTTAATTCATGCTGTTTTCACACATAGGTGCACACACACACAAATTTCTCATTTACTTATCTTTTTGGAAAATGGGAAAACTTAAAATAATATTCATACTTATATATATATGTTATGCTTATATATAAAATATATATGTTAGTACTCTTTTAAATAAAGAGATGTGATGTTTTGAAAGGAAAGAAAAGGTGAGGATGTTGAAATTTTGGAGGATTAGAGAATAGAAAGGTTTTACCTTGTTTCTGTATGTTAAATATATTAGTCGGAAATACTTTTGTGGATGAGCATTTTTAATAGAAAATCCTTTGTGAGCTATGGTAAAATTAAAAATCTTGTTCTAAATTGAGAACATATGGATACAATGAGTACTGTTAGGGAATGTATCAAAGAGAGACCCCTAGAGAGTAACTGAGCAACTCATGACCCACCTGAGGGACCCTCAGTCTCACTTTCAAGTAACTATGAATACAAACACACAGAGAAAATACATGTGTGTATAGACATATATATTTTATATTTATATTAGTATTATTTATATTAGTATTCCTTTTCCTACAATTTTAGTAATCAAATCTAGACTGGTCAATATAAGAAAGAAGGAAATCAATATTTATTAATCAGTTATGATGTTCTGGATTAAGCACAGCATATACTTAACCCTTACAGTGGTCCTGTAATCATTTTGCAAAAGAAGAAACTCAGCTTAGAGGAGTATAGACACTCATGATTACAAAGCTAGCAATGGGCAGATCCGGATTCAAACCCAAGTCTGACTCCAAGGACCAGACTTGGTTACAAACCCAAAGTGTTTTTATCATAAATCCTATTCCACAAGTCATCAAGGGGAAAAAAAAAAGAAAGATTATCCTGTTATCCTAAAGTAAGCAGCTGAAGAGTATAAAGAATCAAAACAGTAAATCTTAGAATTATAGGGTTTTTTTTTTTTTTTTTTTTTTTTTGTATTGGAGGAGACTTCCATTTAGGGTAGGAATGAATTGGCAGTAAGGCCACAGAGTGTGTTAAACTGTGTACATCCATAGTGATGTGATGTAAATGGTGTCCTTTGAGTTCTCCAGTCTATAACCTACACAGTGCGGCAGCCCATTATGGGAAAACCATGGCCATCTCATCTTCCTAGCTCTGAGGTGCAACCTGCAATGTAATTTCAGAAATGCATTAGAGGTAGGAGACTGAATCTCGGGGAAAATCAAGTTTGGTCAGCTTACAGAGTTAATTTGGTACTTCATCATTGTACTGGCCAAGTCTTGCCAAAGAAGCAGCTCAATCCTTTGAAATTGTTCAGTCTGGAAAGAAGACAAAAAAACAAACAAACAAAAAAAACCCCACAAAACACAGAGATATGAAGGAGAGGCATACCTTTTCATCCCCCCAAATTTAACCAGTGCTGTGCCACTTCTCAGGGATAAGTGGCTGGCATAAATTGTGTTTTCAAAACAATTAGATTAGGGAATTTTTTGTCTGTATTTTTTTTTTTTTTTTTTTTTTTGCAGTATGCGGGCCTCTCACTGTTGTGGCCTCCCCCGTTGCGGAGCACAGGCTCCGGACGCACAGGCTCCGGACGCGCAGGCTCCGGACGCGCAGGCTCAGCGGCCATGGCTCACGGGCCCAGCCGCTCCGCAGCACATGGGATCCTCCCAGACCGGGGCACGAACCCGTATCCCCTGCATCGGCAGGCGGACTCTCAACCACTTGCGCCACCAGGGAGGCCCTGTCTGTATTTTTTTTAAAAAGGATAATGTTTGCATCATTTCTGTTAGACAACTCTTATTATTATAGAATACAATAATAGGAGCCACCATGAGTGAAAGTGTATTTTGCATTTAAGTATGGTGCGAGGTCAAAAAGTCCAATTTCAAAAATGTCTTGCTCAACAAAATTTGTTCAGTGTAGCAGCACTACAATTAGATACTGCAATTCACGCCAGATATGAAAAATGCAATCCAACTTCAAAAATGCAAGAAAGAAAGAAAGGAAGGAAGGAAGGAAGGAAGGAAGGGAGAGAGAAAGGAGGAAGGCTGGGGGGAGGGAAGATAAAAGGAAGGAGAGAGAGAACAGGAGAGAAGGAAATTAGAGAGGGAGGGAAAGAGGGAATAAGAAGAAAAGAGTAACATGATAATAACCAAATAATTCTTAAATGGTATTGAATCAACTGAGATGTTTGTCATTAAAAAAGATGTAATTTATTTTTTGTACGGTAAACTGCAAAACATTGTATTTGTCCTAAAGTGGTAAGTGTGCAAAAAGAAAAATAAAGAGCTCATTCATCATTGCTCCATAGTCTTCTGACCTGTGTTTGACCACCCTTCAGGGTAACTCATTGTCCTTCCCTTCCTTCCTCCCTGTCTTCGCAGCCCTCAAGGAAAACAATTCTAGTGTTAGAGACAAGGATGTGTTTGTGTTTTGAAATTAGGGGGAAGAGAAAGGAGAATATGCAAGAAAAGTAAAACATTTCTGGTCCCTTTTGTACAGGATGGACTCCAGGAGTGTTGAGAGACCTGTAAGACCCAACACACCCAGGTCCTTCCTCCCTGCTACCCTAACTGCAAAGACTAAGGAATTGGGAGGCCACCCAGCAAAGCTGCAGAAAAAATGAGTTTTAGCTGCCCTTTTACCTCAATGCTGTGAACACCCTATTTTGGAAGGTAGTCTTGATTTGCCTACTTCTTGATGAACTTGAGTTTCTGAAAGCCTGCTGAAAATCCCAGATCCCTGATGGAAGTAACTGAAGGCTGACATGGTGATCTGATCCAGAAGATGGGGAAAAAAAGGACAGTATCTATATACGTGGTGTGTCTCTGAGAGAACCAAGCAAAGTTGGAATAGGAAGGGGTACAATCAAGAAAAGAACTTAAAATCAAAAGAGACAGTGGTTAATTCTACATCTTCCTTCAATTCTCCCTTCCCCTATTTCTGTAAATGGAACAATGATCCAGCCAGTGGCTCAAGCCAAAACAGAGGAGCCATTCTAATTCCTCTCCTTCCTGGTCTCCCAGCCCCTCCCCCACCCCATTACCAAGCGTCCGCAGATTCTCTCAGCTCTACCTCAGAACCTGTCTGACCTCTTCTTGCCACCTGTCTAGATTGTTTCCCTGCTTCTGCTCCTACTGATGGTCCAAAGTAATCTACAGTCTGTGATAGCTAGGAATCAGAAACCCTTTCCAAACATTTTTCTTTAAATTCCTAGATGCTGGTTCTGAAGTCTCCTGTGCTCCCACCTTCTTGCTTTTGTGAGTGCGTCCTCTGATCCACATCATGTTAATGCAGATATTCTAAGACTTAATGCTATGTCTGGATACTGGAGAACCAACAGAAGATTTGAAAAACTGTAAATAAAAAAACTTGAAGTAGCTGAGGAAAACATACACATGTGTGTGTATATATATACACACATTTATATGTGTCTGTGTGTCTATGTATGTTTTTAAAGTATGCATCCATATACAAGTATGTGTATATTATATATACATATATATATATATATTTTTAAGTATTGCAAATAGTAGGATGGTTGAGGTTATAAAGCCTACAATATTGGTGAGAATACATGAAGCATGTCATTTCCACCTTTGCAAGCACTCTTTCACTCTTTGTTCCTCTGTAATAGAGTTGACCCCTTAAGACTTTAACTCATTAGTGAGCACATCCCCTGAGTCACCCCTGGTGGAGCAGTGATCTTATCACAGTGTTGGCAGAAGGCAGCTTTGGTTATTCTCCAAGCTCGGTTTGCTTTGCTCACCAATGTGAAAAATTTAAAAAGAAAATAACTCCAGTTCATTCTTGTATAACTCAAATAGTATTTTAGAACATTATGAAAATCACAGGAATGGCTGAATTAAACATGAAACTGAAGAGATTTTTAGCAAGAACTTCTTCAAAATACTTAACTGAGGCTTTTTTTGCTTTCACAAAAATTCTACACCTGTTTCTAGAACACTGATAGCTAAAATAATTGATGCTTGACTAAAGAATGTCAATGTAATTTATCCATCAGGCCTAACTACCTCAAAATCTATGTGACAAATATTTTGTGTATTCCAAACTATTACCTTATTACTGGCAAAAAGGAATCCAAGGTGACAGATATGATGATACTTTATAAAAATTGTTAATATAAAAATGGCAAAAGATGAGTTTACTGCTTTTTTTTTTGGTTGTTAATTGTTAAAGATACTGTGCTAAAAATTAATGACAAATGAAAGCTGTCCAATAAGAGTAACAAAAGTAGGTTAATCTCCTGAAGCGCATACGAATTATTCAGCCTCTATTCTTTCCCCAGTAGTATTAGAATTCTCAAAAAGAGCTTAAGTAGAATATAGTCATTTCTTTTTCTGTTTAAAAAAAAAAAATTTGGACTAGACCAGAGTTAGCTTTATCAGTGAAAAAAAATCTTTATAATTCAATACAAAGCAGCCAAATGAGACCTCCAAAGGCAAAAAAAAAAAAAAAAAAAAAAAAACCAAAAAAACCTCAGATATGCAAATATGTGTAATTTCCCAGAGTGGTACAGGTATACACTTCAAGTAAAGTTTAAACAAAAATTATTCATTATCTCAAATAAGCCAGAACAATGCATTACTTTGCAAAAACAGATTGCCCTCTTTTAAAAAAAGTGATGTGTTTTGAACCTCAACCTGATACGATTTATGGTACTAATATACTTTGTGAGAGGACAGAATAGTGCTGATTATTCCTTGACATTACAGTGTACACTGTAAATCATATAAACATGCAGAAACTGAATGGCGGTAAAATCACTTGCAGAGCTATACCCATTCTCTTCTCACATAACTGTTGGTAGTTAAGCAAAACTTATCCTTCATTTTATTTTTACAGCTTTATTTTTGAGATGATCAGAAGGTGAGATGAAGCATAGATAATATCATTTGGTTTACACAAAATATTAATGAAAATGGTAAATAATCTGATATAATTTCAAATTAAATTTAAGTCAAATAGGGCTTCCCTGGTGGCGCAGTGTTTGAGAGTCCGCCTGCTGATGCAGGGGACACGGGTTCGTGCCCCGGTCCGGGAAGATCCCACATGCCATGGAGCGGCTGGGCCTGTGAGCCATGGCCGCTGAGCCTGCACGTCCAGAGCCTGTGCTCCGCAGCAGGAGAGGCCACAGCAGTGAGAGGCCCGCGTACCGAAAAAAAAAAAAAAATTTTAAGTCAAATAGCTTTGGGGAAAGTCTTTCATTGTTTTCTGTTTTCCGAACCTTGGCTAATAATCAAATCAATACGGAATTTCTCTTTCTCCAACTGTTAAAAAACAACTATATTTCTTAAAGGAGAAAGGCATATTGAATATGATTCAGATTTTATTTATTAGGAACAAGTAGAATCCATTAGAACACATTAATCTAAAGCAGTTACCAAACAGTCGTTTCTCCAGTCTTGTGTTTATAGAACACTACTCATCTTTTCTACTTCCAAAAAAATCCTCCCGACGCTATACTCGTCTCTTCCCTAGAAGCCCCATCACCCTAGGGTGATGTCAGTAATAAAGAGAACCACTTAGGCCAGAAGTTGCCCAGATTGCCTCAATCCCATTAACTTATTGAACCATGGACCAGAAAAGCACCTGCACCCATTCCTCTTCCATGTAATTAGTGCCCTGCCACTCAAAGTGGCTTCCATCCTTCTCTTCTGGAAGCTTGATGGAAACACAGAAATCTCAGGCCCCACCCCAGACCTATGGAAGGTGAATCGACATTTTCACAAAATCCTGAGCTAATTCATATGTGCATTAATGTTTGAGAGGTGCTACTCTAGGATATTTTTTTAGTGCCTTAGTACTCTTCCTATAATAACCCTCCTGCTTATTGGTTTTCTTTTAGGTATTAAAACTATGGATCATGCTCTTTTGATCCCAATTATGCTAAAAACGAGATCCTCACTTTCTGTTATGTCTTAGGTTAGTTCAACACCAGTTGGCATTGCTGTCTGGTTTTTGTGGTTGTTTTCTTGTCCTTATGTCATTGGCTGTATTCAGTGGGCAAGTGTGTTTCACCTCACATGTGTCTATTATTTCTAAAGTAACATTAAATTTAGTTTCACGTTTTATCATTTCCCATTAAATCTAATTCTGAAGAATTAAATTATTGTCTCTATTAAACCTTGAGAAAGAGGAAACAGGGATATTGCAAATATGAAGTGACCTCATTCAAACAAGGCTACCAACCAAATGGCAGCAATAGATACTAATATTAAATCATTGAAATGATCACTCTTTAGTCTTGGCACATATAAATCAATCATTAAAACAACCTCAAATAAAAGTATTAGTCATGTTTTGTTTGGGTAAAATTCTGAAATCTCTTTAGAACAGGATTATTTGTTTTTGCTGAGCACTAGCATTTTTATAATTAATAGTTTGTTCTTATTTTTTTAATAGCCTCTCCATAGATATGCTTTTTTACTGAAGAATGTGTTCTGAGGCCTTAGTTTTCAAATATGCTACTCATTTTGCTTTCTTATCCTGCATCCTCCCTTTAAGGTAGAAAAAATTTTATTGCCCTTTCTGATTTTATTCTGATTATATGATCAGAAGGATAGACTGTCAGTTTTAGTTTTTCTGACTCATTTTGATGAAGGATGCTGCTGCCTGCCCAAGCCATGTTTCTTTCACTTCTATTCTCCTCCTCATCTCCAAGTATTAATTTATTTTATAGCAACCAACTTATATATAAACAATATCAGGTGAAAATTTAAAGCTCTTTCTAGGTAACTGGAAGTTGCAAAAGTTGTGTGGGTGGCCTTTTCCCTGTTCCACCTCTTTTTTTTTTTTTTTTTTTTTTTTTTTTTGCGGTACGCGGGCCTCTCACTGTTGTGGCCTCTCCCATTGTGGAGCACAGGCTCCGGATGTGCAGGCTCAGCGGCCATGGCTCACGGGCCCAGCCGCTCCACGGCATGTGGGATCCTCCCGGACTGGGACACGAACCCGTGTCCCCTGCATCGGCAGGCGGACTCTCAACCACTGCGCCACCAGGGAAGCCCATCCACCTCTTTTTTTTTGTAGGTGTTTGAAGATGTCTCACACAGGATTTAAACTATCTACACACAATGAAATAGCTGAAGATTTGAGGTAATTTAGATTTTTCTAGAGTAATATGACTAGTTCAGTTTTGACTTCTAGAAAAGCTTGAAAGATTTAGAAACCACCTCAAATTCTCTGCTTCCTTTTTATCCCTACAGATTATTCTATAGTCACTGCAATAGTCCTACGGAACATTTATTAAGGGCCTATTAGATTTTTGCAAGTAATGATTGTATCATCCTTCATCAATATTTCCCAGTTCACCAGATTCCTAGTTGTGGCTACATAAGGCTGTAATTATTTAACTCATTATTTCTAATTAACCTATGCTTTGAATTTCCTTTGTGGTTAATCTCTTTAATATGACCCATTCCCTTAAAAGACAAATTATCTAGTAGAAATAGAATTGGGTTCAGAGGTCACAACATGAGCCTTTTGGTCCTGAACCTGCTGTTCACTGACTGATGTCCTAGAAGGAGCTACTTGAGCTCCATGTTTTTTATGGTCATATTAACACTGACACTGAACTTAGAGGGATATTTTGAAAAGAAATAAAATGCTGTTTAGAAGGTCTTCTGAGCCAATGTTTAATCCAAACTATTAACTGCTTGTTTTCTACTGCTTTTATTGCTTCCCATTTTTCTCTATACCCTTTTGAAATGTGAGACAGACATGTTTCACTTGTTATCAGTATAAATGATGTAAAGTGATTTTCCTACCTGCTCTGATAAAAGAGAAAGGAAGGATCTGCCCTTTAATTTATCTATATTCTATTTGTGTTTTCAACAATTTCACGCAGTGGTATTCAATTTTCTTTTCTAAGACAAGTTTCAAGATTTAAAACAAGGCTTAAGAAGTGATTCTGCTGTGCCGTGCCCTACAAAACATACAGAACTCTCTGTGATGGGGAGCCCAGATGGTGGTTTTGCTGTAGGCTTGTTCTGTTAAAATGTGGGCAAGTCAGGGTCTATCTTTTCCACCTGAAAATATCTGTATTTGGAAGAAGGAAAAAGCACTGGCACAGTTTCTTTTTATGGACAAAACTATATATAGTGACTTAGAAGCTTTTACTTGTTTTTATGCCAATAAAATGAGTTTTAAATTCTGGAGAATGCTTTTACAAAAGAATAGAGGAGTATTTGGAATGACTCTAGTAATCACTGGTCTACTTGTATAAATGTACTTTATTCTCAAAGATGTGACCATGATGTTGATGGAAAATCAAGTCCACAAAGTGGAATTCTGCTTCTTCTATCTTGTTTTTGAAAGGCATGAGTTACATAGGGTAGGCAGAATCTTTTCAGTACTGTAATGTTCTAGAGATCTGTGTAT
Organism: Mesoplodon densirostris; assembly: GCF_025265405.1. NCBI lineage: Eukaryota > Metazoa > Chordata > Mammalia > Artiodactyla > Ziphiidae > Mesoplodon > Mesoplodon densirostris. Next base: position 86,371,324 of record NC_082668.1, read on the forward strand.
AAATTGGTATTAAGGCTTTTTCTAACCTGAAAGAAAGTCAGGTAGATTCTAATACTGATGGTGACATCCTTTACATGCATACTGTCTTAAATTTTACACTATACATTTAAAAAATACTCCAGAGTAGAACATTTCGAAGTGTGAGCTTAAAGTTCTTGGTGTGGAAACATAGCTATAAATAGTCACATAGGAGGTTTTGTTAATTAAACCTTATTATTAGGAAATTAGAGAGACTGAAAAGTGATTGATTTATTAGTTGTTGTTTAGTTCAGACATTTTGGAAAAAAACTACATACTATTTATGCTCTCAGCAAAGTCAATAACAGAAAGAAATTTTAATTTACGGGATTTATCCTCTAGAATAGGGGTGCCTGTTTTTGTAAATAAATAGAACATGGTCAAGGAAATCTAGTTAGTAATCACTTAGAAATGCAGTGAATTGAATATTTAAATCAAATAAGACACAGATTAATTTTGAGCAAAGGCTACATGGATACATTTGTATCAAGGCCTACATAGATTCATTTTGAGCAAAGGCCACTGAGATCAGATTAACAAACTTTTTGAAGTTCTTTAAAAGTGTTAATGTTTTGGTTGATGGGATAAAGTAGTTGTAGTGTGAGTGGTTATGGAATGATTAGGTACCACATTTGAATACATAGGGTGTAATGGGATGGAAATTAATAAAAGTCAAGAGAAAAAGATGCATTTAAAAAAACAAGAGAATAAAAAGTATGAAATAAGCAAATTGATCTTTCAATTTAAGTTGTTTTGAGGGTCTGGTAATGGGACATTGAGCTGTATATAACTTTAAACAAGTTCCTGTAACTGAAAGGTTGTTTCATTTACTCTGCAAAATGGGAGGTTTATCGTTAAACTCATTATCATTCATAAGATAAGAGAATAGGGAAAAAGGGGAGTATTGGGAAAGGTGCTAGGTGGGAGTCAGGAGAATAGAGCACCATCTTGGACCAACCTGTGTCTTTGAACATGGTGCTTCACCTCTTTCTTCTTTCTCTGGGGACTGTACCTATTATAAGTGTGTGTGGCTACAAGCAATAGAGAACCAGATAGACACTGGCCATAAACAAATGCAAGTTTATTTTTCATACCTAGCAAGAAAGTCCTCAAATATCCCAAGGGTAATGCAGTGGCTCAAAAATGTCATTAGTGTCCCAGGCACAATCCAGCTCCTTTAGTTTGTTGGCTTATGGTCTGCCGTCCAGGTGTTATGTCACATTCAAGGCAGACAAACCAGCAACAGGAGAAAGCTATATGTATCCTCTTATCAGGAGGACAGAGACTTCCCCAGAATATATCACCCCCAGCAGAAATCTGTTTAGGGCTCAATGACCAGAACTGGATCACATGGAGACTCAGAGATGAAAGGGAGAGCAGAAAACAGAATTGTCATGATTGACCTTGACCAGATTTGATCCAACACCTGGCCAGATGGGTACATTGTCTGACCTTAAAAATGTCAAGAAAAGGACAGTGGATTTTAAATGGCCAATTAGTAGTGTCAGCCACAAGAATCCAGTAGACCCTGGTCTGGAGATTGTACATGAGAGGTACCTGGAGTTATTCACACTCAACGTTAAGGGCACAGGCCTCCAGACTCCCAATCGACAGACATCTGATACCAACTGAAGTGAATTTGCCAAACAGCAAGTCTGAGGGAACAGTCCTCCACTGGACCACTCTCGCTTCAGAACTGGCCACAAGTTTAGAGGTTGGTAGGACCACCTACCACCAACCACCTTCATGCCAGCTGGCTACAAATTCAGGGTCCCCATGGATTCCCTTGGGTTCAGTAATTCACTAGAATAACTCACAGAACTCAAAAAAAGTGCTATAGTTAAAATGACTGTTTTATTACAGTAAAACGACATAAAATAGAACCAACCAAAGGAAGAGGCACATAGGGCAAAGTGCAGGAGGGGTCAAAACACAGAGCTGCCACTTACCTTCTCCCCTGGAGTACTGGATGACATTCCCTCCTCCCACCTACTGTGTGAGACTTAATAACGTGACTCAACAATTCAGAGTATTGCCAATCAGGAAAACTGACTTTACTTAGCCTTTGGTGCCTGGAGTTTTTATTGAGGTTCAATCACATACTGCCATATGGCTAACTGTTCATCTCTAACCCCTCCTGGAGATTCTGGATAATACTTTTAGTCTCTAGTTCCTTCCAAGATCAAAATTGTGATTCCTAAGCCCCATCATATATCACAAGTTGTTAGACTAGCTGGTGCCTAAAGCCCCAAGGCCAACAGATACTCCTGTCAGGCAGAGATCAGTTCTCAGTAGCCAAGGGTAACAGAAGGACCTCTCCTGGGTTAAAGTTCATCCTTCATTACACAAAGGGAATTGAAATGAAGGTCTGATGCAGCTCTCATATAATTCTGGCACTCAAATGTATCACCAGTTTATAGTGTTAGATTCCTGCTTAATATAGAACACCCCTCTCCACGGCACTGCTATAATTTTTTTTGACCTTGAACTTTTCCTACCACTCACATCTTCCCCTGTGGTGCAATCAAGCATCTTCCAACACCACCAGCCCGAGGAGTATAAAGCATTCTTAGCACCAGAAAACAACTGTCATTATACCAAGAGTGTTTCTGCATTGAGCCAAGCCTGTTCAAGGTGAAGGTGAATCCTCATTCTTTACCACACTGTGGCCCCTGGCCACTCCCCAGCATTCAGCATTTAGTCCTGGATTCTGTGACTCGGCCTCCAAAAACTGGGCACACAGACTGCTGGAAATGATCCCTCACTAAGTCAGAAAGCTGGACTTCAGCTGTGCTGACTCTTCTCAGTGCCATCCAGTGTTGCTCCGCCTCAGATTCCATCCTGCTCTTGTTGCTGCTGCTCTTGCTATTACGGAAACTTCCACATGAGGAGCTGCCACATGTCTCACCAGATCATCCAGTGGTCATTTTGTTGCCCACATAATCAGCCTGCCTGGTCCATCTACACATTAAAATCTTTGTCAAATCCCGAGTAGGAGGAAGAGAGACCTCTGGTTCTCTACATTATTTTCTTGGGATTCCTACCAAAAAAAAAATGCGTTTGGTAAAACTGAGACCCAAAGAATTAAATGAGTGGGTGAAAGTCCCAGGGTAGTGAGTGGCCAAGCCAGGAAAGGAATCAAAGTACTATGACTTCTTTGCCTGCTTTCCCTAGGCTGACTGCCAAAAAGAATTGATTCCAGCAGTCTTTGCTGGGTGAAATTTTCTGCTTGCAGAGGCTCATGAAGTGTCAAATCAACAAAGTCTAAATGACAATTTTCACTGGCTATGTGTATCAGGACCAAAATCCCTGAGGAAGGAGACCCCTCTCATCATCACTCTGGGTTTGTAAACCTTTCTCTAGATCAGTGACCTAATCTAATCTTTTAAAATGTTAAAAGTGTTAAACTCTTGAACCTTTTTCATCTTATAAAGTTACTGGGTCCAGATCCATCAGTCTGCTTTTACCCATGATGGAATTAGAGAGTTTTAGATGAGTTAAAGGAGATAGCTCTCATTTAACAGCTGAGAAAAGGAAGTGGAGAGAGGCAGCAACCGTACCTAATTAGTGAGAGAGTTGAATGGGAGCCCAGATCTCCTTTCTCTCTGCCCACTGTATTCTAGGGGCATGTTTTAATTCTCTGCTTAGAGAAGGAGAAAGAAAATAGAAATCAAACTTAGCAGAGACTCACCATCCCACCTATGCCCACCAGCAAGCCACTATTCATTCTTTTTTGCTCTAACAAATGCTTAAGGACTCCAGTTCAAGAAACCTATGGCCACATGACTAAGTTCTGAAAACAAGAAGTAAATAGAATTTGGATGTCTTTTTTTTTTCCATTTTTTAAATTTTTTATTTTTTAACATCTTTATTAGAGTATAATTGCTTTACAATGGTGTGTCAGTTTCTGCTTTATAACAGAGTGAATCAGTTATACATATACATATGTCCCCATAACTCTTCCCTGTTGCATCTCCCTCCCTCCCACCCACCCTATCCCACACCTCTAGGTGGTCACAAAGCACCGAGCTGATCTCCCTGTGCTATGCGGCTGCTTCCCACTAGCTATCTATTTTACATTTGGTAGTGTATATATGTCCATGCCACTCTCTCACTTTGTCCCAGCTTACCCTTCCCCCTCCCCGTATCCTCAAGTGAATTCTCTAGTAGGTCTGCATCTTTATTCCCGTCTTGCCCCTAGGTTCTTCTGACGATTTTTCTTTTCCTTTTTTTTTAAGATTCCATATATATGTGTTAGCATACAGTATTTGTTTTTCTCTTTCTGACTGACTTCACTCTGTATGACAGTCTCTAGGTCCAGCCACCTCACTACAGATAACTCAGTTTTGTTCCTTTTTATGACTGAGTAATATTCCATTGTATATATGTGCCACATCTTCTTCATCCATTCATGGACACTTAGGTTGCTTCCATGTCCTGGCTATTCTAAATAGAGCGGCAATGAATATTTTGGTACATGACTCTTTATGAATTCTGGTTTTCTCAGGGTATATGCCCAGTAGTGGGATTGCTGGGTCATATGGTAGTTCTATTTTTAGTTTTTTAAGGAACACTGCATACTGCTCTCCATAGTGGCTGTATCAACTTACATTCCCACCAGCAGTGCAAGAGGGTTCCCTTTTCTCCACGCCCTCTCCAGCATTTATTGTTTGTAGATTTTTGGGTGATGGCCATTCTGACCGGTGTGAGATGATATCTCATTGTAGTTTTGATTTGCATTTCTCTAATGATTAATGATGTTGAGGATTCTTTCATGACTTTGTTGGCAATCTGTATATCTTCTTTGGAGAAGAGTCTATTTAGGTCTTCTGCCCATTTTTGGATTGTGTTCTTTGTTTTTTTGATATTGAGCTGCATGAGTTCCTTGTATGTTTTGGGGATTAATCCTTTGTCAGTTGCTTCATTTGCAAATATTTTCTCCCATTCTGAGGGTTGCCTTTTCGTCTTGTTTATGGTTTCCTTTGCTATGCAAAAGCTTTTAAGTTTCATTAGGTCCCATTTGTTTATTTTTGTTTTTATTTCCATTTCTCTAGGAGGTGGGTCAAAAAGGATCTTGCTGTGATGTATGTCATAGAGTGTTCTGCCTATGTTTTCCTCTAAGAGTTGGATGGTGTATACCCTTACATTTAGGTCTTTAATCCATTTTGAGTTTATTTTTGTGTATGGTGTTAGGGAGTGTTCTAATTTCATTCTTTTATATGTAGCTGTCCAGTTTTCCCAGCACCACTTACTGAAGAGGCTGTCTTTTCTCCACTGTATATTCTTGCCTCCTTTATCAAAGATAAGGTGACCATATGTGTGTGGGTTTATCTCTGGGCTCTCTATACTGTTCCATTGATCTATATTTCTGTTTTTGTGCCAGTACCATACTGTCTTGATTACTGTAGCTTTGTAGTATAGTCTGAAGTCAGGGAGCCTGATTCCTCCAGCTCCGCTTTTCTTTCTCAAGATTGCTTTGGCTATTCGGGGTCTTTTGTGTTTCCAAACAAATTGTGAAACTTTTTGTTCTAGTTCTGTGGAAAATGCCCGTGGTAGTTTGATAGGGATTGCACTGAATCTGTAGATTGCTTTGGGTAGTATAGTCATTTTCACAACGTTGATTCTTCCAATCCAAGAACGTGGTATATCTCTCTGTTTGTATCATCTTTAATTTCTTTCATCAGTGTCTTATAGTTTTCTGCATACAGCTCTTTTGTCTCTTTAGGTAGGTTTATTCCTAGGTACTTTATTCTTTTGGCTGCAGTGGTAAATGGGACTGTTTCCTTAATTTCTCTTGCAGATTTTTCATCATTAGTGTATAAGAATGCAAGAGATTTCTGTGCATTAATTTTGTATCCTGCTACTTTAGCAAATTCACGAATTAACTCTAGTAGTGTTCTGGTAGCATCTTTAGTATTCTCTATATATAGTATCATGGCATCTGCAAACAGTGACAGCTTTACTTCTTCTTTTCCAATTTGGATTCCTTTTATTTCTTTTTCTCCTCTGATTGCTGTGGCTAAAACTTCCAAAACTATGTTGAATAATAGTGGTAAGTGTGGGCAACCTTGTATTGTTCCTGATCTTAGTGGAAATGGTTTCAGTTTTTCACCATTGAGGACGATGTTGGCTGTGGGTTTTTCATATATGGCCTTTTTTATGTTGAGGAAAGTTCCCTCTATGCCTACTTTCTGGAGGGTTTTTATCATAAATGGGTGTTGAATTTTGTCGAAAGCTTTCTCTGCTTCTGTGGAGATGACCATATGTTTTTTCTCCTTCAATTTGTTAATATGGTGTATCACGTTGACTGATTTGTATATATTGAAGAATCCTTGCATTCCTGGGATAAACCCCACTTGATCATAATGTACAATCCTTTTAATGTGCTGTTAGATTCTGTTTGCTAGTATTTTCTTGAGGATTTTTGCATCTATGTTCATCAGTGATATTGGCCTGTAGTTTTCTTTCTTTGTGACATCTTTGTCTGGTTTTGGTATCAGAGTGATGGTGGCCTCGTAGAATGAGTTTGGGAGTGTTCCTCCCTCTGCTATATTTTGGAAGAGTTTGAGAAGGAGAGGTGTTAGCTCTTCTCTAAATGTTTGTTAGAATTAGCCTGTGAAGCCATCTGGTCCTGGGCTTTTGTTTGTTGGAAGATTTTTAATCACAGTTTCAATTTCAGTGCTTGTGATTGGTCTGTTCATATTTCCTACTTCTTCCTGGTTCAGTCTCGGAAGGTTGTGCATTTCTAAGAATTTGTCCATTTTTTCCAGGTTGTCCATTTTATTGGCATAGAGTTGCTTGTAGTAATCTCTCATGATCCTTTGTATTTCTGCAGTGTCAGTTGCTACTTCTCCTTTTTCATTTCTAATTCTCTTGATTTCAGTCTTCTCCCTTTTTTTCTTGGTAAGTCTGGCTAATGGTTGATCAATTTTGTTTATCTTTTCAAAGAACCAGCTCTTAGTTTTATTGATCTTTGCTATCGTTTCCTTCATTTCTTCTTCATTTATTTCTGATCTGATCTTTATGATTTCTTTCCTTCTGCTAACTTTGGGGATTTTTTGTTCTTCTTTTGTAATTGCTTTAAGTGTAAGGTTAGGTTTTTTATTTGAGATGTTTCTTGTTTCTTAAGGTAGGCTTGTGTAACTATAAACTTCCCTCTTAGAACTGCTTTTCCTGCATCCCATTGGTTTTGGGTCATTGTGTTTTCATTGTAATTTGTTTCTAGGTATTTTTTTATTTCCTCTTCGATTTCTTCAGTGATCTCTTGGTTATTATCTAGTGTGTTGTTTAGCCTCCATGTGTTTGTATTTCTTGCAGAATTTTTCCTGTAATTGATATCTAGTCTCATAGTGTTGTGGTCAGAAAAGATACTTGATAAGATTTCAATCTTCTTAAATTTACCAAGGCTTGATTTGTGACCCAAAGTTTGAGCTATCCAGGAGAATGTTCCATGAGCACTTGAGAAGAATGTGTATTCTGTTGTTTTTGGATAGAATGTCCTATAAGTATCAATTAAGTCCATCTTGTTTAATGTATCATTTAAAGCTTGTGTTTCCTTATTTATTTTCATTTTGGATGATCTGTCCATTGGTGAAAGTGGTGTGTTAAAGTTCCCTACTATGATCGTGTTACTGTTGATTTCCCCTTTTATGGCTGTTAGCATTTGCCTTATGTATTGAGGTGCTCTTATGTTGGGTGCATAAATATTTACAACTGTTATATCTTCTTCTTGGGTTGATCCCTTGATCATTATGCCGTGTCCTTCTTTGTCTCTTTTAATAGTCTTTGTTTTAAAGTCTATTTTGTCTGATATGAGAATTGCTACTCCAGCTTTCTTTTGATTTCCATTTGCATGGAATATCTTTTTCCATCCCCTCACTTTTAGTCTGTATGTGTCCCTAGGTCTGAAGTGGGTCTCTTGTAGACAGCATATATACGGGTCTTTTTTCATATCCGTTCAGCCAGTCTATGTCTTTTGGTTGGAGCATTTATTCCATTTACATTTAAGGTAATTATCAATATGTATGTTCCTATGATCATTTTCTTAATTGTTTTGGGTTTATTATTGTAGGTCTTTTCCTTCCCTTGTGTTTCCTGCCTAGAGAAGTTCCTTTAGCATTTGTTGTAAAGCTGGTTTGGTGGTGCTGAATTCTCTTAGCTTTTGCTTGTCTGTAAAGCTTTTAATTTGTCTGTCAAATCTGAATGTGATCCTTGCTGGGTAGAGTAATCTTGTTTGTAGGTTTTTCTCTTTCATCACTGTAAATATGTCCTGCCACTCTCTTCTGGATTGCAGGGTTTCTGCTGAGAGATCAGCTGTTAACCTTATGAGGATTCCCTTATGTGTTACTTGTTGTTTTTCCCTTGCTGCTTTTAATATTTGTTCTTTGTATTTAATTTTTGATAGCTTGAATAATATGTGTCTTGGCATGTTTCTCCTTGGATTTATCCTGTATGGGACTCTCTGTGCTTCCTGGACTTGATGAACTATTTCCTTTCCCGTATTCGGGAAGTTTTCAACTGTAATCTCTTCCAATATTTTCTCAGTCCCTTTCTTTTTATCTTCTTCTGGGACCCCTATAATTCAAATGTTGGTGCGTTTAATGTTGTCTCAGAGGTCTCTAAGACTGTCCTCAATTCTTTTCATTCTTTTTTCTTTATTCTGCTCTGCAGTAGTTATTTCCACTATTTTATCTTCCAGGTCACTTATCCATTCTTCTGCCTCAGTTATTCTGCTGTTGATCCCTTCTAGAGAATTTTTAATTTCATTTATTGTGTTGTTCATCTCTGTTTGTTTGCTCTTTAGTTCTTCTGTGTCCTTACTAAACGTTTCTTGTATTTTCTCCATTGTATTTCTGAGATTTTGGATCATCTTTACTATCATGATTCTGAATTCTTTTTCAGGTAGACTGCTAATTTCTCTTCATTTGTTAGGTCTGGTGACTTTTTACCTTACTCCTTCATCTGCTGTGTGTTTCTCTGGCTTTTCATTTTGCGTAAGTTACTGTGTTTGGGGTCTCCTTTTCGCAGGCTGCAGGTTCGTAGTGTCCGTTGTTTTTGGTGTCTGTCCCCAGTGGCTAAGGTTGGTTCAGTGGGTTGTGTAGGCTTCCTGGTGGAGGGGACTAGTGCCTGTGTTCTGGTGGATGAGGCTGGATCTTGTCTTTCTGGTGGGCAGGTCCACATCTGGTGGTGTGTTTTGGGGTGTCTGTGGCCTTATTATGATTTTAGGCAGCCTTTGTGCTAATGGATGGGGTTTTGTTCCTGTCTTGCTAGTTGTTTGGCATAGGGTGTCCAGCACCGTAGCTTGCTGGTCATTGAGTGAAGCTGGGTCTTGGTGTTGAGATGGAGATCTCTGGGAGATTTTCGCCGTTTGATATTACGTGGAGATGGGAGGTCTCTTGTGGACCAGTGTCCTGAACTTAGCTCTCCCACCTCAGTGGCATAGCCCTGATGCCTGGCTGGAGCACCAGGAGACTGTCCTCCACACAGGTCAGAATATAAGGGAGAAAAAAAAAAGAGAGAAGAAGATAAAATAAAATAAAGTTAGTAAAATAGTTATTCAGAAAAAAAATTTTTTTTAAGTAATAAAAAAATAAACCGGACAGACAGAACCCTAGGACAAATGGTAAAAGCAAATCTATACAGACAAAATCACACACAGAAGCATACACATACACACTCACAAAAAGAGAAAAAGGAGACAAAATATATATCGTTGCTCCCAAAGTCCCCCTCCTCAATTTGGGATGATTCCTTTTCTATTCAGATATTCCACAGATGCAGGGTACATCAAGTTGACTGTGGAGATTTAATCTGCTGCCCCTGAGGCTGCTGGGAGAAATTTCCCTTTCTCTTCTTTGTTCACGCAGCTCCCGTGTTTCAGCTTTGGATTTGGACTCACCTCTGCGTGTAGGTCGGTTGAGGGCATCTGCTCTTTGCTCAGACAGGACAGGGTTAAAGGAGCAGCTGATTCGGGGGCTCTGACTCACTCAGGCCTGGGGGAGGGAGGGGCACGGAGTGAGGGGCGAGCCTGCGGCGGCAGAGGCCAGCGTGACGTTGCATCAGCCTGAGGCGCGCTGTGCGTTCTCCCGGGGAAGTTGTCCCTGGATCACGGGACCCTGGCAGTGGCGGGTTGCACAGGCTCCCGGGAGGGGAGGTGTGGATAGTGACCTGTGCTCGCACAGGGGCTTCTTGGTGGCAGCAGCAGCCTTAGCGTCCCACGCCCATCTCTGGGGTCCGTGCTGTTAGCCGTGGCTCACGCCCGTTTCTGGAGCTCCTTTAAGCAGCGCTCTTAAGCCCCTCTCCTCCCGCACCAGGAAACAAAGAGGCAAGAAAAAGTCTCTTGCCTCTTCGGCAGCTCTAGACATTTTCCCGGACTCCCTCCCGGCTACCTGTGGCGCACTAGCCCCCTTCAGGCTGTGTTCACGCCGCCAACCCCAGTCCTCTCCCTGGGATCCGACCGAAGCCCAAGCCTCAGCTCCCAGCCCCGCCCACCCCTGCGGGTGAGCAGACAAGCCTCGGGCTGGTGAATGCCGGTCGGCACCGATCCTCTGTGCGGGAATCTCTCCGCTTTGCCCTCCGCACCCCTGTTGCTGCGCTCTCCTCCGCAGCTCCGAAGCTTTCCCCCTCCGCCCCCCGCAGTCTCCGCCCGTGAAGGGGCTTCTAGTGTGTGGAAACCTTTCCTCCTTCACAGCTCCCTCTCACTGGTGCAGGTCCCATCTCTATTCTTTTATCTCTGTTTTTCCTTTTGCCCTACCCAGGTACGTGGGGACTTTCTTGCCTTTTGGGAGGTCTGAGGTCTTCTGCCAGCGTTCAGTAGGTGTTCTGTAGGAGTTGTTCCACGTGTAGATGTATTTCTGATGTATTTGTGGGGAAGAAGGTGATCTCCGGGTCTTACTCTTCCGCCATCTTGAAGTTCCTCCCTGGATGTCTTTTTAAAAGAGGTGGAGTGGGCCCTTTCCTCCTTCCTGCTGCCTGTAATGCAGATGTATGATTGGAGCAGTAGCAACCATCAGGGCCATGGAAATGGAAGCATAAAGACAAGAAGAAGCTGCGGGCTGACACTGAGAAGATGCTACGCCAACCCTGGATTTGTGTGTGTGTGTGTGTGTGTGGTGTGAGAGAAAGAGAGAGGGGGAGAGAGAAAATTTCCTCTTAAATCTGAAATTAATTTACTCTTACTTGGGTCTTCTGTTACATACAGCCAAACCTATCCAACTAAATTTCTAGGATTAAGGTAAATCTAAAAGGACTTAACTTGAATGGGTTTTTTAAATTATTATCATTATTATTTGTCTTTTGTTTCCTAACTAACATTTAATACCTCCTATTTAGAAATATATTTTGTGTTATTCATCATCTACAACCCATGTTCACACTTAATAACATATGATTTTGTATTAATATTTGTTTCCTGACGGTATAAATCCCCCAGTAGTAATCTCCTTGATTCCAAGATCGAACTGCTTCTTAGAATTATTTATAGTTTTTAACTCCATACTAAAACATAAGCTTCTCAGTAAATACTTAGAGTTCTATTAAATGAATCATTAATGTTTATTATCAATGTATGTTATTTATAGTAGTCAAAACCACGTGTGTATGTGTGTGTGCCGCTCATGAAATTGTGAGGCAAGTTATTCGTATACCTGTTTTACATAGAAGGAAACAGAATCAGAGAAGTCCATAATCTGCAAATAACCTTCCTGGGATGCTCATCTTGGAAGAGAGAGAGCTAGAACCAAACCCTGGCCTTTATAATATGCATGGATTTTCCATCGCACCCTGCTGCCTTAAATTCACAAATAACTTTTTATGTATATTCGGATAAGGTCCCTGCTATGTAGAGCTAACAATTAAAATCATCAATGTGATCACTCCTTCATATTAGCAAATAATTATCCCTTTCCCTTACTGTGTTTCACTCTCAGCTTCATCCCTAGAAATGGTGGCAGGGTGATTTAGCCAAACACAGTACGCATGCTTCCCCCACCCCTAGTTTGGAGTTGTCCCTGGAAAGTGGTGACCAGCTTCTCTCCTTGCCTGTGATGCCATTCATTTCTCACATTTAAGTGGTTTGGGGTCCAAATGGTTTCCTGAAACTCACAGTAGACATAAGTGCCAATCAGTGAGTATTTTATATAGTCAGAGAACATGAATCTGCATGATTTGAAAACCTTACAGAAATGTGCTCCTTCTCCCAACTTAATTTAGCCTCAAATATTATTAGCATTAAAAGCTCATAATTTCATTTTTTTCTTTTAGTGTTTGTTTGTATTATTTCAGAACAGAAGTGGTTCCAAAGGAGAAAAACCTCAAAAATAATCTTCTGTACTCTTAATCTTTGAGCTGATGAATAGCTGTACCAGACCTACCTTGCAGCTGGATATATTCTCAATATTTTTTAAGGTTTTGGGTCTCAATTTTCAACTCTAGTCTTTAGTTATCTGTAGTAATATTTTCTTCTTTGTTGTAAACCTATATATCTTACCATCTACTCAAAATTAATCATAACAGGTTGTTCTAATCTCAAAAGTAAACATCCTTCCCATCTCTTTGCATTACTATCCACGGAGGAAGTGGGAGAAAGCAGATGGAATAGGCAAGTTAATCTCAGATAATGCAGTAATTTTGTGCAGCACATACATTTTCCAAAGAAAAAGTATTAACTGCTTTTGTTATCCTTTAGATAAAAGTCTGAGTACTGGGAGGGAGGGAAGAGTCATGGAGTTTAAAGCTTACATACTGACTTTTGTGATCTAAAATGCAGTGTATCTCTGGAAACTTACTTTTCTTTCAAGAATAGACTGTGGCAGTATGACTAAGAACAGAAAACAAACTCCATGTATTCTTCTACAGTAATAGAGAAGGTAATCCAAACCCAGAGAGCCGAGTCAATTCTACAGTATCAGCGTGGAAGGGTAGAAATTGCATGATGATCTCCCAAATTTTGAAAGGCTGAAGCGACTTTTCATTATTCTGAAGTCTTTGGGTGTAGAGTGAGAAGGCGTGATGTCACTGAATTTCCTGTGCCACAGAAAGGATAGCTGCTTCTAGGGGTTGTCTGACTCTCCACCAGAGCCTAGGCAGTGTTGGAACATGGCCCTTGCAGTGAGCCCAGATGGCCTGTTGTAGCAAACAACTGCGACATCTCAATGACCTACCCCTCCAAACTTTCTCACTTCTAGTCCAGTGAGGGTTGGCATGGGGGTCAGGTCTACAGTTGTTCAGGAACCCAGGTATCTTTGCTCTAGTGACCCTACCATCACCCGGGGCCCACAGAGCTCTACTAGCTCTTCTGCACTCAAGAAAAGATGGAGAACATGGAAGATTGCTCAGGGACTTTTGTAGGCTAGACACACATGTAGCTTATTTGGTTCCATCCACCTGCCCACTTGCCAGACTTTAGTCATCAAGCACACCTAACTTTAAGGAAGGCTGGAAAATGTGCTCTACCTGTGAGCCCAGGAGGGAAAAAAGAAGAGTTTTGGTGAACAGCCAGCCAGAATAATTATGAACGGGAAAGGTGGCAGGATACAGAAAAAGGTGAAGGTAGATAAGCAAAAGTAGACTGTTTGATTGAGTTGGGAGGAGCTGAGATAGAAGGCATTGGTGGAGATGTTGCCTTTGAATAAGGAGGAGAAAAGCACATTCTCTAGGACTAGAGAGAAGGCAATGCAAGTATGAATAGGCACTTTATGGAGGACTCCACAACCACAACATTTCATTCTAATCTCCAGGGGAACTCATGAGACAGACAGCAGATCCAAAAGCAAGATCACCACAGAGAGTTGTGTAGTTTGTGTGTTGCACAAAAGTGTCCTGCCAAGAAAGCAGGAAGGGATGAATATCAGCTATTGGTCAGATTTCTACACTGTGTGCCCTGGGGGGAGTTTGCATCCTCCTGGAAGAGGGGTGCACTTTCCTTGGCACAAACTCATCTTGTGCCTGAGGGGCTACAGATCACCTGAATGAGGTGCCTTTTTCTAATTCAACCATCCAGAGAAGGTAGCTTTTCCTAAATTCACACAAAGGTACCATATGGGTTAACAGTGGCCCCACTCAAAATTAGGGGTGACTTGGACAGACTACAGCAGATATATGAGAAGTGTGCCTCCCCTCTATGGGGGTCTGGGAACATTCTGGAAGGGACACTGGAGAAGGGTCCTCAAGTTCCCAGATCTGGGTCCTTACATTATAGCATTGTTATTTTATTTGAGTTACTCCCTTTTCCTGTATTTTAGACAGACTGTAGAACATTTCTGTCATGTCCTAGAGTTTTATGAAGACGTTGTAAGGAGGCTGTTCTTCTTAGAACCTTACCTTCATTGCTAGTTACTGCTAGGAGCTTGCAGTGACATGGGTTTTGCTGGTAGTGGAAAATTTTTTGTGCTGGGAGTGAATATAAGTAGATCAAACTTTGTCCCTAACTAACTAGATGTCCTTGAGAGTCGTTGTGCATCTTGGACCCCACCTTGCCTCAGCTGTAAAGTGGTCTCATTTTATTAGTTCTGACGATTCCTTGAGAACATGATTACCAACGTCCCCTTAAGTTCTGATATTTCTAGATTCTAGGGGATGTAGCAGGCACAACAGTTTAGACAAAGATATCTTCATGTAAAAATTTAGGAAACCCAGGAATGTACAACCTTGCATTTATAAGTTTTAACAAAAATAAACAAAACTACTTATTTAGAATTCAAAAAATAAAATACCTTTGTAAAACTTTCATAAACTACTTAGCATGATTATAAAGCAGATAAATAGTGAAATAAATCTACAACATGAAATTTAGTATGTAAATATATATATTCTTTCCTCACTGGGGCCAGTATTACAGAGTAAATAGTCCAGCTGTAATAAAAAAAAAAAATTCTTCCAAACTCTTAGTGGAGTTTGGCATGTGTTTCTAGGCCCCTTCATTCTGGTGTGAATATGGCCTTCTACAAGGACGGTGGTGAGCCCTTACTGAAATTTTCCCTTTGGATAAACCATTTGGAATGACAAAGAATATTAAAACGGCACAGGTTTCCAGACAAGGTAGTTTATTTATGTTTTTAGTCGTACTGTGTATCACATTTTGCTGTCTTTAAATATGTGCTTCACGTCCTTGAAATTCTCCGCTGGTCACCTTTATCTCTCATTTCTTATTCCTTAATAACAGTCCTAATCAAGCCTTTACTACTTGAATGTGTTGTTAAATATCTTTAAGGAGGTTACTGTTTTATCTCTGATTATGTGACCAAAACATATCATCAAATATTTATTGTACCATCATTATTAAGACATTTAATCCCTATACAAAGAATTTTAAAGCTACCCTAGTAAATAATTTAAAGGTTTCAAGGCTAACCAAATCCAAAACAAAAAGATCGTAGCATAAAAGCTATTCGTATCAGAAAAGCAAATGAGGGCAGTATTTGCATTTTGAATCAGAATGGTGGTGGGCTGAAGCATGGGTGGTTAATAATGATGTCTAACTGACAGAACCAAATGCACTGTGATGAAAGGAAATTCAGGATAAAAAAATGATCTAGTTAGAAGCAAAAGAAAAGATCAAATAGTAGAAACCTTTCTTTTCAAACTAGGAAAATGAGACCCAGAGAGCGTAAATGACCTTCTGAAGAGAGCACAGCTGTTTAGTGACAGAACCTGGACTTAGGGGACCCTTGACTACTGGTCAGGCTTGCCTCCTTCCTTCCTTCCTCTCTCCCTTCCTTCCTCTCTCCTTCCTCCCTCCCTCCCTCCCTCCCTCCCTCCCTTCTTCCCTTCCTCCCTTCCTCCCTTCATTTTCTTTTTTCTTTTTTTGGCCACGTCCGGTCTTCATTGCAGTGCACAGTCTTCTCTCTAGTTGTGGCATGTGGGTTTTCTCTAATTGTGGCGCTCGGGCTCCAGAACACGTGGGCTCTGTAGTTTCTGGCACACGGTCTCTCTTGTTGAGACGCATGGGCTCAGTAGTTGTGGCGCACTGGCCCAGCTGCCCCACAGGCCCAGTTGCCCCATGGCATGTGGGATCTTAGTTCCCCGACCAGGGGTCGAACCCACATCCCCTGTATTGGAAGGCAGATTCTTTACCACTGGACCACCAGGAAAGTCCCCTCAGGCTTTCTTTCTATTTTATGTACCTCCAAGAAAATATGCAGAATCCTAGGGCTTCGATCCACTCCCAGCTGCACCTGACAGTGGAACCTGGGAACAGTCAAGGAACCCTTCTGGGCCTTCCATCCTCATCTGTAACATGATAAGGCTGGACCTTATCATTAGATAAGGTCTTCTTTAGCCCGCAATTGCTCTGCTTTCCTGCCGTGGTTCATTTTTGTTGGTAATATAGACCAAATCTTTTTCTCTGGCACAATTTAAACTTATAATTTCAGAACTATAACTATGGATATGAGGCTCTTAATCATCAAGGCATTTTTTTAAACACTTAAGCCGATGCAATTTTCAGAAATTCAGAAAACAAATTTTGCAATCAGTTTTCCCAGTGGTTGAAAAGAAGGTAAAAGGACAGAGAGGAGAGGCATAATTATATGGTAAATTTAGTCAACAACTGTTCAGATAAAATGTCAAAAAGTAAAGGCCTCTATCAGGCATTTTAACTGTACCCTGACTCACCATATTACGGATTTTCCTCCATGAGATCTATGTCTATTAGGAGCATGACCTCTGGTCCCTGGCCTAGATTCTAATACTGGCCCTTCTCCCTGCAAATGATATGACCTTGAGGAAGTGATGTCTCTAAACCTCAGTTTTCTCATGTATGAAATGGGAATAAGAGTAATACTTACTTCATAGTGGTTAAGGGAATAAATGGCAATAATGTATATAACATTTGGCATGCCTAACACATGGTAAACACTTAAGAAGTATTCTTTCTGAATAGTTAGTTCCTATGCTGTACAAATCGTTAAATAATTTGAACATTGCCTTCTGTCTATAATGAGGAGTGATTGGGAAGAGAGATAACATTACCAAGCAGAGAAGTACCTGGCCTGGTGCCAGCTCACTGAGGGAGTTCTTGGTAGGTAGTGGCTGCTTGAACTGATGGTTCAATGGCCCTATAACAGACCAAGGCAACACTAAGGATTGTTTCAAAATCAGTACTCTTTTAGGAACCAATATTATTTAGATAATCTGCCTATTGTCTTCCTCCTTAATATATATACTCTTAGTTTTCTTCTTTTCCCTCACCTTTGATTACAGGGCTGGTATGAAGAAAAATGAGTATATGAAATGAGGATGTATAATATTTTATAAATTTAGATTTCACACGATTTTCATTGCTCCTCCATAAAACTCATGGCAAATCTTCATAAGAAATTTTTTATTTATTTGCCTGAAGATTACTTTAAACCTATCCTTTATTTTCCCTTACCAAAGTATAAAGCTGTGCTGCTAGTAAAATTATCTTTTGAGTTACTTGCAAGCTACTCAGTATCTTTAACCAACTGAGCTAATTTCTTGTGTTCTTTCATAGTATTTCTTTACATCTTACCATTTTGTCACCATAAAAATGATTTTGCAATTCATCATATAACTTTTATTAATTAATCACATACAGGATAAAAAGCAATGAAACACAAAGTAACAACCATAGGCCTCCCTTCTAAGTTTTCTACCATAAAATAGATGACACAGAAATGACATCATGTGTTGAGTGATAAACAAATACAAGTTTGTATGATAGACTTATATTGCAACTAACTGAACTATGCCAAGACAGTGCGTAAAAGACTTCTAATGTGTGTATGGTTCAGTTTTTAAAGTTACAATTTCTATCTGATATCTGGGAAATCTCAGGGGAGCATAAGCAGGTGGAGAAGGCATGGGGACAGACAGCTCTTAGATGTATTGCTCTGGGACGTCGTGTCCTGGCACCAGGCTCTCAGAATTTTGCACACATTATCTTACGTAAATCTCACCACAGTATCATGAAGTGAGGGTTCTTATCTCTCCAAGCACAGAAGTCACTTTTCCCTGAGTCTCACAAGCAGTAATAAGCTTAGAAAGAACGGCAAATTCCCTGTTGTTTCCACTCTACCATGTTTCTAGGATAAAGTAAAATTCAATCTTTTATGGGCATTTTCTTCGTACCAGTGTATAGCTCAACTACTTGTCACTGAATTACCACATCTGGAGCTGTTTCATCTTTTTGCTTACATTTTACTTTTATACACTGTTATTAAAGAAAAGCTGCATTCCAGGAAGAAACACAGGCTTTTATTCAGACATAAAAATAGGCTAATAGCAATGACAGGATGACTGTGAAAGGGGAAAAAAGCACACGATATTGCCAGATCTATATTGGGAGTTAGTGTTCATCAGCAAAGAACTTGAGCATGTCATATTGTGAAATAACATGATAGAAGATACAATGTGGTGGATGCTATGACTGATTCCATTTATGATATGGTGTGTTGATATATCCTGTTTCCTTGGGGAATGCACTGAGGATGAAAGGAGAAAGGAATCCTTCTAAAGTGCATTGAATAATCGTCTGAGTCTGAATGGATTTTGGTGATACCACCATGCACAATGACTCCACGAGGATAATGAAAGACCAGGCTCTTTGAATGCACATTGTACCATTCTCCAGCTATTGACATCACTCAGATACGAATTATTCCAACAGGATGGAATCTCCAAGGATTATTCTGTGGATCCCAGGGACAATGTGGAAGGGACAAAGGCCAAATGACACTTATTTGTGAATTGCTGTTTTTATAAGTATAACACAATAAAGCTTCACATTTTCATTGGTAATCAGAAGGACAAGTAATGAAAAGAAAAATCTCTCCATATGGAAGGAATCAGGAACATTGTCAAGAATATATTTAAAATCATAATTATGGAAGATTCATCTACTCAGAGGTTAGATAAAAAGAATACTGATTTAATCATGATGCTTAAAATTTAGTACAGAGGAGGCAATGGAATAGAAGAGACCAAACACTCTTGTAAGAACTGAACAAAGCACTGAACATTTTTGTAATGTGAAAAAGCTCCGTTTATCTATCTATTTATAGTGCACATAGTGGGAATGTACAATTTTTTGGAAACCGTTATTGTCAAGCATCAAGCTGAAGTAGTAAAAATGTAATTATTGAAGGATACAATGGGGAGATTAAAGTAACATAAGGAGATCTTTTTAGAGCCTTCCACTCATTCTACTCTTCTTAAAACTTTTAATAAAAATGGTTTTATTTTGATCAAAATATTTAAACTCAAGAATCTGACTGCTTTATTAAAGTCTGGAGCTAGGACAATGAGGGAATATTCACCAAAGCACTGCAGAAACAGATGTGGTGAGTAGACTATTTGTCCTTAATCTTTGCTAGTCAGTGGTGCCCTTGGCTGGGAAATTTTCCTTCATTGCAACTTCAGTAAAGTATGGATATTCTAGATATGCTTCTCTCTTCAGGGTGACATTTAGGAATAATTGTTCTCTTGTGGAAAAACAGATTTGCCCCTTACTATGTAGAAGGTTCCTATAGGTAATCTTGTACCTGTTTGTGTTTTTTTAAATTAATTAATTAATTTTTGGCTGCATTGGGTCTTTGTTGCTGCGAACGGGGTCTACTCTTCATTGTGGTGCGCGGGCTTCTCATTGCGATGGCTCTTCTCTTGTTGTGGAGCATGGGCTTTAGGAGCGCAGGCTTCAGTAGTTGTGGCACGTGGGCTCAGTAGTTGTGGCTCACAGACTCTAGAGCTCAGGCTTAGTAGTTGTGGCGCATGGGCTTGGTTGCTCCGCGGCATGTGGGATCTTCTCAGACCAGGGCCCGAACCTGTGTCCCCTGCATTGGCAGGCGGATTCTTAACTGCTGAGCCATCAGGGAAGTCCCTTGTGCCTATTTTATAGTTGATGCTTAGGGAGGTGAAAAGGCTTGGAGAAATAAGGAAATGTGCCCTGGGGTCAGGCCAGAGCCCATCTGTAATTCCAGAGTCCATTGTATAAAATAAGCCATTTGGTTACACATCGTAAATGGCTCTACATTGTAGAATAATAATATGTACCTACTGCCAGAATTACTGACGATATAGGCTAGTTATCTATATAACACACATGATTCTTTTTTAAAAATACTGTTCATATACCACAAAGTAAATCGTAAAGTGAATTTAAAGATGGATTATGTGATCAACTACATTTTCATCTAAACACTTGATTTGTGTAGTAGCCTCGGTTGCCAAGAATTTCACCTTTCCTAATAAAAAGTTATGGATATTTTTTACCTTCTCAACTAAAACCATATTATCTTAATGCACAGTAGTAAAATTCTTGGCTGCAGAATGGAAGTTACAGGATGGAAAGTTTATGTTTGTTATATATTATTTAATATCTAAATTGTTTGGCTCTAAAAGTTTCAGTAGAACAGAGAAACACTTTATCTTGGATTTTAAGAACAAACCAATATTTGGCAGGACCCAGGGCAACCCCAGTTTTTTCTGCTTTTTAGAGGGCAGAATACAAGAGCTGAGAACCCTGTGTTCTAGCCCTTGCTCCGAATTTGATAATGAAGGTGATCATGGCCCACACTCCATCCCACAGCCCACAAATGCCTGCTCTTTTTCCTTGGTGGCTGGTGTAAGAGACAAAAGGCATGTGTTAGTTTCTTTAACTCACCCCAAGCACATGATCATTATGTACTTTTCTGTTCCACATAAACAGACATCACTGGCTTGATTGGAAACCAAGAAGAGTGTGTATTGAAATTTCATCCTTGGAAAGGAAGAATCAAACCTATTTGCTGGCATCACTTTCACAGTAGTTTTATATTCAGTCTAAATCTTTTGCAAACTATGAGTTGCACCTACATTCAATTACTTTGCCATTTAAGAACAGGGGGCAAGGAAATACCCACAGTTCATTCAGTCACTTTTCTTTTTTAATGTTTATTGTTTCTTGCTTCTGAATGTAAACATTTTTTTCTGGCCCAGTGGACTTACCAAGTCATTTATGAATCCAAGAGGGGTGAAGAGGAGTAATACTGAGTACTGGTTAAAGTCACAATGCTCACTGATTTTTTTTTTTTTTTTTTTTTTACATTTCTAATGTCTTATTTCTGAAAGAAAATGGAGACAACATGTAGTCTACTGTGAAAGAGACAAGTTTTAGGTTATCAGAAAACTGCCTTCAAAGCTCATTTTGAAAATACATGGCTTAGATAAAATAACATAGAAAATGAAAAGAAAAATCGAGGTTTACACCTGATTCACAGAACTTTGAAGCTGATTGTGATTTTTGAAATAATGTAATCCAGTCTACTATTTGAATAACATGAGGTTTAGTGAAGTTATGGGGTTTGCCAATTGGGCCATACAACTAATTAATAGCAGTGCTGGGACTAGAACCCACATTTGTAGTGGCTGAACAAAGCATGCTTGCATGTGGTTAGAATAGGAGCCAGAGGAGCTTATGAAATAAAGAAGGGTGGGCGTTTCTATGCTGAATTTCTGAGTGACCCGTAAGTCCTTTCCCAAACAGTGGCTATGCCCTCTTGGAGTGGGAGGGCAATTGAGTTTAAATACAACTAAAATTATTCTCTATTGTCTACATGCTCTTCAACAGCAATTTTTTAATATTAGACTATGGACCACCATCTGAATCACCTGGGATATTTCTCAGAGATGGAGATTCCAGGACCTCATGCAGTCTTACTGAGTCAGAATCCCTGGGAAATGACCCAGAGAATCTACATTTAAACAAACTCTCTGATGATGTATATGGACACAGGTTTGAGAAAGCACTTGTGAAGAAGCTGAATTAAAGGGGAATGATGGTCCCCTCCCTGAATGGGATCTGAATATATACATATACTGAAGAGAGTATGGCTATATTAAATTGATATTTGGACAGTGGCTTTGGTGATTAGGAAACTTTATTTTAGAACTTAAAAAAATAAGAAATAGAATTAATCTGTAAGAATGTAGTTAATAATACCTGATTATTTTTCACATAGTGTTCAGTGAGTATAATCCTTTTTTTAAAATTTATTTATTTTTGTCTGTGTTGGGTCTTCATTGCTGTGCACGGGCTTTCTCTAGTTACAGTGAATGGGGGCTACTCTTCGTTGTGGTGCACAGGCTTCTCATTGTGGTGGCTTCTGTTGTTGCGGAGCACAGGCTCTAGGTGCGCTGGCTTCAGTAGTTGTGGCTCACGGGCTTTAGAGCACAGGCTCAGTAGTTGTGGCACATGGGCTTAGTTGCTCCGCAGCATATGCAATCTTCTCGGACCAGGGCTCGAACCCATGTCCCCTGCACTGACAGGCCGACTCTTAACCATTGCGCCACCAGGGAAGCCCTCAATGTAATTCTTTGATTTAAATATAGGAGTTGTCTTTTATTATGCATGGAATTTTTATTTAGTTTTGATACTAGTTTTGATAATCCAAGGCCATCTTGAGGATGTATTAAGCATTCTGCATCATTTGAACACAAAGGGATTGTTCTCGAAGTTTTATTTGAAGTAAAGTAAAGTGATAGTGACAACGATGAATAAATTGATTTTTGAAAAAGAATCTGCTGTCACTATGCATGTTTTTCTATAGTGTTTTCAGTAATTCCATCAGTGTTTTTATAGTTTCATGTGTTTATACCTTATTTGCTTCCATGATATTGTAGTGGATAATAATAAGTAGTTTTTAATATAATGAAGTTATAATGTAATTACATTAACTAAAGAGATATTTGGATACTCTAAGTGGTTTATTTAGCTTTGTGCTCCTTAGCAGTTAAGTCAAAAAAGGAATGCAAAAAAAAATTACATCCTAGCATTCAAAACCATGTTCTTCAGATTTTCCTTTAGTTCTTTAATTATTTAGAGAGATTTTAATTATTTAGAGAGATTTTAATAGTGTTCTGAAAGCAAGAGTTTTGTCTTGTAATGAGCCTGGGAAATGGGTCTGTTAAATCCCCTTCTTGGAGGCTCAGTATACATTAGCAAGTTGAAGTCTTGAGAGCATCCTACAGTTAAAAAAACAGCCATAAAAAGAAATGAAATTGAGCTATTTGTAATGAGGTGGATAGACCTAGAGTCTGTCATACAGAGTGAAGTAAGTCAGAAAGAGAAAGACAAATACTGTATGCTAACACATATATATGGAATTTAAGAAAAAAAAATGTCATGAAGAACATAGGGGTAAGACAGGAATAAAGACACAGACCTACTAGAGAATGGACTTGAGGATATGGGGAGGGGGAAGGGTAAGCTGTGACAAAGTGAAAGAGCGGCATGGACATATATACACTACCAAACGTAAGGTAGATAGCTAGTGGGAAGCAGCCGCATAGCACAGGGAGATCAGCTCGGTGCTTTGTGACCGCCTGGAGGGGTGGGATAGGGAGGGTGGGAGGGAGACGCAAAAGGGAGGGGATATAGAAACATATGTATATGTATAACTGATTAAATTTGTTATAAAGCAAAAAAAAAAAAGAAACCTGTTCAATTTTTGAGTCTTGATTCAATTGTTAAACAAATTTAGTTTCACAGATAGAGACTTTCACTATTCACACATAATAACATCCTCCACGATAATTTTCTTTTAAAACTATTTTGGAAACTGTTCAGTTACATAATTCTCATTCTGGTGAAGGGAAGCATTCTATTCCTTCAAGACACAGTAAAAAGAAATTCACCATGGAGGGAAAGGAGATTTTTACAGGGGCATTAAAAAACACAGCAGATAGGAACTTCAACAGAAAACACAGAAGGATTCTTTGTATAATCATGTCTTCCATTGGCTCTCAATGAATGTCTCTGCATGAACATGAATGTATAATTTGGTATCAGTGGTTCTGTAGTGGAGGAATCTCACGTTGTTTAGATGTGCACCTTCCCAAACATGTAACTTGACACAAGACTGGAGCTCAGACCACCTAGGAACAGGATTCCTTAACTCTCTTTATTAAATATCACTTCTGATAGCCTGACGTTTGATAGGCTTGGAGAGAGCAAAGAAAAGATTATACTCTATGAGTCCTCTGTGTTTCTCATGGAAGGGGAAGAAGAAAACAAAAAAATTTTACAATTTTTATGGAAACACAGAAGACCCCAAATAACCAAAGCAATCTTGAGGGGAAAATACTGACGTGGAGGAATCAGGCTCCCAGACTTCAGACTATACTACACAGCTACAGTAATCAAAACAGTATGGTACTTGCACAAAAACAGAAATATGGATCAGTGGAACAGGATAGGAAGCCCAGAGATAAACCCATGCACCTTTGGTCACCTAATCTATGACAAAGGAGGCAAGAATATACAATGGAGAAAAGACAGTCTCTTCAGTAACTGGTGCTGGGAAAACTGGACAGCTACATGTAAAAGTATGAAATTAGAACACTCCCTAACACCATACGCAAAAATAAACTCACAATGGATTAAAGACCTGAATGTAAGGCTGGACATTATGCAACTCTTAGAGGAAAACATAGGCAGAACACTCTTTGACATAAATCACAAGAAGATCTTTTTTGACCCACCTCCTAGAGTAATGGAAATAAAAATAAAAATAAACAAATGGGACCTAATGAAACTTCAAGGCTTTTGCACAGCAAAGGAAACCATAAACAAGACAAAAAGACAACCATTAGAATGGGAGAAAATATTTGCAAACGAAGCAACTGACAAAGGATTAATCTCCAAAATATACAAACAGCTCATGCAGCTCAATATCAAAAAAACAAACAACCCAATCAAAAAATGGGTGGAAGACCTAAATAGACATTTCTCCAAAGAAGACATATAGATGGCCAAGAGGCACATGAAAAGATGCTCAACATCACTAATTATTAGAGGAATGCAAATCAAAATTACAAGGAGGTATCACCTCACACCAGTCAGAATGGTCATCATCAAAAAATCTACAAATAAGAAATGCTGGAGAGGGTGTGGAGAAAAGGAAACCGTCTCACATTGTTGGTCACAATGTAAATTGATACAGCCACTGTGGAGAGCAGTATGGAGGTTCCTTAAAAAACTAAAAACAAAACTACTACCATATGACCCAGCAATCCCACTCCTGGGCATATACCTGGAGAGAACCATAATTGAAAGAAACACATGCACCCCAATGTTCATTGCAGCACTATTTACAATAGCCAGGACATGAAAGCAACCTAAGTGTCCATCAACAGAGGAATGGATAAAGAAGATGTGGTACATGTATACAATGGAATATTTCTAGCCATGAAAAGGAACAAAACTGGGCCATTTGCAGAGACACAGATGGACCTAGAGACTGTCATACAGAGTGAAGTAAGTCAGAAAGAGGAAAACAAATATTGTATAATAGCGCTTATATGTGGAATCTAGAAAAATGATACAGATTAACTTATTTGCAAAGCAGAAATAGAGACACAGATGTAGAGAACAAACATGGATACCAAGGGGGGAAGGGGGGATGGGATGAATTGGGAGATTGGGATTGACATACAGATAGTACTATGTATAAAATAGATAACTAGGGGCCTCCCTGGTGGCGCAGTGGTTAAGAGTCCGCCTGCCGATGCAGGGGATACGGGTTCGTGCCCCGGTCTGGGAGGATCCCATATGCCGCGGAGCGGCTGGGCCTGTGAGCCATGGCCGCTGGGCCTGCGCATCCGGAGCCTGTGCTCCGCAACGGGAGAGGCCACAACAGTGAGAGGCCCGCATACCGCAAAAAGAAAAAAAAAAAATAGATAACTAATGAGAACCTACTGTACAGCACAGGGAACTCTACTCAGTGCTATGTGATGACTTAAATGGGAAGGAAATCCAAAAAGGAGGGGCTATATGTATATGTATAGCTAATTCACTTTGCTGTACAGCAGAAACTCACACAACATTGTAAAGCAGTTATACTCAAAAATTAATTTAAAAAAATAAAAAAGAAAAGAAAACAAAGACAGGATTGGTACCTAATTAGGAAGGAAGATAAAGCTCACTTGAATCTTACCCAGAGCACCTCACAGAGAGGTGTGCTGCAGAGTTTCCTCCAGGAGCACATGGAGTCTGATCTGGTGCCTGGATTAGGGTTCAGTTAAGTCCCCAATTTCCAAGCTACGGAACAAGACTTTTTCACCTGGACTTTTTGAAGATCAAGAGTAACTAGCCGTTGTAATCAGCCATAAGAATTTCAGAACTATTCCTGTAGCACTACTCTTTCTTTGCAGTATGCCTGCCAGCATGAGTTAACCAAAACATATAATTCCGGACAACTGAAAATAATTGACCTGCTAATTGAGTAACTCAGATATTGAAATTTTATAAAATTACAATTAACACAATAGGAGACAAAGAAGAAGAGAAAGAGAAGAATCCAAAATCAGAGAGAACTTAACTTTTAAAAGAAACAAACAAAAAGATACCATAACCTACTGTGTCGGAACCATAAATAACAAAACAGAAAAGGTCATATTATATTGATGAGTTTGAAAACAGTGTGGAATCTAAGTCTTGAACATTACCTCATTATGTTATTGTAAGTCAATAGTGAACATAAATGCAATTAGTAGAAACAGAAGTAAAGAGAAAAACAGAATAATTAAAGCGAAGTTCATTCCATTTACATTATTAATAAGTATAGGCAATTAGTATAATGTTCTTTCCTCCTTCAAGTGTCTGCTTGCAGTAAGTATCTTCACTTTAGTAACATTCTATGAAAACTGTACGAATGCTGTGCATTAAAAAATATTTCTAAATAAGTAACTTTGCTATGTCTAGTCAAGATTTTTAATCATAGGGCATAAATCCTTTTTTATTTTTAAGTTGTTAACATGTTCAGCTTTATGAAAAACCCTTCCAGGAAACATTTTTCAGATTCGGAGTTTAGAGTGAACAGATGCTTTACTTCCTTTCTTAGTTTGTTGAGGTTGAACTATCCCAGCACAATAAACTTGACATAAAATCTAAGCATATAAAATGAAACAAGCCTTTCTCTTTATAGTCATGTCTCACCAACCAACCAAGGGCTGGGATTTGTGAATATTTAAGTAAAGGCTATACGTTTGCTTGAATATCTGGTAAACATCCACCTAGTGAGGTCACAACCTCCACTTTGCACAGAGTGCTTTATTTGTCTGGGATTGGATCTTGTGTTGTTAACACTGCCATTTGTGTGATCATCTGGTAGGTGGCCTAGCTCAGTTTACAGCAAATACATTCGTTTCAGTCTTGAGGTCATAGCCTCAGTGCCAAAAGGAGCCCTCCAATGACTTTTGAACAGACTTGGTTGGTTGGTGAATGATGCTGATGTATGCATGCCTTAGATTAGAGGGAAGGAACATCACTAGTTGGCCTGTTAATTAGAAATAATGAGGGAAAGGAAATTAAATCCTGTTGCCTCCTTGCCCCGATTCAAAGAGACACTGATCAATTGAAGCTTCTAAAAGTTCACTTTCAAATTATCTCAAGTCCTTAATGATGCTTACTCAAGTTCCTGCTCTCAGAGTTTCTTCTACATGTGCAATTTCTGCTGCATCCAGGGGTGATCTACGAGTCAAAAAGATGCACTGAGTTAAGGCAGGTGGAAGGCGGAATGAGGTGCTTTTACTAGTCTTCAAAGACACAGATTTATCCTGAAAATAATTTTGGATGAAAAAGAACAGCTTTTTAAACTAAGAAACACAATGTTCATATTGTACATAAATATACTTTGGATGTTATTTGAGAATCCCAGGACACTGCTTTTGGTTTCCATTTAGTGAATTGAAACATAAAAGGTATAAACTTTAAAAAACTATTTAGAATATTATTGAATTTTGTTTGACACCAGAGACGACAGCGAATGTGATTAATTGACACTCATAATTGCAGTTTCATTCCAGTGGTTATTGCTTGTCAGTATCAATTAATAGCTCAACCAAAACCTCATTCATTCCAGAATATTAAAGATGATGGCTTGTGGGAATTATGCTAAACTAGCACTTTCAATTAGATTTTGAATTTTATAGGGTACTGAATAATAGTTTATGAGTTTATAATAGTAAGTACCAGAGAGTTATTGTTGAATTGTAATTACTATAATTATGTATGTTTATGTGGAGAATTGTAATTAGCATTGTCTTCATCTTTAAAAATAGACAATTGTACTTAATTTTTCACTCAATGTATAGTTTCTGAAGTTCATTGTATAAGGGAATGGGCTTCAAAAATAACCAGTTCCAATAATATGGAAGAAGTGTATTGAGCATGACTGTCAGCTTATCAGGGAGGAAAAAAGATTGTCAGGTAAACACAACCTGACAAGATGCAGATCAAGAAATGAAGCTACTGTGCATCCTATGCATAGTCTGAACTCTGTGTTAGAGTTTTCTTTTCCTATTGTATAAATTATTTGACATACAAGTTTATAAAAACAAATATATATCTCACCAGACACTAATGTGCCTGTTTATTGATCTTGGACTTCTCAGCCCACAGAACTGTGAGAAAAAAATTTCTGTTGTTTATAGGTGACCAAAAAAAAAAAAAAAAGGATGTTTAAGAGCAGCAGAATGGAATGCAGTACAGCTTCCTAGTTGAAAGGATTACTTGAATTTCATTTTGCTTCTAGAATCTTTATGAATTTGCTTCCAACATTATTTTGTTTATAGAATTCAAGGTTTCATCCATCCTCAGAATATTAGAGAAAACGTATAAATTTCAAATTTGATGCCATAAAATATAAGCTTTGTATTTACATAGTAATACTGCATAAACAGTCTACAGGGCATTTAGCATTTATATAATAACTTCAAAAAGTAGATGGCAGAGAATTAAGCAATCCACTCCTGAATTTAAATTCAAAACTAAAATCTGATAAAATCATTTAACTGGAATATTCAGAGTGGATTGAAGCCCACTATATGTAGGTCCAATTGCTTTTTTCTTAGTATAATTGAACCAGTAGCATTCAACTAAAAAGAAAAGAAAAATTAGGGACTATATGATCAAATGAAGTAAATGTTGAAGGAAAGTCTGGTTATTTGAGAAACATGAAGATTGTCCCAGTTCACCCAAATGACTCTGGTCCAATTGACTGTGTGGTACTTGTACGTTAATGTGATTGAAAAAGAAATAAATGGACTAGGTCACAGGTTTCAATTTTGCTTTATCTAGATTTCACTTTATTATCAACTTGATTTCTGAAAAATTGCTCACATTTTTTAAAAATTTGTGTATTTTGAGCTCAAATTATGCTATATTTTGTTTTATATTATTTCTTCATTAATGAGTCAGGTACCTTTTTCAGTGTCAATATAAATACAGGAAGTGCAGGGAGCATAAAGTTAGATCATGAGTGAATCTGAAGCAGGATGACACCATATGGAAGAACAAGAATGTTATCTGTCATGTTCTAGATACATTTCTTCCATAAATATTGCTAGAGATGCCATTAACCATTCTGGCAACACTGATGCCTTGTGTTGAACTCTGTCAAAGAAAATTTTCACTTATGGGCTGTTAGCAATATCTTCCCTAGCAACCTGTGCTATGTATTCAGTTTTTTGAAACCTAAGAGCAGGATTTGTGACATAGTACTTCTTGAATTGGATGCCTTGTGCTCTATTCTCACCTCCTCTCTACATAGAGTAGAGCTCTGTAAGCTCTGTGAGTTATAGAAGGTAGCTTCACTTCTCTTTGCCTTGGTTTTCTTATCTGTAAAGTGGGAATGATAGTAACTATCTCATAGCCCTTTTTTAAGGACTAAATGTACAGGAAAACATGTAGAAGAGTACCCATACATACTAAGGGCTTAAATAAAAGCTGCCATTGTTAGGATTGCTTTTATTCTTTTTATATCATGGATTGGATTGTTAAGAGCTGACTGTGCAATCTTGGTTTAAGCCTGGATATGATCTCTCTCAGAACCCGACACACTGTTAATGTCAGCCCATCATTCCAGCCTGTCAATTTACTTTAGATCCTGATGTTGTTTTACAGTTTTTAGCTATGTGAGATCTGCAAATATGACAGTATTGCCTTTATATCTTCATACAAGTCATTCACAATAATGTTCCGTGAGACAATGCCGAGTACAGAGTACAGAACTCTTTAGCATAGCAACAGGGGTCTCCTTGCCAGGGTGAAACTGATCCACTAATCTCAAACTCTTTATACTCTATATAAAGTGTTCAATCAACTTTACATCTGCTTAACCAGATTATCGTTCCACTCACACATCTCAATCTTGTGTATGAGAATATCATGACATATACTATGGAATGGCTTTCTGAAATACACTTTTGTAAAACTAACAATGTCTTTCTCCAAATCACCTCTTAATTGAAGTTTTATATAGGCAATCTGTAGGCTTACTCAATTATCTCTCATTGTATATCTATATCCCCCACCTACAAAGAATAAAGGAGGGTGAACCAATGTAATAAGTAATTTTATTATCATTATTATAACTTGACTTTCATGGCTTCCCAAATGTTTTAAAAACAGGAGTTCACATTTTTAATTTCTAGGATACCCATGAAATATATCTATATATCTCTTTGTTTTGCAGTTGCCCCTGCAACCACGTATAATTATCTCCAAATAATCTACTTTTAATAAACCCCATAAGTGAAAATCCTCATCCTGAATTTGTATGGTGATACCTATCCTTAAACTCCAGATCACACAGTAAGGAGAAATTGCTGGAGGAAACAACAGCAACAAAAAATCATACCTCTGATTTTCCTATCAACCATTATTCCAGGTCCCCAGGAGCACCAGGCTTAATGTACTCAGGGACTTTCATCCTCTCATTGTCCCTCCTCTCCTCCTGCACTATGCACTCTGTTCTTGAACAGGCAACTACTTAGTCATATAAACAGCTTGTGAAGCTCATGGCTCTTTGGTGTCAGTGAGTGTGAGATCTTAATAACCTCAAAGGGCAATTATGAAATCTCCTCTGTCTTTGTATGATATATAATACTTTCACTTCCTCTGAACCCTACTCACTCCACTACAATAGTTAACAAATGCCTGGTATATAGAAAGACTTGTATGATGGGAAGACGATTCAATTAAAACCAAGAAACAGGGCCTCCCTGGTGGCGCAAGTGGTTGAGAGTCCGCCTGCCGATGCAGGGGATACGGGTTCGTGCCCCGGTCTGGGAGGATCCCATATGCCGCGGAGCGGCTGGGCCCGTGAGCCATGGCCGCTGAGCCTGCGCGTCCGGAGCCTGCGCGTCCGGAGCCTGTGCTCCGCAACGGGGGAGGCCACAACAGTGAGAGGCCCGCATACCGCAAAAAAAAAAAAAAAAAAAAAAAAAAAAAACCAAGAAACAGTCATTTTAATACCGAGACTAACAGAATTTCAGTTACATTGAAAAAGATCCTTCTTTGTGTCTCAGGATACTCTTTTTATAAAATGGAAAGCTAGGACTAGATTAATAATGATATACTAATCAATTAAAACAAACACCTTTATTTTTATTTTGATCATCAGCATCTGTATAAAGTGGTGGAAACATATTCTGAAGCTTAAGAATGGTGGAGCAATAGGCATTGCTTTCAATAATCAATCCATGTGCATTAATCACTTAACTGTGCTTCATGATGTCTTTCAAAATGAATATGTTCCTTTTCCTGATTCACCTGTACTTCTTTAAGCTCAATCATATTTCTGATTTATATGTAACATAGCAGTATTTCTTCATATGGAATATGGCTTCAGGGATTACAATCATTGAAATGAATTTCCTACAGGTGCTACATGTTTTGGAAGAAATATCAAGCAGCATGCTATGTTACTTCATTTAAGTGCATTCTTTAAAAATATATATGTATACACACAACATATAAAATATATAAAATATATATGTATATATATGTCAAGTGTACAACATTATAATTCAACATCAGAATGCACCACAAAGTAATCATCCCTAAAAGTCTAGTTACCATCTCTCATCATACAATTGACTCCTATCACCCCTTTTGCCCACCTCACATTCTCCTTCCTCTCTGGTAACCACTGATCGCTTCTTTGTACTTGTGATTTTTTTTTTTTTTGTATCGTTTGTTCATTTGGATTTGTTTTTGTTTTTAGATTCCACATATAGGTGAAATCATACAATATTTATCTTTTTCCTTCTGATTTATTTAACTTAGCATAATTCCCTCAAGGTCCATCCAGGTTGTTGCAATGGCAAGATTTCACTCTTTTTAATGGCTTAGTAGTATTCCGTTGTTTATACATACTACATCTTCTTTATCCATTCATCCATCAGTGGACACTTAGTATGTTTCCATATCTTGGGTATTGTAAATAATGCTGTATGAACATAGGGACACATATATCTTTTTGAACTAGTGTTTTCATATTCTTCAGATAAATCCCAAGAAGTAGAATAGCTGGATCATATGGTAGTTCTGTTCTTAATATTTTGAGGAATCTCTTTACTGTTTTCTGTAGTAACTGCACCAATTTGCAATCACACCAGCAGTGTGAGCATTCCCTTTTCTCCACATCCTCTCCAACACTTGCTATTTGTTGTGATAATAGCTATTCTAATAAGTGTAAGGTGATGTCTCATGAATTTGATTTGCATTTCCCTAGTAATTTGAGATGTTGAACATCTTTTCATGTGCCTCTTGGTTGTGTGTATGTCTTCTCCGGAAAAATGTCTATTAAGGTCCTCTGCCCATTTTTTAATTGGATTGGTTTTGTTGTTGTTGAATTATATGAGTTCTTTACATATTTTGGATATTAATTCCTTATCAGCTATATGATTGGTAAATATATTCTCCCATTCAGTAAGTTGCCTTTTCATTTTGATGATGGTTTCCTTTACTGTGCAGAAGTTTTTTAGTTTGATGGAGTCCCTTCTCTTTATTTTTGCTTTTGTTTCCCTTTACTTTAGAGTCAGAACCACGAAAACGTTACTAACACTGATATCATGAAGGTTACCATCTATGTCTTCATCTAGGAATTTTTATGGTTTCAGGTCTTACATTCAAGTCTTTAATCCATTTTGAGTTAATTTTTATAAGGGATGTAAGATGTAAGATAGTGGTCTAGGTTGTTTTGTTTTGTTTTGTTTGTTTTTGTTTTTTAATATGGCTGTCCAAATTTTCCCAGCACCATTTACTGAGGAGACTGTTCTTGTTTTCATTGATTGTTCCTTTGTCATAGATTAATTGTTGTATATGGCTAGTTTATTTCTGGGCTCTTTTGTTTTTTCTTTTAATTAATTAATTTATTTATTTTTGGCTCCATTGGGTCTTTGTTGCTGCACACAGGCTTTCTCTAGTTGTGTCAAGCAGGGACTACTCTTCGTTGCAGTGTGCAGGCTTCTTATTGTGGTGGCTTCTCTTGTGGAGCATGGGCTCTAGGCACACAGGCTTCACTAGTTGTAGCACATGGGCTCTGTGGTTGTGGCTTGCGGGCTCTAGAGCGCAGGCTCGGTAGTAGTGGTGCATGGACTTAGTTGCTTCACAGCATGTGGGATCTTCCCAGACCAGGGCTCGAACCCATGTCCCCTGCATTGGCAGGCAGACTCTCAACCACCACAGCACCAGGGAAGCCCTATTTCTGGGCTCTTAATTTTATGTTGAACTATGTGTCAATACCATACTGTTTTGATGAATGTAGCTTTATAGTATAGTTTGAAATGAGACAGCATGATACCTACAGCTTTGTTCTCCTTTCTTAAGACTTTTCGGAGGTGGGGACTATTTGGAATGTTTTGTGGTTCCATGCAAATTTTAGAATTATTTGTTCTACTTTTGTGAAATATGCCATTAACATTTTGATAGGGATTATATTGAATCTGTAGATTGCTTTGGGCAGTATGGACATTTTTACAATATTAATTCTTTTAATCCATGAGCACAGAATATCTTTCCATTTTTTGTGTGTCTTCTTCAGTTTCTTTCATTAGTGTCATGTAGTTTTCAATGCACAGGTCTTTCACTTCCTTGATTAAACTTAATTCTAGCTATTTTATTCTCTTTGATGCAATGTAAATGGAATTTTTTTCATAATTTCTTTCTGATTGTTCATTGTTAGTCCATAGAAATGCCACAGACTTTTGTATATTGATTTTATATCCTATGACTCTACTGAATTCATTTATTAGTTCTAACAATTTTTTTTGGTAGAGTCTAGGGTTTTCTATATATAGTATCATGTCATCTGCTAATAGTGATGGTTTTACTTCTTCCTTTCCAATTTGGGTGCCTTTTGATCTTTTTCTTGCCTAATTGCTGTAGCTAGGGCTATATTGAATAAAAGTGGCAAGAGTGAGCATACTTGTCTTGTTCCTGATCTTATAGGAAAACTTTAAGCTTTTCACCATTGAGTATGATGTTAACTGTGGGTTTGTCATATATGGCCTTTATTATGTTTAGGCACATTCCTTCTATACACTGTTGTTGAGACTTTTTATCATAAATCAATGGTGAATTTTGTTAAGTGCTTTTTTTGCATCTCTTGAGATGATTTTGTGTGTTTATCCTTTATTTTGTTTATTTTTGGCTGCATTGGGTCTTTGTTGCTGTGTGTGGGCTTTCTCTAGTTGCAGTGAATGGGGGCTACTCTTCGTTGTGGTGCACAGGCTTCTCATAGTGGTGGCTTGTCTTTGTTGCAGAGCACAAGCTCTAGGCACACAGGCTTCAATAGTTGTGGCAAGTGGGGGCTCAGTAGTTGTGGCTCGCGAGCTCTAGAGTGCAGGCTCAGTAGTTGTGGCACACAGGCTTAGTTGCTCTGCAGCATGTGGGATCTTCCCGGACCAGTGCTCGAACCCATGTCCTCTGCATTGGCAGGTGGATTCTTAACCATTGTGCCACCAGGGAAGTCCCTATTTTGTTAATGTAGTATATCACATTGATTTTTTTGGATATTGTACCATCCATGCAGTCCCAGAATACATCCCACTTGATTGTGGTTTATGATCCTTTTAATGTATTGCTGAATTCAGTTTACTAATACTTTCTTGAGGATTTTACATCTATGTTCATCAGGGATTTTGATCTGTAATTTTCTTTTTATGTGCTGTCTTTGTCTGGTTTTGGTATCAGGGTAATCATGGCCTTGTAAAATGTGTTTGAAAGCATTCCTTCTTCTTCAGTTTTTTGGAAGAGTTTAAGAAGCATGGGTATCAAAATCATCTTTGAATATTTGGAAGACTTCACCGGTGAAGCCCTCTGGTCCTGGACTTTTGTTTGTTGGGAGGCTTTTAATTACTGATTCAATCTCCTTACTTGTGATCAGTCTATTTGAGATTTCTATTTCTTCATAATTCAGTCTTGGTACATTGTATGTTTCTAGAAATTTCTTCTTGGTTGTCCACTTTGTTGGTATATAATTGTTCTTAGTAATTCTCTTATGATCCTTTGCATTTCTGTGGTATGGGTTTAACTTCTCTTCTTTCATTTCTGAGTTTTTTTTTTAAGTTTTTTTAAGTTTATTAAGCCCTCTATCTTTCTTTCTTAGTTAGTTTAGTGGAAGCTTGTTCATTTGTTTATCTTCTCAAAGAACCAGCTCTTAGTTTCACTGATCTTTTTCTGATGTCTGTTTAGTCTCTATTGTATTTATTTCTTCTCTGATCTTTATTATTTCCTTTTGTTCTTCTTTTTCTAGTTCTTTCAGGTGTAAATTTAGATTGCTTATATGAGCTTTTTCATGTTTCTTGAGGTGGGCCTGATGACTGTGAACTGTTCCCTTAGAATTGCTTTTACTGCATTCCATACATTTTGGTATGTCGTATTTCAGTTTTCATTTGTCTGTAGGTAAAATATTTTTTTGACCTTTCCTTTGATTTCTTCAATGACCCATTAGTTGTTCAGCAGCATGTTGTTTAATCTTCATGTTTATATGGTTTTTCCAGTTTTTTTCTTATAATTGATTTCTAGTTTTATACCACTGTGATTGAAAAAGATGCTAGGATTTATTGAGACATGTCTTGTGGCCTAACATGTAATCTGTCCTGGTGAATGTTTCATGTGAAGTTGAGAAGAATGTGTGTTCTGCTGCTTTTGGTGGAATATTCTATATATATACCTCTTGTTCATCTAGTCTAATGTGTTGTTTAAGGCCAATGTTTCCTTATAGATTTTCTGTGTGGATAATCTGTATATTCTTATAAGTGGGATGTTAAAGTCCCCTACTATTGTTGTATTGCTTTCAATTTCTCCCAATAGGTCCACTAATATTTGATGTATATATTTTGGTGCTCAAATGTTGGTTGCATATATATTTATAAATGGCATAGATTCTTGCTGGATTGACCCCTTTGTCATTATATAGTGCTTTCTTTGTTTGTTATTGCAGTCTTTTTTTTTTTTTTTTTTTTGCGGTACACGGGCCTCTCACTGCTGTGGCCTCTCCCGTTGCAGAGCACAGGCTCCGGATGCGCAGGCTTAGCGGCCATGGCTCACGGGCCCAGCCGCTCCGCAGCATGTGGGATCTTCCCGTACCGGGGCACGAACCCGTGTCCCCTGTATCGGCAGGCGGACTCTCAACCACTGCGCCACCAGGGAAGCCCTGCAGTCTTTATTTTAATGTCTATTTTGTCTGATATGAGGATAGCTATACCAGTTTTCTGTTCATTTACATTTGCATGCAGTATATTTTTCATTCCCTTCACATTTAGTCTGTGTGTGTCCATTTTCTGAAGTGCATCTCTTGCATATATAGGGAGCTTATAGATGGGTTTCTTCTTTTTTATCCATTCAGCCACCCTATATTTTTGATTGGTGAATTTAGTCCATTTACATTTAAAGCAATTATTCATAGGGATGTATTTATTGCCATTTTGTTAATTGTTTTGGAGCTGTTGTAGTTCTTCTCTTTTTCTCTTCTCTTGTGATTTGCTGGCTTTCTTTAGTGTTATATTTAGATTTATTTTTCATTTTCTTCTGTATGTTTGCTATAAGTTTTGTGTGTGTGTGTGGTTAGCATGAGATTCACATATAACATCCTATGTATATGGCAGTCTTAGATTGATAGAAGCTTAACTTTGAATATGTACTAAAGCTTACATTTTTACTCCCCCACCCACATTTTATTTTTTTGATGACACCTTTTACATGTTTTTATTTTATGCTTTCTTAACTAATTATAATTTTAGTTTCATTTACTACTTTTAACTTTTATGCTTCATACTTGCTTTATAAGTGATCAATCCACTACTTTTACTGTATCTTTGCCTTTTCCAGTGAGAGTTTTACTTTTGTATGTTTTCTTATTATTAATTAGTGCCTTTTCTTTTCAGCATAGAGAAGTTCCTTTAACATTTTTTTGTAAGGCTGGTTTAATGATGGTGAATTCCTTTAGCTTTTGCTTATTTGTATAACTCTTAATCTTTTCTTCAGTTCTGAATGATAACCTTGCCAGGTAGAGAATTCTGGGGTGGAAATTTTTTCTTTCAGCACTTTGAATATGTTATGCCACTCCCTCTGGCCTGTAAATTTTCTGTTGAAAAAATCTGCTGAAAACAGAGTTATTTGCTTTATATATTTTGATGCTTATATGTTGGTTGCATGTATATTATATTTTCTTGCTGGATTGACTCCTTTATCATTATGTGGTGCCCTTCTTTGTCTTATATGCAAGGAGTAATAATCTTAAAAGCAGCATTACATATTACATATAAGTTTTTTTGTCTTGCTGCATTTAAGAGGGATAAATTAGGAGTTTGGGATTAAGAGATACACACTATTATATATAAAATAGATAAACAACAGGGACCTACTGTATAGGACAGGGAGCTATATTCAATATCTTCAATAACCTATAATGAAAAAGAATCTTAAAAAGAATATATATGTAATACATACACATATGTATTATATATGTAATACATACATGTGTATGTATGTATAATACATACACATATGTATTATGTATATATTATATAACTGAATCAATTTGATGTGTACCTGAAGCTAACACAACATTGTAAATCAACTATACTTCAATAAAAATAAATAAATACTGATGCACTACTAAAAAAAAGAGTCTCTCTTTATTCTTAACTTTTGTCATTTTAATTTTAATGTGTCTCAGTGCATGCTTCTCTTTGAGTTTGTCTTGTTTGGGACCCTGTGTGCTTCCTTGACCTGGATGTCTGTTTCATTCCCCAGATTAAGGAAGTTTTCTTCCCATTATTTCTTCAAATAATTTTTCTGGCCCTTTCTCTCTGTTTTCCTTCAGGGACCAGTATAATGAAAATGTTGTTCTAATTCATGTTGTCTCAAAGGTCTCTTAAGTTATCATTACTTAAAAAAAGTTTTTTTTTCTTATTTTGCTGCTCTATGCAGGTGATTTTCACTGCTTTTTCTTCAATTTTGCTGATTCATTCCTCTACTTCATCCAGTCTGCTGTTGAACCCTGTAAGTGTTTTTTTTTTTTTTATTTCAGTTATAAATTCTGTGTGTTACTTTCTTATATTTTCTATCTCTTGAAATTCTCACGGTGTTCATCCATTTGTTTCCTGAGTTCATGTTTATGACTGTTACTTTGAACTCTTTATTGGACAGATTGCTTATCTCCACTTCATTAAAATCTTTTTTCTCAGATTTCTCTTGTTCTTTGGTTTGGAACATACTCCTCATTCTCCTCATTTTGCCATATTATCTACCATATATTTTCTTAACAGCTTTATGGGAGTATAATTGCTTTACAAGAGTGTGTTAGTTTCTGCTGTATAACAAAGTGAATCAGCTATATGTATACATATATCCCCATATCCCCTCCCTCTTGCTCTTCCCTCCCACCCTCCCTATCCCACCCCTCTAAGGGGTTGCAAAACACAGAGCTGATCTCCCTGTGCTATGCAGCTGCTTCCCACTAGCTATCTATTTTACATTTGGTAGTGTATATATGTCAGTGCTACTCGCTCATTTCGTCCCAGCTTACATTTCCCCCTCACGTGTACTCAAGTCCATTCTCTACGTGTGTGTCTTTATTCCTCTCCTGCCCCTAGGTTCATCAGAACCATTTTTCTTTTTTAGATTCCATATATATGTGTTAGCATACGGTATTTGTTTTTCTCTTTCTGACTTACTTCACTCTGTATGACAGTCTGTAGGTCCATCCACCTCACTACAAATAACTCAGTTTTGTTTCTTTCTATGGCTGAATGGTATTCCATTGTATATATGTGCCACATCTTCTTTATCCAGTCATCTATTGATGGACACCTAGATTGCTTCCATGTCCTGGCTATAGTAATTAGAGCTGCAGTGAACATTGTGGTACATGTCTCTTTTTCAGTTATGGTTTTCTCAGGGTATATGCCCAATAGTGGTACTGCTGGGTCAAATGCTAGTTCTATTTTTAGTTTTTTGAGGAACCTCCATACTGTTATCCATAGTAGCTGTATCAATTTACATTCCCACCAACAGTGAAAGAGGGTTCCCTTTTCTCCATACCCTCTCCAACATTTATTGATTGTAGATTTTTTTGATGATGGCCATTCTGACCAGTGTGACGTGATACCTCGTTGTGGTTTTGATTTGCATTTCTCTAAAAATTAGTGATGTTGAGCATCTGTTCATGTGTTTGTTGGCCATCTGTATGTCTTCTTTGGAGAAATGTCTATTTAGATCTGTCCATTTTTGGATTGGGTTGTTTATTTTTTTGATATTGAGCTGCATGAGCTGCGTGTAAATTTTGGAGATTAATCCTTTGTCGGTTGCTTCATTTGCAAATATTTTCTCCCATTCTGAAGGTTGTCTTTTCGTCTTGTTTATGGTTTCCTTTGCTGTGCAAAAGGTTTTAAGTTTCATTAGGTCCTATTTCTTTATTTTTGTTTTTATTTCCATTTCTCTAGGAGGTGGGTCAAAAAGGATCTTGCTGTGATGTATGTCATAGAGTGTTCTGCCTATGTTTTCCTCTAAGAGTTTTAGAGTGTCTGGCCTTACATTTAGGTCTTTAATCCATTTTGAGTTTATTTTTGTGTATGGTGTTAGGAAGGGTTCTAATTTCATTCTCTTACATGTAGCTGTCCAGTTTTCCCAGCACCACTTATTGAAGAGGCTGTCTTGTCTCAATTGTATATTCTTGCCTCCTTTGTCAAAGATAAGGTGACCATATGGGCATGGGTTTATCTCTGGGCTTTCTATCCTGTTCCATTGATCTATATTTCTGTTTTTGTGCCAGTACCATACTGTCTTGATGACTGTAGCTTTGTAGTATAGTCTGAAGTCCAGGTGCCTCATTCCTCCAGCTCCATTTTTCTTTCTCAAGATTGCTTTGGCTATTCGGGGTCTTTTGTGCTTACATACAAATTGTGAAATTTTTTGTTCTAGTTCTGTGAAAAATGCCATTGGTAGTTGATAGGGATTGCATTGAATCTGTAGATTGCTTTGGGTAGTGTAGTCATTTTCACAATGTTGATTCTTCCAATCCAAGAATGTGGTGTATCTCTCTGTCTGTTTGTATCATCTTTAATTTCTTTCATCAGTGTCTTAGTTTTCTGCATACAGCTCTTTTGTCTCCTTAGGTAGGTTTATTCCTAGGTATTTTATTCTTTTGGCTGCAGTGGTAAATGGTAGTGTTTCCTTAATTTGTCTTTCAGATTTTTCATCATTAGTGTATAGGAATGCAAGAGATTTCTGTGCATTAGTTTTATATCCTGCTAGTTTATCAAATCCATTGATTAGCTCCAGTAGTTTTCTGGTAGCATCTTTAGGATTCTCTATGTATAGTATCATGTCATCTGCAAACAGTGACAGCTTTACTTTTTCTTTTCCAATTTGGATTTCTTTTATTTCTTTTTCTTCTCTGATTGCTGTGGCTAAAACTTCCACAACTATGTGGAATTATAGTGGTGAGAGTGGGCAACCTTGTCTTGTTTCTGATCTTAGGGGAAATGGTTTCAGTTTTTGACCCTTGAGAATGATGTTGGCTGTGGGTTTGTCATATACGGCCTTTATTATGTTGAGGTAGGTTACCTCTGTGCCTACTTTCAGGAGAGATTTTATCATAAATGGGTGTTGAATTTTGTCAAAAGCTTTTTCTGCATCTATTCAGATTATCATATGATATTTATCCTTCAGTTTGTTAATATGATGCATCACATTGATTGATTTTCTTATATTGAAGAATCATAGCATTCCTGTGATAAAGCACCCTTGATCATGGTGTACAATCCTTTTAATGTGCTGTTGGATTCTGTTTGCTAGCATTCTGTTGAGGATTTTTGCATCTATGTTCATCAGTGGTATTGGCCTGTAGTTTTCTTTTTTGTGACATCTTTGTCTGGTTTTGGTATCAGAGTGATGGCCTTGTAGAATGGTTTAGGAGTGTCTCCCTCTGCTGTATTTTGGAAGAGTTTGAGAAGGGTATGTGTTTGCTCTTCTGTAAATGTTTGATAGAACTCACCTGTGAATCCATCTGGTCCTGGGCTTTTGTTTGTTCGAAGATTTTTAGTCACAGTTTCAATTTCAGTGCTTGTGATTGATCTCTTCATATTTTCTATTTCTTCCTGGTTCAGTCTTGGATGGTTTTGCTTTTCTAAGAATTTGTCCATTTCTTCCAGGTTGTCCATTTTATTGGCATATAGTTGCTTTTAGTAATCTCTAATGATCCTTTGTTTTTCTGTAGTGTCAGTTGTTACTTCTTTTTCATTTCTAATCCTGTTGATTTGAGTCTTTTCCCTTTTTTCCTTGATGCGTCTGGCTAATGGTTTATCAATTTTGTTTATCTTCTCAAAGGACCAGCTTTTAGTTACATTGATCTTTGCTATTGTTTCCTACATTTGTTTTTCAGTTATTTCTTTTGTCTTTCCATTTATCTGATGTGATCTTTATGATATCTTTCCTTCTGCTAACTTTGAGGGATTTTCCTCTTCTTTCTCTAATTGCTTTAGGTGTAAGGTTAGGTTGTTTATTTGAGATTTTTCTTGTTTCTTTAGGTAGTGCTGTATTGCTATAAACTTCCCTCTCAGAATTGCTTTTGCTGCATCCCATAAGTTTTGGGTCGTCCTCTTTTCATTGTCATTTATTTCTACCTGTTTTTTGATTTCCTCTTTGATTTCTTCAGTGATCTCTTGGTTATTTTATTGCATATTGTTTAACCTCCATGTGTTTGTGTTTTTTACAGTTTTTTTCCTATAATTAATACCTAGTTCCTTAGCATTGTTGTCAGAAAACATACTTGATACGATTTCAATTTTCTTCAATTTAACAAGTCTTGATTTGTGACCCAAGATATGATGTATCCTGGAGAGTGTTCCATTAGCACTTGAGAAGAAAGTGTATTCTGTTGATTTTGGATGGAATGTCCTATAAATATCAATTAAGTCTGTCTTGAATAATGTGTCATTTAAAGCTTGTGTTTCCTTATTTATTTTCTTTGTGTATGGACTGTCCATTGGTGAAAGTGGTGTGTTAAAGTTCCCTACTATTATTGTATTACCATCAATTTCCCCTTTTATGGCTGTTAACATTTCCCTTATGTATTGAGGTGCTCCTATGTTGGGTGCATAAATGTTTACAATTGTTATATCTTCTTGGATTGATCCCTTGATCATTATGTAGTGTCCTTCTTTGTCTCTTGTAATTGTCTTTATTTTAAAGTCTCTTTTTTTCTGATATGAAAATTACTACTCCACCTTTCCTTTGATTTCTAACTGCATGTAACACCTTTTTCCATCCCTCACTTTTAGTCTGTATGTGCCCCTAGTCTGAATTGAGTCTCTTGTAGACAGCATGTATACCGGTCTTGTTTTTTTTTTTTTTTTTTTTTTTTGCGGTATGCGGGCCTCTCACTGTTGTGGCCTCTCCCGCTGCGGAGCACAGGCTCCGGACGCGCAGGCCCAGCGGCCATGGCTCACGGGCCCAGCCGCTCCGCGGCATATGGGATCCTCCCAGACCGGGGCACGAACCCGTATCCCCTGCATCAGCAGGCGGACTCTCAACCACTGCGCCACCAGGGAGGCCCCGGGTCTTGTTTTTGTTTCCATTTAGCCAGTCTATGTCTTTTGGTTGGAGCATTTAATCCATTTACATTTAAGGTAATTACCAATATGTATGTTTCTATTACCATTTTCTTAATTGTTTTGGGTTTGTTTTTGTATGTCTTTTCCTTCTCTTGTGTTTCCTGCCTAGAGAAGTTCCTTTAGCATTTGTTGTAAGGCTGGTTTGGTGGTGCTGAATTCTCTTAACTTTTGCTTATCTGTAAAGGTTTTAATTTCTCTGTGAAATCTGAATGAGATCCTTGGTGAGTAGTGTAATCTTGGTTGTAGGTTTTTCCCTTTCATCAGTTTAAATATGTCCTGCCACTCTCTTCTGGCTTGCAGAGTTTCTGCTGAAAGATCAGCTGTAACCTTATGGGGATTCCCTTGTATGTTATTTGTTGTTTTTTTCCTTACTGCTTTTAATATTGTTCTTTGTATTTAATTTTTGACTGTTTGGTTAATATGTGTCTTGGCATGTTTCTCCTTGGATTTATCCTGTATGGGACTCTCTGTGCTTCCTGGACTTGACTGACTATTTCCTTTCCCATCTTAGGGAACTTTTAAGCTATAATCTCTTCAAATATTTTCTCAGACCCTTTATTTTTCTCTTTTTCTTCTAGGACCCCATTAATTGGAATGTTGGTGCGTTTAATGTTGTCCCAGAGGTCTCTGAGACTGTTCTCAATTCTTTTCATTCTTTTTTCTTTATTCTGTTCTGCAGCAGTTATTTCCACTGTTTTATGTTCCAGGTCACTTACCCGTTCTTCTGCCTCAGTTATTCTGCTATTGATTCCTTCTAGAGAACTTTTAATTTCATTTATTGTGTTGTTCATCATTGTTTGTTTTTTCTTTAGTTCTTCTAGGTCCTTGTTAAACATTTTTTGTATTTTCTCCATTCTATTTCCACAATTTTGTATCATCTTTACTATCATTATTCTGAATTTGTTTTCAGGTAGTGTTCCTATTTCCTCTTCATCTGTTTGGTCTGGTGGGTTTTACCTTGCTTCTTCATCTGCTGCATATTTCTCTGTCTTCTCATTTTGTTTAACTTACTATTTTTTTGGTCTCCTTTTCTCAGCCTGTGGGTTCATAGTTCCTGTTGTTTTTGGTGTCTGCCTCCAGTGGTTGAGGTTGGTTCAGTGGGTTGTGTAGGCTTCCTGTTGAAGGGGAACTTTTGCCTGTGCTCTGGTGGTGGGACTGGATCTTGTGTTTCTGGTGGGCAAGGCCTCATCTGGTGGTATGTTTTGGGGTGTCTGTGGACTTAGCATGATTTTAGGCAGCCTCTCTGCTAATGGGTGGGGTTGTATTCCTGTCTTGCTAGTTGTTTGGCATGGGGCTTCCAGCACTTGAACTTGCTGTTCGTTGGGTGGAGCTGGGTCTTAATGTTGAGATGGAGATCTTTGGGAAAGCTCTTGCTGATTGATATTATGTGGGGCCAGGAGGTCTCTAAGTGGTCCAATGTCCTGGACTCGGCTATCCCTCCTCAGAGGCTCAGGCCTAACACCCAGCCGGAGCACCAAGACCCTGTTAGCCACGCAGTCCTCCCACACCCACTTCTTCTCAGTCTTCTCCCCACCTCTCTCTTCAGTCATGCTGGGTTGAAAAGGGCACTTATCCCAGCTAAGGCTTCTTTCACAGGAGCCTCCCCCACTGAATTATCAACTCAGGAATTGGGGGAGGGGCTCTTACCCACGAGGTGGAAGAACGCAAATCTCTCTACCATAGATTTTAAGTAATAGAAATACTAGTGAATTGATTTTATTGTTTTTGTCTTTTTATAAGTGCTTAGCATTATACTGGCATGTGAGCAATCA
Source organism: Mesoplodon densirostris (assembly GCF_025265405.1). NCBI lineage: Eukaryota > Metazoa > Chordata > Mammalia > Artiodactyla > Ziphiidae > Mesoplodon > Mesoplodon densirostris. The sequence continues at coordinate 86,416,017 of NC_082668.1, forward strand.
CTCTTTTATGCTTGTAAAGCACAGCACTGAGTTGTGGAAAGGGCCATTCATATATTACCTGGCTTAGCTCCCTGGAAGAAAGAACATAGCCAAATCATCTCAATGGAATAAGAGGAAGATTTGCCCAATTCCAGATGTGGAAACTTGGTTAATGAAAAACTCTGAGTATCTGCAAGGACAAATCAAAATGCAGTGGTAGCAATAGGTTGTATCTACACATAGTCCCCTGGACCCTCATTCTCTCCATTAACATTATTCCTCTAATGAGAAATTGAATTTTAAAATGCCACCAGAATGATGTCTAAATAAGCATTAAACCAAGATTTTCCCTATTTGCATCAACATATTCCAACGAAGTTTTCCTTGCAGTTTTTCAGGGGAGAAAAAGCTAATATTTGAAAATGAAGCACAGGTATCTTCAGCTTCTCCAGTGAACAGAGCAGCCGAAATCAGATGTTCTAATAAGAGTACTCTTAAGATCATAACAGGTATTCTGATAGAGGTGAAGAGACAAAAATAGCCTGGGTCAGAAAGTACCCTCATAAGCTTTAACACAATCTTTTTTCTCATTTCAGCGTGTTTCGGGGAAATCCCAGAAGTTAAAAATTAGTGATGCTATGGAAGTTAACAAGTACTGAGTGTTGTGGGGACATTTGGAGGGCAAAAATGCTGCTTTTTAATTGCAAAGCTGTGATATTCAAGCCACAGGATTGAATATATATAATAGGAAACCTAATAATATACTGGGAAGCATTTCTTTTCAGCAGGAAGAGAGGAACATACTAAAGGAACAGATGGTGATAAGTTTGTGGTAATAGGGCGAAGCACTAAATAGTCTTTGACAGAGTTTGCCCCTAGATAAAATGGCAGTGGTGGGGCTTAAATCATTTTTTTCTACATTGCTCATTGACTTTCTTCCTACTAATAAGTCTTCAGAGAATGAATTTAGTTTGCAGCATGATTTTGCCTTCCTCTGTTAATGTTACATGTCCTATGCTGAATTTGTTTAACCCTATGACCCCAATTTTGGTTTCAGGATCCTCTTTTCAATCTTTTCCTGTCTTAAAATGAAATTTTGTGGAAAGCAACTCTTGCCCTGAACTATTCTCTTTTAAAATTTTGCATAATAACCAGAGAAACCTGGAGACAGAAGTGGTTCTCAGCCTTAACCACACAGCAGAATAAGCTGGGGAATTTTTTTTTTCCTTTAAATGTTGGTGCTCCGTCTCTACCCCAAAATAACTAAATCTCTAGAAATCACTAGATTTCTCTCTAGCCTGAACAGTCTGGACATAGGTACATTTTCAAAATATTTTCAAGTGATACAGGTGCTCAGTAAGAATTGATAACCTGTGGGTTAAAGTCCTCAAAAATAGGAAGCTTTTCATACAAACTGTTGTAATTGGCCATTTGATGCACTTCTGGGAAAACAAGGAATTTAACTGAATTGGAAGCCCTTTTTTCCTGGTGCTACAGTACCTTGCGATTATTTTATCGTAGTGCTTATCCTATTTTATCATAATTATTGCTTTCTTTGTCTCTCTCACGCACTCATAGAGGTCAGAGATTAGATTTTAATATCTCTGTCTTTCAAATTCTTAGCCTTTACATAATATGTTATTGAAAACCAACTCCTAAATGGCAGGACTAGGGATTTTTTTTAATAAATATTTTTTTCTTTCAAGTTCCTATCCTTTACATAAATTATTGATAGTACATGATTGAAAAATAGTGCAGCTCGGTTTTTTGTAACTGAACTTAAGTTGTTACAAGCAACAAGTTAGATAAGTTCTTCACAATTTTCGGTCATTCTTGCATCATCTTTACAATTTGGGGAAGCAGGGTGTTGAATAAAATAAATATATTTTGTCATAGTTCCTCAGTATTGTACTCCAAATTCTTAAGAAAGGATAGCTTTTTAAATATGTTTCTGTTTTTACTTAAAGTAGAAGAGTAAAATTTGTAATCTTTTTAGATGATGAATTTGAAACAAAAATGCTTTTAGAATCATATTTTGTTTTAGTTTCTTTCAAATAAAACCCAATCATTAAGACAGAAGTAGCCCATTAATCCAACACTGTTTCCTTCCTCTGACTTGTCTAATGAGCCCCATTCTTCTTTCCTTTTCTTGATCTTAGGAGCCAAGGCCCAACTCCACCTCTCCCTTTTTGTATACCATTCCCCAGCCTTGGGACTCTGAGGGGAAAGTCATTTTAGCCCCAGTGAGAAATTATATCTACCTTCACAAGGAGACAGAAGCTCCTGCATCCTCCCCACCCAACCACCCTGTAGAAATACTGCATATCACCATATTAATAAGCTTTTGCAAATTTCATTGCTTTTCAATTATATTAGTTTCATTTTAACTGATTAAAAGCTTACTGGGTGGGGGTAGGGAAGGATTGGATTTTGTTCATCAAATCTCTGTAGTCTTGTTTGAAGGATACACTAATGGTCCCAGATGAAGATCGAATAAGAGGTCTTTCTAGAAGCCTTCTAGCCTTTCAATGATGGACCAGTATGAGGAAGGAGCCTTCAAGGGTTTAAAGAGGGAGGTCTGTAGGGACACTGATATATATTCACAGTTTTTATTATTATATATCTGGTTAAAAAAAATGGGGGGGCATCAGAAAGGCCTTTTAAATCTCTTGTTATAAATTGTACTCACCTTCCCCTTTCACCTCATCACAGCCTCAATATATGTTCTATTTATTATAAAACATTTCATCCTAATAAACTTTTAAAATTATTCCATAGTATTTCAATTTAATTCATCTTAAAGGTTTTCCATTCGTACAGAGTAGAGGATCATTTGTTATCACTTAATAGCACTGATTGAATTCCAGCACTGTAATAAGATTTTAAAACAGTTCCTGTCCAAAACATGCTTACTTTTACCTATGGAAATCACTCTGTAAATAAGTAATTTCAATATAATATATTATGTGCTGTAGTACAGGTACATACAAAATGTTTAAGGGCATTATGCCTTAGAAATGTTAGAATAAATAATCATTAGAATTATGCTTCCCCAACTGACTGCTCTATTATTAATTTTGTCAACAATTTATAATCATTCCCTTATTCTTCCTGTGAGATTTTTAATTCACTGGAAATATACTTGTCTTGAATACACTGAAACACTAAATGTCTCTGCTGGATTTTCTGTTGCTTTAGAATGTTTCTTAAGCAGATGCATTTGGACATCATTAGATCTCATAGTTCTTGTGAACCGGGTGTTTTCTAATTCCAGCCCTGCCAAGCCTTCTATGTCATTTGTGCAATTATATCAAGTGAAAGTCATGAATAACAAAGTAATGACAGAGAGCTGTATTGCAAGACCAACATGACATCTATTAAATCAGAATATTAATTTCAGGAACATAGGTTTTGGAAAAACCATAAAGGGGTTTGCAAATTGTTTGAGGAGCCACACTCTAAATATTTCCAGAAATGTTAGATCACGAACTGGCCCCTGTACACGGAGGGCAAGGAGAAACCGAAGAAAGAGGCCACTCCAGATGGGTAGGTGGCAGGTTTAATAAGCAAGGAAACTTACTTGTGAGGTATTTCTTCGGTGGTTGCAAGATGAGTAGATCATCACACCTGCCCAGCAGAATCTTAAAAGTTTATAAAAAGACCTTAATTAACCATGTTCAGTCATGCATTCAGACCAGAAGATCTCAGCAACACCTTACTCTCAAGGCTCTGTCCTTGGAACAGCTCCCACTGTCGGAACGGTAGGACAGGGGAGGGGGTGGGGAACCTCTGATTGCCCAGATCCAGCTCGAGGGTCAACCAGAGGTCACATCCTCTTGATTACCTGTTCCGTCAAGAAGGTAGCTACCCTTTCTCTTTATGTATTTGTCTTTTGGGAGTTACGTGGGTCCTGCAGATTAGAATGCCCAGAAATAATTTCTTAGGTCTACGTTATGTTTGTGTTTGTTAATAACCATCGAACCCAACGTGCTTCCTTCTGTACATGTGTGTCATGGTGGTAGAGCAGGGCTCCCTCTCTGCCACAGGTTAGCAACAGCTTGCAGAGCAAGAGTACCAAGAGAGAAGGATCACTCTTCTCCACTGAACTGATGTAAAACGAAAGGAAAACCAAGCCCGTGTTTTTGGTCCATCTCCCAGATTATAGAAACTGACTATCTCATTAGCAATTAAAACAGCAGCTGATAATGTCTTGGAGCTGGTTGACCAGTTTAATTATCTTGAAATCTGGCTAGAGTCCTCTTCTTTTAGCCAACGTGGGGACTTCATTCTCTCCAAACTCACTCCGGAGCAAAAAAATTTCTAAGGGCCCTGAAAAGTGAGTGTTGTTGCCTGCCGTGGGTTTTTAGACTGAGTGGGTATGCTGTTTTTTTGGCAGTAGTAATATGTATTATGCAACTGACTCTGTGCTTAATACTGTATTGGCATCATAAATTTTCTCACACTATGCTCAGATGTGCCAAGAAAATATAGTGCCATTATTCTGTACAGAGACTCTTAGCTCTTTCACTGGCCTCCAAGGAGTAGAAAGTAGAGACAGGGGCTTCCCTGGTGGTGCAGTGGTTGAGAATCCACCTGCCAATGCAGGGGACATGGGTTCGAGCCTTGGTCCGGGAATATCCCACATGCCGCGGAGCAACTAAGTTCGTGCGCCACAACTACTGAGCCTGCGCCCTAGAGCCCACGAGCCACAACTACTGAGCCTGCGCACCTAGAGCCCATGCTTTGCAACAAGAGAAGCCACAGCAATGAGAAGTCCGTGCGCCACAACGAAGAATAGCCCCCGCTCACCGTAACTAGAGGACGCCTGTGCTCAGCAACGAAGACCCAACACAGCCAAAAATAAATAAATAAAATAAATAAATAAATAAAAGAAAGTAGAGACATACTAACGTTAGTCCAAGCATAGCCTGAGCCAATAATTAGTTTCTCTAGATTTAACTGTTTCTTTTGAAAAATTATTTAGTTTCAACATTTTCACTTTTTCTGATCCTTCCTAAGATGGTTTGGGCTATGGGAGGGTTAGGTGATTTAGAACACTGGCCAGGAGGGGTCCTCCAGGCACCCTGCTGATCCCTGGGGTTGTGCTGGCAGGTGTCTACAAATAAATGACCCATTCAGGCCCATTCTGGGCATTCTACAGGGATGTGTGCTGAATTTAGAGAATGGTACATCCATTCTCTAACCTCTCCTGTGTGTATCAAAGCCCAGGGATGATCCCTGGCCAGCTCTCGTATTCATGTTGTGCTTTCACCTTGTTCTCCAGGGAGGCCCACTGGCTCTCAGTCAGCATCCCTGCCATGTGGGAAGAGCCATGAGGCTAGAATGGACTCTATGCTTGGCCATTCCATCCCACCCTGGTGATTGGATTGAGGCAGCTCCCATACTACGTTCTTTCCATCAGGGAGAGAGACAAGAGTGCCTCTGCTCTTAGTGTTGCCTTAAACTTCTGGAACACACCTGCATCTTCAGCTAAAGGAGCAAGATTATGGCTCAGGGGCCTGACACTCGACCACTTTTATAACTGTTTTTTTCTGCTTTTTTTACCCACTGTCCCTTAAATGGTAAGAAGCAGGCATTTCTTTTATTTTCCCATGTCATTTCTTCCTTCTACCATATGACTACAATCTTCATGATATAGTTGCAAAAGGAGAATCTTCTCTACATTAAAGGAGAAATTCTATGATCTATCAATCACTTTAAGGATTAGACATTCATGAGAAGAAATTTAAGAAATTCTTTCCCTTCTTTCTCTCCCTCCCTCCTTGTCCTCACTCTCCACTCTCTCTCTCCTGCTTGTCAAGGTCATTTTTCTCTTGTTGTTAAAAACAATCAAATACCCCTTCTCTGGGATGTTAGAAGGCTGAGGAAATGTTTTTTAAAGGGTAAATTACAGTGCACCAGTATATTTTTATGACTATTATAACTTTTACTCTACTTTCAACATCCATCTTAATATAGTAACACCTCAAACTGTGCGTTTCTCCAGATAGCGTGAACATCATCTGGGATGTTCGAACATTTTAATTAATTTATTTATTTTTTTGCTGTGTTGGGTCTTCGTTTCTGTGCGAGGACTTTCTCTAGTTGTGGCAAGCGGGGGCCACTCTTCACTGCAGTGCGCAGGCCTCTCACTATCACGGCCTCTCTTGTTGCAGAGCACAGGCTCCAGACACGCAGGCTCAGTAGTTGTGGCTCACGGGCCTAGTTGCTCCGCGGCATGTGGGATCCTCCCAGACCAGGGCTCAAACCCGTGTCCCCTGCATTAGCAGGCAGATTCTCAACCACTGCGCCACCAGGGAAGCCCTGTTTGAACATTTAAAAACTTGATTATCAGTATACTTGAAAGAATGTACTTGGCATTGTAGGGGAAGAATGATCTCCCCCTCTACCCTGCTAGGTTCTTCAGCTAAGGCTCAAGAAATTAGACCGATAAAAACAGATTAACAAGAGAAAACTAGAGCTTATTAAAGTGTGCTCTTATTAAAGTGATGTAGAACTCAAAGGGGTGGTTAGGACTTGGAGTTAATATAACATCTGAACAAAGAACGATAAAGTTTTAGAAAAGTGACAAGACAAAGGAAAAGGGCTTTAGATTCTTATGGGTAACAAACTGCGGAAAGATAAATATACAGGGAAGCCAATGGAAGATAAGGATTGTTTTAGTAAGGTCTGCTATGAAGGTTCCTCTCAGTGCTATCTCTGGGCTGATAAGAATCTAGAGTCTTCTCCCATGATTAAGAATCACCCTTCCCCTCCTGATAGAGAGGGAGAGCACAGAAAGGTTTTTTGTGTGTGTCTCTGTTTCTTTTCATGTGCCTTTAGCTCAAAATAATCTTTATGTCAGAGTGTCATATTTTCACTCCCCATTTGAAATTTTAAGTTTCATATATTAAAAATCATGTTGGTAGCTAGGGAGAGAGATTTGAGTTAGAAGTTGTGAGAAAAGGATCTGTAAAGGATGAGAAAAACATGGATTGGAAAAAGCAGAAAAGAACAAGTGGAACACATTGCTCCATATCTTATCAAATCAGTCTCTCATTCTAGGGAATAGGTCCGTCCAGATAAGCAGTTGTGTCTCATTTCCGGAAGCAGTGATGCAGCTGGGAATAGGGAAACTACCTAAGTTAGGCTTCTATATCATGTGAACATTCAGGCATTTAATCAGGTACATTTCTGAGGAAACAAAAGAAAAAGAAAGTTTAATGGTTAGAACAAACTATTAACCCAATTTTTGACTCCAGAGGGCAGTCAGTAAAGATTTCTAGGTCTTGGGCTTGAAACGTGAGAACATGCAGTGGCAATTCGATGAATTTCCTGTTTTATAGTTTGAGTGTCTCTGTTGCTGGCATATACATCAGTGTCTCACAGTCATGGTTATTTTTCAGAACAGAGCATGGAAGCATCCAGCTTCAGATTCCAGGGCTTTTTTAGATAGTAACAATACAGACCTGGGCAGTCAGGTTTTAGTTCTCAGTGACTCCATGTCAAGAGGATGAGAGAAAAATTGGAAACCTTAATTACTGTCAAAATTCACAAAAAAAGCAAGATTCAGTTTACAAAGAGATAAAAGTACCTCAAAGGTAATGAACATCTATAAAGGTAGGTTATAATTTCTCATTGAAACATAGAATTTCTCCCTACCATTTCTATCAAAGATAATCAAAGTAGGACTAATAGGTTTACAAAATAAGTCTTGTCTCATTAAGCTTGGCCTGATTATATTTACATAAGTTTAGCAAGAATATTGAGTGACCATATAGGCTTTTTTTTTTTTTTAAGTCTGCTTTACTGGAATTTTTAATAAGGGATCTCAGACTAGACTTTTAAAAGCCTCTTGAGGCCAGGAAGTCAAGCTCAGAACTTGCCATTAGATTTTCCTTCAATATCCATAGATTTGGTGAATTTCTCTCTTCTTGAGGTACACAAAATATTTTAGGATTCCTGGGCCTGCCAGGAAGTGACCTTTCTTACTCACCTGTGAGTTCAGGAACCCTGTAAGCCAGATACCAGACCAGTTTTTTCAAGGAGCTTTGTAAGCACTGGCTCTTTAAAGTCAGCTCACTTTCTTAACTCTGGTTATATCTGATTCTATGCACATCATCATCAAATATGACATTCCAGTCAAAGCACTGGTAATAAAACCAGTGTTTTCAATTGTGTCCTATTACAAGGAGAACAGATGCTTATCGAACTTATGCAGATAACATCATTACCATGAAAATAAGAATATTCAATAAGAGTTTTCCAAATTTTGGAGGGATCAGGTAGGGGAAAAAAATGTTTCATCCTTATTTATAAGAGTATAATCCACCAGTTTGCTGCAAGCCATAGATAGTGATAGCTTAAGAGAAAAGAGAAAAAGGATTCCTTAAATCTGGAAAACAAAATATCAAAGAACCAGTAATGTTTCAAACAAAAAGTCATAGAAATTATAATCATCCTCATCAGTTCATTCAGTCTCATAGAATTAATTTCTGTTCTACTTGATCCTCAGTTAGCAGTTTTATAGAATCATCAGTTTATCCATTAGATTTCTGGAAATTCTTACCCAGTCCAGTGGCATCTTAAAAAGTTAACAGAAATCTGTGCTCCAGAGTACTTGTCAGAGTTTTTTCATGAATCTCTTTAAAGACAAAGCACTTTTTGGACTATAGCTGATTGCAAATGCTTTCAGAGAAGAATAAAAGTAAAACAACACCTGTGAGTAATAAAAGACTTTAAGTGGTTATGGTTAAAGATCTGATGAGAGCTCATTATAATGCAGTTGACAAAGTAATTTAGTTATTTTTGTGACGCACAATATTTTAAGATAATTGGAATTATGACTGATAACATTAAATCAGGCCATATGGACACATATGAACAGTAAGAACATTAACAAATGTCTAGGAATTTCATAAGATTTTTGAAACACTTGTATTAATAACATATATTCATAAAAATATAACCTGAATAAGGTTGAACACCACTTCTTATTTGACAGTCTTCCCACATATTTAATATACCAACTAAACCTAATCAATTTAACATCTCTCTTTTTACAAGATGAAAGAACAAATCTTTGAGACTTTCCGGGGGCCCTCAGATAACTCTCAAAGTTAGCTCAAGGTCAAAGAATTTGATTTTATCAAAACTTAGAAATTTATAAAAAATGTCAAAAGTTTTGAACACTTGACTAAATATAATCATAAATCACTGTGAGATAATGTGTTAATATTTAACAAAACTGACAATAAAAGAGTTCAAATTTCGATATACTAAGTGACATACTTAGAAAAAGAAACAAAATAAAACAAAACCAAAATCTTAACTCTTTCAATATTGAGAAGACTTGGTTTTCTTTTTTTAACCATTTTTTTTAATTGAAGTATAATTAGTATTACAATGTTATGTTAGCTTTAGGTGCATAGCAAAGTGATTCAGTCATATATATGTGTGTGTGTGTGTGTGTGTGTGTGTGTGTGTGTGTGTGTATATATATATGTGTGTGTATATATATATATATATATACATACATATGTATATTCTTTTTAGATTCTTTCCCACTCTAGGTTATTACAAGACATTGAATATAGTTCCTTGTGCTACATGGTAGGTCCTTATTGTTCACCTATTTTTGGCATAGCAGTATATATATTCCACTCCCCAAATCCTAATTTATCTCCTCCCCACTCCCCTCCTGCCACTATTCAGTCTGGTAACCATAAGTTTGTTTTCTATGTCTGTGAGTTTATTTCTGTTTTATAAATTAGTTCATTTATATCATTTTTTTAGATCCCACATATAAGTGAAATCATATGGTATGTGTCTTTCTCTATCTGACTTCAGTTAATGTAATCATCTCTAGGTCCATCCATGTTGCTGCAAAAGTTGTTATTTCATTCCTTTTTATGGCTAATGTTCCATTATGTGTATATATACCACATCTTCTTTATCCATTCATCTGTAGATGGACATGTAGGTTGCTTCCATGTCTTGGCTATTGTATAGTGATTTTTTTTTTTTAAATCGTTATCATCACCATTTAATTTTTTTTTCCAATCCCAATCTCCCAGTTCATCTCACCACCACCCCCAGTCCGCACCGCTTTCCCCCCTTGGTGTCCATACATCTGTTCTCTACATCTGTGTCGCAATTTATGCCCTGCAAACCAGTTCATCTGTACCATTTTTCTAGATTCCACATATATGCGTTAATATATGATATTTGTTTTTCTCTTTCTGACTTCACTCTGTATGACAGTCTGTAGGTCCATCCACATCTCTACAGATGGTGCAATTTCATTCCTTTTTATGGCTGAGTACTATTCCATTGTATATATGTACCACTTCTTTATCCATTCATCTCATTGGGCATTTAGGTTGCTTCCATGACCTGGCTATTGTAAATAGTGCTGCAATAAACATTGGGGTGCATGTGTCTTTTTGAATTATGGTTTTCTCTGGGTATATGCCCAGTAGTGGGATTGCTGGGTCATATGGTAATTCTATTTTTAGTTGTTTTTTTTCAAAATAAATTAGTTATTTACTTATTTATTTTTGGCTGTGTTGGGTCTTCATTGCTGTGCAGGGTTTCTCTAGTTGTGGTGACTGGGGGCTACTCTTCATTGTGGTGCACGGGCTTCTCATTATGGTGGCTTCTCTGGTTGTGGAGCATGGGCTCTAGGTGCACGGGCTTCAGTAGCTGTGGCACACAGACTCAGTAGTTGTGGCACACGGGCTTAATTACTCCACAACATGTGGGATCTTCCTGGACCAGGGCTGGAACCTATGTCTCCTGCATTGGCAGGAAGATTCTTAACCACTGCACCACAAGGGAAGTCCCTATTTTTAGTTTTTTAAGGAACCTCCATACTGTTCTCCATAGTGGCTGTATCAATGTACATTCCCACCAACAGTGTGAAACGGTTCCCTTTTCTACACACTCTCTCCAGAATTTATTGTTTATAGACTTTTTGATGATGGCCATTCTGACTGGTGTACGGTGATACCTCATTGTAGTTTTGACTTCCATTTCTCTAACGTTTAGTCATGTTGAGCAACCTTTCATGTGTTTGTTGGCAACCTGTATATCTTCTTCGGAGAAGTGTCTATTTAGATCTTCTGTCCATTTTTGGATTGAGTTGTTTGTTTTTTTGATTTTGAGCTGTGTGAGCTGCGTGTAAATTTTGGAGATTAATCCTTTGTCAGTTGCTGCATTTGCAAATATTTTCTCCCATTCTGAGGGTTGTCTTTTCATCTTGTTTATGCTTTCCTTTGCTGTGCAAAAGCTTTTAAGTTTCATTAGGTCCCATTTGTTTATTTTTGTTTTTATTTCCATTTCTCTAGGAGGCGGGTCAAAAAGAATCTTGCTGTGATGTATGTCATAGAGTGTTCTGCTTATGGTTTCCTCGAAGAGTTTTATAGTGTCTGGCCTTACATTTAGGTCTTAAATCCATTTTGAGTTTGTTTTTGTGTATGGTGTTACGGAGTGTTCTAATTTCATTCTTTTACATGTAGCTGCCCAGTTTTCCCAGCACCACTTATGGAAGAGGCTGTCTTTTCTCCATTGTATGTTCTTGCCTCCTTTGTTGTAAATTAGGTGCGCATATGTGCGTGGGTTTACCTCTGGGCTTTCTATCCTGTTGCATTGTTCTGTATTTCTATTTTTGTGCCACTACCATATTGTCTTGATGACTGTAGCCTTGTAGTATAGTCTGAAGTCAGGGAGTCTGATTCCTCCAGCTCCGTTTTTTTCCCTCAAGACTGCTTAGACTACTCGGGGTCTTTTGTGGCTCCATCCAAATTTTAAGATTTTTTTGTTCTAGTTCTGTAAAAAATGCCACTGATAATTTGAAAGGGATTGCATTGAATCTGTACATTGCTTTGGGTAGTATAGTCATTTTCACAATATTGTTTCTTCTAATCCAAGAACATGGTATATATCTCCACCTGTTTGTGTCATCGTTGATTTCTTTCATCAGTGTCTTATAGTTTTCGGCATACAGGTCTTTCACCTTCTTAAGTAGTTTATTCCTAGGTATTTTATTCTTTTTGTTGCAGTGGTGAATGGGATTGTTTCCTTAATTTCTCATTCTGATCTTTCATTGTTAGTGTATAGGAATGCAAGAGACTTCTGTGCATTAATTTTGTATCCTGCAACTTTACCAAATTCATTGATTAGCTCTAGTAGTTTTCTGGTGGCATCTTTAGGATTCTCTATGTATAGTATCATGTCACCTGCAAACAGTGACAGTTTTACTTCTTCTTTTCCAACTTGGATTCCTTTTATTTCTTTTTCTTCTCTAATTGCCGTGGCTAGGACTTCCAAAACTCTGTTGACTAATAGTGGCGAGAGAGGACATCCTTGTTTTGTTCCTGATATTAGAGTAAATGCTTTCAGTTTTTCACCATTGAGAATGATTTTTACTGTGGGTTTGTTATATATGCCCTTTATTATGTTGAGGTAGTTTCCCTCTATGCCCACTTTCTGGAGAGCTTTTATCATAAATGGGTGTTGAATTTTGTCAAAAGCTTTTTCTGCATCTATTGAGATGATCATATGGTTTTTCTTCTTCAATTTGTTAATATGGTGTATCACATTGATTGATTTGCCTATATGGAACAATCCTTGCATCCCTGGGTTGAACCCCACTTGATCATGGTGTATGATCCTTTTAATGTGTTCTTGGATTATGTTTGCTAGTATTTTGTTGAGGATTTTTGCATCTATATTCATCAGTGCTATTGGTCTGTAATTTTCTTTTTTTTGTAGTATCTTCGTCTGGTTTTGGTATCAGGGTGATGGTGGCCTCATAGAATGAGTTTGGGAGAGTTCCTTCCTCTGAAATTTTTTGGAAGAGTTTGAGAAGGATGGGTGTTAGCTCTTATCTAAATGTTTGATAGAATTCACTTGTGAAGCCATCTGGTCCTGGACTTTTGTTTGTTGGAAGATTTTTAATCACAGTTTTAATTTCATTACTTCTGATTGGTCTGTTCATATTTTCTGTTTCTTCCCGGTTCAGTCTTGGAAGCTTATACCTTTCTAAGAATTTGTCCATTTCTTCCAGGTTGTCCATTTTATTGGCATAGAGTTGCTCGTTGTAGTCTCTTATGATGCTTTGTATATCTGCGGTGTCCATTGTAAGTCCTCCTTTTCCATTTCTAATTTTATCGTCTTGAGTCCCCTCCCTCGTTTTCTTGATGAGTCTGGCTAAAGGTTTATCAATTTTGTTTATCTTTTCAAAGAACCAGCTTTTAGTTTTACTGATCTTTGCTATTCTTTCTTTGTTTCCATTTCACTTCTTTCTGCTCTGATTTTTATGATTTCTTTCCTTCTACTAACTTTGGGTTTTGTTTGTTCTTCTTTAGTTCCTTTAGGTGTTACAGTTAGGTTGTTTATTTGAGGTTTTTCTTGTTTCTTGAGGTAGGATTGTATTGCTATAAACTTCCCTCTTAGAACTGCTTTTGCTTCATCCCATAGGTTTGGGATCGTCGTGTTTCCATTGTCATTTGTCTCTAGGTATTTTTTGATTTCCTCTCTGATTCCTTCAGTGATCTCTAGAGTATTTAGTAACATATTGTTTAGCCTCCATCCGTTTGTGTTTTTTACGTTTTTTTCCCTGTAACTTATTTCTAATCTCATAGCATTGTTGTGAGAAAAGATGCTTGATATGATTTCAGTTTTCTTAAATTTACCGAGGCTTGAGTTGTGACCCAAGATGTGATCTATCCTGGAGAATTTCCATGTGCAATTGAGAAGAAAGTGTATTCTGTTGTTTTTGGTTGGAATGTCCTATAAACACCAACTAAATCTATCTGGTGTATTGTGTCATTTAAAGCTTTTGTATCCTTATTAGTTTTTGTCTGGATGATCTGTCCATTGGTATAAGTGAGGTGTTAAAGTCCCCCACTATTATGGTGTTACTGTCAATTTCCGCTTTTATAGTTGTTAGCATTTGCCTTATGTATTGAGGTGCTCCTCTGTTGGGTTCATATATATTTATAATTGTTATATTTTCTTCTTGGAATGATCCCTTGATCATTATGTATTGTCCTTCCTTGTCTCTTTTAACATTCTTTATTTTGAAATCTATTTTATCTGGTATGAGTATTGTTACTCCAGCTTTCTTTTGATTTCCATTTGCATGGATATCTTTTTCCATCCCCTCACTTTCAGTCTGTATGTGTCCCTAGGTCTGAAGTGGGTCTGTTGCAGAAAGCATATGTGCAGGCTTGTTTTTGTATCTATTCAGCGAGCCTGTGTCTTTCGGCTGGAGCATTTAATCCATTCACATTTAAGGTAATTATCAATATGTATGTTCCTATTACCATTTTCTTAATTGTTTTGTGTTTGTTTTTGTAGGTCCTTTTCTTCTCTTTTGTTTCCCACTTAGAGAATTTCCTTTAGCATTTGTTGTAGAGCTGGTTTGGTGATGCTGAATTCTCTTAGCTTTTGCTTCTCTGTAAAGCTTTTGATTTCTCCATCGAATCTGAATGAGATCCTTGCCGGGTAGAGTAATCTTGGTTGTAGGTTCTTCCCTTTCATCACTTTAAGTATATCATGCCACTCCCTTCTGACTTGTAGAGTTTCTGCTGAGAAATCAGCTGTTAAACTTATGGGACTTCCCTTGTATGTTATTTGTCGTTTTTCCCTTGCTGCTTTCAATAACTTTTCTTTGTCTTTAACTTTTGCCAATTTGATTACTATGTGTCTCTGCGTGTTTCTCCTTGGGTTATCCTGTATGGGACTCTCTGTGCTTCCTGTATTTGGGTGGCTATTTCCTTTCCCATGTTAGGGAAGGTTTTGACTGTAATCTCTGCAAATATTTTCTCTGGTCCTTTCTCTCTCTTTTCTCCTTCTGGGACCCCTATAATGTGAATGTTGTTGCATTTAAAGTTGTTCCAGAGGTCTCTTAGTCTGTCTTCATTTCTTTTCATTCTTTTTTCTTTATTCTGTTCCACAGCAGTGAACTCCACCATTCTGTCTTCCAGGTCACTTATCTGTTCTTCTGCTTCAGTTATTCTGCCATTGATTCCTTCTTGTGTAGTTTTCATTTCAGTTATTGTATTGTTCATGTCTGTTTCTTTGTTCTTTAATTCTTCTAGGTCTTTGTTCTTTAATTCTTCTAGGTCTTTGTTCTTTAATTCTTCTAGGTCTTTGTTCTTTAATTCTTCTAGGTCTTTGTTAAACATTTCTTGCATCTTCTCGATCTTTGCCTCCATTCTTTTTCTGAGGTCCTGGATCATCTTCACTATCATTATTCTGAATTCTTTTTCTGGAAAGTTGCCTATCTCCACTTCATTTAGTTGTTTTTCTGGGGTTTCATCTTGTTCCTTCATCTGGTACATAGCCCTCTGCCTTTTCATCTTGTCTGTCTTTCTGTGAATGTGGTTTTTGTTCCACAGGCTGCAGGATTGTAGTTCTTCTTGCTTCTGCTCATGTCTTGGCTATTGTAAATAGTGCTGCTATGAACATTGGGGTGCATATATCTTTTCAAATTATAGTTTTGTCCAGATATATGCCTAGGAGTGGGATTCTTGGGTCATATGATATCTCTGTTTTTAGTTTTTTAAGGAACCTCTAAACTGTTCTCTGTAGTGGCTACAGTAATTTACACTCCCACCAACAGTGCAGGAGGGTTCCCTTTTCTTCACACCCTCTCCAGCGTCTATTATTTGTAGACTTTTCAGTTATATCCATTCTGACTGGTGTGAGGTGATACCTCATTGTAGTTTTATTTTACATTTCTCTAGTAATTATCTTTGTATAATATATTTCTTTTTAAATTTGTTTATTGAACGAAAGATTCTTTAAATTCTATAGTGCTATATAATTTTTAATAGCTTCACACACATGATTACATATAATCCCATAATAGCCCTTTTTTCCCCTGACCCATGTTTTGCCCCTCCCCACTTCTCTCTCCTTTCTGGTAACCATTAGTTTTTTCCCTACATCTGTGAGTGTCCTTTTTTCTTTTATTCACTAGTTTGTTGTATTTTTTTAGATTCCACGCATCAGTGATATTATACAGTGTTTAAGACTTGGTTTTCTCAAGTAATCAAAGACCTGATAAAGACAACATGAAACATAGGTAATCATTCTGATATGACACAGAATTTTGTTTTCTAGGAAGATTATTTAACAGGTAAAGAAAAAAAAACACATTATATTTCTGGTAAATGGAACAAGTTAAGCACTTAACAAGTTAGCTTTTCAGTGAGTGTAAAAACTTTTTATGAATGTTTGTGGAGAAGAGTTTTAAGATTTTCATTTGCCCTTATATGTAATTTTATGATAACTGGGGACTAAATTTGGAAATAATGTGTAGCAGTATGTTTTCAAAAACTGCCTTTTTCCTTTTTTTCCTTTCAATCTCAGGAAAATTGAGATTGCTGGTAGGTGCTTTAGCCACCAGTTGCACCCTTGGATATCCACATTTTAAAGACATGGTAAGATTTACCTCTTAAAGGGACAGAGAAAGGATCTATGTTTTTTCTAAGAAGGAATCTAGGGGCATATTTGCTTATTATCAGAGATCTAGGGCAATTGCTATTGAAGTTTTCTTTTCCTTAATTGTAGACAGTCCAAAGAATTCTTTGCAGTGGGGGATGCAAAATACACTCACTAAGAGCTTTGTATGGGAAAGCCTGAAGCTGGTGAGGTCTGATTATAAAGCACAGTAGAAACCAGGCTTGCTGTGTGTTCCCAGAACCTTTGTATTCCTTAAGGAACCTATTTCCTGGCTATCAGTATTTACTTAAGTCTCACAACTGCCTGAGTGTCTTTTTCAGTAGTTAATTTTTATTCTAAGTCTTATATCTACTTCCTAACCTTGTTAAGAACTAGGAAAGTAACTCTCCTGTTCCTTCCCTCTCTCTTTTTTTCTTCTTTTAATCGGATCTTCCCATAGGTATGAATAAGATATTTGTTTAGGATGAGAGCTCTCTAAAAATCTTTTTAGATATTTTCCAAATATCTTTTTCCAAATAGAAGATCCATCATCAGGCACTCAGTGGATATGATCTTCAAAGGTATATCCATTCCAGATGTGGCACAAACCAGAAAACCTTTTTAGGGAAAGACCCATAGGCCACTTTCCAGGCTTAGAGTAAATTTTTACCATGGAGGCAAGAGCTGTCCCTGGAGTACAGATGATGTAGCCCCCATGATCCATAAAGGTCATTCCCACCCAATGATAGTAAAAGAAAGCAAAAACTTTATTGCCACAGGCAATTAGAAACCCCATGAAAATGGGACATCTCCAATCACAGACCCATTAATCTATGATACCTAGTAGGCTATATGGGGATGAGATTTTCCCAGCACTGACAAGGCAGTGCAGGGAAAAGACAGCAAATACCCGTTATGGGTTTCTAATAAGACCCCTTATTTAGATAGATTCCCCTGAGAGCTGGCACAGATGGCAGGCGTATGTCTCAGGTCCCCAGCCTGATAGATGCCCACCTGCAGATGTAGGCCCAACAACCTGTGCCTCCCAGCAAGCAGAAAAGTCAGGGAGAGTACACTTTCGCTGGATCCTGGCCAAGTTCTCAAGACAAAAAAACAAAACAGAAGGAGGATTTCATCTCTTTGTTTTCTTTTAATTGGTGACTCACAGCAAAGTTTGTCCAAACAGACTCTGGTCTGGCGAGAATATGAACTCACCAGTTTGTGAAGCTGGCTCAAACGAAAAGCTTAAGGATTTATGCCTATGTTTTACCCTATGATTCTTCCCCTTATGATGAATGACACAAAAGACAGTGACAAAGGGAAATTGTGGCTACCGAAGAGAAAATGGATCAATAACAAATGGTCAAAGACACATACACCCAAAGAAGTAGTTCACAGAAATGCTTTTTCCTGTTAATCTCAGTTTGGAAAGCAGAACGTTTTACTACCCTTTTCAACTAGACTCTACAGACAGAAATCTGGGAGTCTGATTTTGGTAAGAATTCTTGCATTTTGCTGGTTTGGTCAGTTGTTCTGAGATTGATTTGTAGCCTCTGGGATAGGTGGGATGTCCCAGGCATCCTATCTGGGTCACCAAAAGTGTAGGGGAGAAAAAATTCCTCTATTTCCTTAGGTTCAGTGGCTGGGCCTTCAAAATAAACTGATGAAAGACAAATTAACAATAGAAAAACAAGCATAGTTTATTAACACATGTTACACATGTACCCAGGAGAACTCATTGATGAGTACCTCAAAGGGTGGTTAGAACTTAGCATTTATATAGTATGTGAACAAAAAACAACATTTTTAGAGAAGTGACAAGACAAAGGAAAGGGGGTTTATGTTCTTAGGGGTGACGCACTGTGGAGAGATAAATATATAGGGAAACAAATGGAAGACAAGGGTTGTTTTAGTCTATGTGGATTGCTGTCAGTGCTGTATCTGGGCCTATAAAAATCTAGAGTTGTCTCAAGTGATGAGCAATCATCCTGCTCTTCCTGGTAGAAAGAAGAAGGAAAGAAAGTTTGTATGTGTGTTTGCTACTTTTCAGTTGCCTTTTCTCAAAATAATCCTTATGTCAGAGTGCAAATGTTGGGGTGGCATACTCTGAACACTTTTAGTATTGATCATATATATCCAATTTGTGAGATCTTAATGAGCCACTTTAAGTATCCAGAGCAGTAATTCTTTTTTTCCCTCACCTCCCGCCAATCCTCCAGCATTTTTAATTCTCTCTTGGGCTCCTAGAAATTATAGCAGTAATTCTTTTTTTTTTTATGTCATATGTTTTTAAAAATCTGATGAAAAATTATGGATTTTTCTGTTCCTCCCTTGAAATATTTTCACATTCACACAATTCTGCTTAAATTTAAGAAATAAATCCAGATTGTGAGTTCTACATCTAGAGTCAGCTCCCAGCCATGACATAATAGCTTCTATTAAACTAACCATCCCTCTAAAAACAGCTACAGTAGCAAAATAATATAATTAAAAAAATAGCCAGGTGTCTGAAGGTATTGGAGAGCAACCAAGACAGCCAGGGACAGTGGTATTAAGAGCCTATGAAGATGGGAAATGCTTTCAAGTGAACTTGGAATTTTTTTCCCACTTTTCAGCTCAAGATACTTGACATTTCTTAAGTGTTATGGGCTTAGACACTGAGCAGAATGTGGTGACCTGGGGCTTTCAAAAGCTTCATAAGGCTAGGGAGATGAAAATTAGAAGTAAGTGTAACCAGGATTTATGGAACCAAGGATTACTGGGATTTATGGAAACAGGATTTCCTGTGAAAAGGAAACACAGAGACACAACCTCTTTTCCTATTGAGGCATCTGTTAATAACTAAGCTAAAAAACTAAGGAGAGCTCTTGGTAGTGTCAAGGTTCTAAACAAACTGAAGTTGTTGTTCAGGGACCATATTCAGGATAGATAGAAATTCATGTCCAAAATATATTGGTAGGTACCACAAATTAATTAAACAAAAACAATAGAAAACTCCTTAAAACATTGGGCAGCTAATTTGACCAGGCACTTCACAAAAGAGGCTATCCGAATGGTTAATAAACGTAGGAGAAGATGCTCATCTCATTACTTCATTGGTCATTGGGAATTTGCAAATTAAGCCCAAATTAGATTCAACTACACACCCATCAGAATGGCTAAAATATAAGAAAATGACAAATCCTAGGATTTGGAGCAAGTTGCACACTTATACACTACTGGTGGGAATATAAGTCTGTGAATCCACTTTGGAAAACCTGTGTTGCCAAATCTACCAAAACTGAATATTCATTTTATATGACCCTATTTCTACTCCTAGATTTGTACCCCATAGCAATGAAGAGCCCCAAGGGACAGATATAAAAAGTTCATAACAACATTATTCATAATATGAAAAAAAGTGGAAACAAATATCCATCAGTTACGGAGTAGATAAATAAATTTGGCATATTCATACTATGAAAGAATATATAAAAATAAAAATAGTATGGATGCTTGTCTTGAACATAGGGTTGTTCAAGTTAATCAGGCACAAAAGAGTGCATACTGTATGTACGTATGTATGAAGAACTCAAAAACAGACAAAACTGATCTATGGTGAGAGGCCAAAATAGCTTATACTTGGGGAAGAGTAACACCCAGCATAGCACAAGGCAAGTATCCAGTTTATGGACTGTTTCTTGAAGTGGGTGATACTTTCACAGCACATTCACTTGGAGTCTTCAGTAATGAAGCTGTATCTTTTTGATTTGTGCATTTTTCTGTATTTATATTATTCTTCAATTTTAAAAAAAGTTTGCTTGAAAAGAGCTATTCAATTTATGGGAGACCAGGTGTTCTGAACAAAATCATTTAATCCTTCCTTATTCCAGGAAGCAATGAGCAAAGCCCAGAACGCCCGTTTGGGGCATCCTGCACAATAATGAAAAAAAGCCATATTTTCATGGATGCCTCTCAACTACACATTGAAAGTTGGTCATAACAAAGAGCCCAGTGTTTGAAGTTATGTGCTAATCAATACATTACATGGAACAAGAATGGCAGAATGTTGATAACCAGTTGGAAGCTGAGTTAAGGAAGATGGAAGTTCATGATATTTTTCTATTTGTGTGTTATGTTTGAAATTTTTCATAATTTTTTTTGAAGAAGGAAAACACGAGAATCTGCCTCTTCAATAACAAAAAATAAATAATTATATCACAAATGTAGTCCCATAGAGGATGAAAAAGAGGAGTCAGAAAAAGAAATCCTATACAAAATTGGATGATAAAATATGGTTTCCTTCAGCTACAAATTTTAGTTAAACATCTTGAACTCCTACTTTCCTTCTAGCAAATTGAATCCCATTCCTATTTCAAGGGCTTATTTTAGCCCCACCTTTTCTAAAAAGTCATTATTACTACTCTTGCCTCTGAACTCCAATTACTCTATTATTATTTGTTGCCACTTAATTGATCATCATTATATTATATGCTGGGCTGCTCCAGTAGTTATGTCTTTATGCATCTTATTTTTGTTTTGAAATATTTTACTGCATGCCAGGGAAACTTGTCATGTTGGGGAAAAATTAAATATTCAATATATTTTAATTTAAAATTTATCAAACTTATTATTTTATTGATTATTGAATACTATTCTTTGTCACAGCCTTTTCAGACATGGCTTGTTCTTCTTAGACACTACATATCAAATACGCTCATTAACTTATTTAGTTCTTGTAAAACCCATATGAACTTGCTATTATTAGTATCCTTATTTTATGAATCACATAACTGAGGCACACAGAGTAGCTTGCAGGATGTCACAGTAAGCATAGGAGCTCTGGATCTAAATTCTTAAATCTACCTAATGCTGCCTCTTGATTGTTTATTGGGCCTAGCATAGTGCAGTAGGGGAAGAAACTTCCCAAGGTGCTTCAAGAATCTAAAGCATTTTCTTTAGAGTGTTGACTTTTTCTTCATAAAAGCAAAATTATCTTTACTTCAGAAGCTATGGGACATAAAGTCAGTTCTCTTTGAATACTGAATTTATATCGTCATCACAAGACTATTTAAATCATGTCATTAAAACTTAGGCCTGGGCTTCCCTGGTGGCGCAGTGGTTGAGAGTTCGCCTGCCGATGCAGCGGACACGGGTTCGTGTCCTGGTCCGGGAGGATCCCACATGCCACGGAGCGGCTGGGAGCGGCTGGGCCCGTGAGCCATGGCCGCTGAGCCTGCGCGTCTGGAGCCTGTGCTCCGCAACGGGAGAGGCCACGGCAGTGAGAGGCCTGCGTACCGCAAAAACAAACAAACAAACAAACAAAAAAACTTAGGCCTGAATTTCTGCAACTAATGTTGAACAGTTCACCAAGAATTAATGTATTTGCAAATTCTCTGATCTAGTACTTCAATATATTTATGCTACGTTAAGAAAAAAATAATTCTACAACCTTGTGAGTATAACTGAAGAAAGAATCTTAACAACTGGGAGGATCCCATATGCCGCGGAGCGGCTGGGCCCGTGAGCCATGGCCGCTGGGCCTGCGCATCCGGAGCCTGTGCTCCGCAACGGGAGAGGCCACAACAGTGAGAGGCCCGCATATCGCAAAAAGAAAAAAAAAAAAAAAAAAAAGAATCTTAACAAATTATTTTACTGTCCTTTGGAAACAGAATTCAGGTCCCATTGTGGAGTCACAGAAATACCTGCCATGTTATATCACAAAGGCTCATTAGATGGAGGTTAGTTTCACTGTTAAATATTTGAGGACCAGAAATTGACTGGCACTGATAAGAATTTGCCCGATGAAGTCATTGCACCTCTTTAAACATGCTTTGCTCTTCTTAGCTGCCATATATTAAATGTGCTCAGGAAACCTGTTGTGCTTCCGAAAATAACTTTCTCAGGAATATATCAGAGATGTGTGACTCCTGTTTCCAAATAGGACTTCTAGTCAAAACATATGAGCACACAAGTGGAAAACTAAATTACCTGAGACCTCCAAATCCCATAATTAGCACTGATAACATTGTGATGTATACTTCCTGTCTCTTTTTCCTACACAAATGTTAATCTTTATATTAATTAAACCAAAAGAAAAAAGATACTATCATAGATTCCATATATATTTGCATAATTTACAGATTATTATGTGTATTAAATGCTAGAAGACTTGCTAGAACCAATGCAATTTTAGACTTTTTATGCATATGGTTAAATTGCTTTCTTGAAATTTTGAACCAATTTACACTCCCCTTTTAAAAAAATTTTATTGGACTATAGTTGATTTACAATGTTGTGTTAGTTTCAGGTGTACAGCAAAGTGAATCAGTTATACATATATACATATATATATATATATATATATATATATATATATATATACATACACACACATATATATATACACACACACATTCTTTTTTGATTCTTTTTCCATATAGGTTATTACAGAATATTGAGTAAAGTTCCCTGTGCCATACAGTAGGTTCGTATTAGTTATCTATTTTACATATACTAGTGTGTATATGTTATTCCCAATCTTTTTCTTAAAATTTTTATTGGATTATAGTTGCTTTACAATGTTGTGTTAGTTTCTACTGTACAGCAAAGTGAATCAGCTATACGTATACATATATCCCCTCTTTTTTGGATTTCCTTCCCATTTAGGTCACCACAGATCATTGAGTAGAGTTCCCGGTGCTACACAGTAGGTTCTCATTAGTTATCTATTTTATACATAGTGTCAATAGTGTATATATGTCAATCATAATCTACCAATTCATCCCACCCCCCGCCATTCCCCCCAAGTCCTCTGATTTATCACTTCCACCTACATTTCCCCTTTGGTAACCATAAGTTTCATCTCAAGATCTGAGTCTGTTTCTATTTTCTAAGTAAGTTCATTTGCATCATTTTTTATTCGATTTCACATGTAAGTGATATCATATGGTATTTGTCTTTCTCTGTCAGACTTACTTCACTTAGTATGATAATCTCTAAGTCCATCAATGTTGCTGCAAATGGCATTATTTCATTCTTTTTTATGGCTGAGTATTATTCCATTGTATGTATGTACCACATCTTTTTTAAAAAAATATATTTATTGGAGTATAGTTGCTTTACAATGGTGTGTTAGCTTCTGCTGTATAACAAAGTGAATCAGCTATACATAAACATATACCCAATATCTCCTCCCTCTTGTGTCTCCCTCCCTCCCTCCCTATCCCACCCCTCTAGATGGACACAAAGCACCGAGCTGATATCCCTGTGCTATGTGGCCGCTTCCCATTAGCTTCCCATTAGCTATCTATTTTACATTTGGTAGTGTACATATGTCTGAAAATTATGGTTTGCTCAGGGTATATGCCCAGTAGTGGGATTGCTGGGTCATATGGTAGTTCTATTTTTAGGGGTTTTTTTTGTTTGTTTGTTTTTTGCGGTACGCGGGCCTCTCACTGCTGTGGCCTCTCCCGTTGCGGAGCACAGGCTCTGGACGTGCAGGGTCAGCGGCCATGGCTCACAGGCCCAGCCGCTCCATGGCATGTGGGATCTTCCTGGACTGGGGCACAAACCCATGTCCCCTGCATCGGCAGGTGGACTCTCAATCACTGCGCCACCAGGGAAGCCCCCTTTTTTTTGTTTTTTATATATAGAAGTTTTAAATTTGTAAGAAATTAGACCTATCAGTCTTTTCCTTTATGGTTTTGGCCTTTTTTGTTATGTTTAGGAAAGCCTTTCCTACCCCAAGTTTTAATAAAAATACTCATTACTTGTAATTGTTTTATGATTTTACTTCAAAATTCAACCTGATCAAGATTTACAAGGTGTAAGGTAGGGATTGAAAAAATTTTCTTTTTAAAAAACTAACTGCTTATTCTAATACCATTTGTTAAATAATCTACATTTTGCCCACAAATTTAATATCCCAATTTTATCACAACACTTCTGATATAATTGGTTCTCTTTATAAAAACTTTCATTTCATTCCATTAATCTGTCTTCCTATTCTGACACTAGTACCACTCACTGGGATTTTTATTAGATTGCATTAAAATTATGTATAATTTTCAGAGAAAAATTGCTATAATCTACTTTAAACTTTTATTATAGATACAATAAAGCACTGACAGTTTTATAATAGCACAAAATAAAGAATTTTACTTCATTTCATTAGTATTGAAAGCCGTAATGCTCTGAATAATAATAAGCTCAGCAAGAAAACTGGAGTCCATCTCCAATCAACTCTGCAGAGCTTGAAGGTATACATTTTGTACATCAACCCTATTCTTACTTAAATTCATTTTTCCCATTTTTTCCTCTTTCTTTCCATTGCCTAATTTGATTATTTTTTAAAAAAATCTTTTGCATTGTGTTTATAGCTGCTAACTACCTTACTCCTATTTTGAAATGATTTAGAAGTAAAAGTAAAAGCTTTTAATAGATTCTCAAAGGAATTCATGACCATAAAGATTTAAAACCACTGTTCTAGACTATTTAGAGTGACTCATTAGTGGCCAAAATTGAATGTAACTTTACCAATTTCTTTACACCATGCTGTTTAAAAAAATCAACATGACCTAAATGGCCCTGGCATTATTTGAAGAAATATATTTGAAATTAAAATGTTAATGTCCAGAAGGCTGATGCTGAAATCAAGTACTATCCACAGAGTCCCCAGCGTAATACTTATGTTTCAGGATAACTGCAATAAAAACTATTCAACTGTGAAAAGAGAGAATGTAAAACAGCAGAGATTGGTATCTGGTCTATACCACATACCATTAGCTGGTTGACAGGACTTCATTGATTCATTCATTCGTGCCTACATAATACTTACTGAGCCCTTAATGTGCCAGGCACTATGGTAGGCGCTGGATTTATGGCAGTGAACAAGACAGAGAAAAAGCTCTGCCTCCTTTGAGCCTACATTCTTATAGGAGGAGATAAACAATTAAAAAGATAAATAAGTAGAATAAGTAAGTTAGATGTTGCTATGTACATTGGAAAATTGGGAAGTTGATAGGAAGTGTGTATGAAAGGGTGGAAATGTTAGACAGGGTAGCCTGGGAAGTCTCACTGTGAAGGTGATATTTGAGTTAAGACTTGCTGTCCAAAAGTCCTGATTTGGGAACATGCCAAACATGTAGAGGAACAGCAAGGAGGTGGTGTGGGTGAAGTAAAGCAAGGTAAGGAGGGAGAATAATACGTAATGAGATTAAGTACACAGCGAGGGGTCAGAAGACCATCGTAAACCCCCTTTATCCTTTACAGAAACACTGGAGGTTATTAAGTAGGGGAGTGACTTGATCTGACCCATATATCAGCTTTGTTGATATATTTGAAATTTTTAAAAAGAACAGTGAATTAATATGTGCTTGTGTGATTTTTAAATTAATCAGAAATAAAACTATTAACATAAATCGATGATAGCAGAAAAGAACAAATATGTAGAAGAAGCAGTTGAAATCAAAATGCACTAGCACAAGGTCATGTGGTTGAAGAAGGGGATACATCAAGGGCAGCGCTAGGGTCCCCAGCCTGGTTGACGGATAGTGTGGTTCAACCACAGGGAATTTAGGAGGAGGAGCCTATTTGGCAAGAGAGCTTACAAGAATGATGGATTTAAAGTAATAGAGAAAAACTGAAGTTTAGTGAAAATGAGGGAGGAAGGTACCAGTGATATAAATTGGGAAGTTGTCAGGAGGAGGTAGGCTGACGACATGAGAATGGATGAACCACTCAAGGGATAGAATTGCAAGCAAACAAATAAAAAATCAAATTCGCCACTTTGTTTTTGACCATATCTACACATTTAAAAGATAAAAATGAACACGTATGTACCTGGCTCACAGAATGATACCCATTTAATTACAGATGTACAAGAAGAAGAAGAGTAGAAAGATAGAACACAATAATAATGGTTATCTTTGGTGAAGATAACATTTGCTTTGGGAAGCTGTATAGTATATGTTTCAAAATCGTAGACTTTGCAGCTTCCTATTTGGGTGGCGTTAGACAGTTGGATGCAAAGCAAGTCTTTAGTAGATAATGCTCAATAGATTGTAGATTGTTTGCTTTTACTTGGTGTATTATGAATTTCTATAAATTTCTTTTTCAGTCAAAACAGTATTATTATAAATAATATTCTGGATTAGTTGATTGACTAAAATACTATGACTATAGAGTAAAATAATGCATGTTTCCCGATACGTGGCATGATCAGACTATGATTTGATGTATATGATGGAACCCGATTTGTCATCGCATCAAGACAGTTTTTTTCAGGTGTTTTTTTAAACTTTCTAAAATCAAATTGCCACTTAATCTCTTATGCCCTCACAGTCTTGATGCATTACAAATATATATGAAAAACTTGGATAAGGGACATAGGTGTAGGCAGCCACTTGCTCTGAACTTAAAATGTGGAGCTGAAAGTCAGGCATACAGAAGAGGATGCAGCAGATTGGGAGTTAGAGGCAAAGCAGGGGTGATAGGATAGGGTGCCCATGTTGTGGGAGGCAGAGAATGAGTCATAATAGAGATGACAATGGAAGATTAACCCTGGGGGCCAAAACTGGTTTTAAAGCTCTCTGGGAGTTATAGGGCAAAAGTATACAGAAGTAAGTTATTATGGCTGTCTGCTCTAGTCAACCCACCCATATCATGTGTTGTCTTATTTATCTGTTTTGCCATAGTTCTTCTTGAAGTAAACACCAATTACAGTGACGATGGTCCTGTTAAATTGTAGGTAAGGGAAACCTTCAGATTGCCCAGGAATATTTTGAAATATTGTACCTTCATCCACATGTGTATATATATAAATATGTGTGGGGGAATTATAAAAATGTTCTACTCTTTATTCTCTCTTACATTTAAAAAGTAAACTAGATGGGTTGTGTAGGCTTCCTGGTGGAGGGGACTAGTGCCTGTGTCCTGGTGGATGAGGCTGGATCTTGTCTTTCTGGTGGGAAGGTCCACGTCTGGTTGTGTGTTTTGGGGTGTCTGTGGCCTTATTATGATTTTAGGCAGCCTCTCTGCTAATGGGTGGGTGACCACCTAGAGGGGTGGGATAGGGAGGGTGGGAGGGAGGGAGATGTAAGAGGGAAGAGATATGGGAACATATGTATATGTATAACTGATTCACTTTGTTATAAAGCAGAAACTAACACACCATTGTAAAGCAATTATACTCCAATAAAGATGTTAAAAAAAAAAAAAAAAAGTAGAGAATCGCTGCAGCCCAAACTCAAAGCACTGTGGTGAAAACTCCTAGCAATGGCCAGTGTCTTTCACAGATGCCTTCACCATGGGGAAAAAGAAAAAAGATTAAATTATTCACCTTAGAAATATAATTTCCAACATTCATCCCACCAAAATGTTACTAGCACACAATTCAATACTTATGTGACTTGAGATATAAGCTTATGCGTTTTGGCAGAATAAATATGAAAGTTGTTTCCCTGTTTTAAAATATCAAAGACCTGTGCTAGAGAGGCTGAGGGCTGCTTTGTCTCTTTCCTGTGTTGGCATATGCATGTAATGGTTGTTCTCATTCATTCAAGAGGGATTTAAGCTTTTCAGTTCTTCTAAGTTTATCTTCTTACCTTCTAATACTGCTGTTTTGTAAGAGAAAGGAAAGCTCTGAGGAGCCTTCCTAGAAGGGATAATTGTGCAGAATTCCTGGTCGCCTTCTTCAGCCATGTAACATACATCAGGTGGTAATGGTTAATTAGTGTATGCACTTGCAATTTGATCTCCTGAGGAGAGAAATTATATTTCTTCCTTTTAGCCTAGAAGAGCGTAGAATTCTGTGAACGTGTTCATCTTACTTAGACTTGAGGGCCATGCCTTAAGCATCTATCGAAGAGAATGGAACAGAAACAACCTAAGCTCAGAGAATGACAGGCCATTTGCTGAGCATATCCGTTACAACAGGAAGTACCTAAAGTGTTAGGTGCCTGATTTAACTGTACCTGTTGTATATAACAGTGGACTGTACATATAGTTGCATTTTTACATACTTGTTCATTTTATTGAAAATGAGAGATGGTATGCTATAATTGAGAATATTGTAGAAAACCGTAATACACTTTAGTAATATGTGTTAAAATGACCACATTAGTACCCACAGCAGCTGATCATTTTAAAGGAAACTTGGGTGACACGTTTATTGCAAGGTTTTCTTGGGGGAGGCCTCAATGTAGTTATTTATAAAATAGGAATGGGATAAGTAACAGAGTTGTGTGAATTAAATGGCATAAGATTTGTGGAAATATTCTGCAAGCTATAAAAGATTATGCAAATGTCAAACTGGTCCTAGAAAGCACTTTAGAGTTCATCCAAATCCGTTATTTTAAGGATGATAAAAATGAAAAGTAGAGAACGTATGACTTATCCAAGGGCACACAGTTAGTGAGTGGCAGAACAACACTGTAGCTTTAGTGACCAATATTCCAGAGTATGACCCACTAATGTCAATAATGTGTGTTCATTGTCATGTTTGAATGGGCCGTTAGTATCCTTCTAGTTTTCTAATACTCCATTGCTATAGCTACCATTCTGGTACAGAATATGGAAAATGTGTAAAATCAGTATGAAATAGTGCTGCCAACTAACGATGAGGAAGATCTGGTTCCGTCTTAGAGAAACGAGGGAGCTGTGGGATTTCCCCATCTTGCCACACCTGTCTTCCCTGAATTAGCTCCAGTTTGCAATGCCATTACCATGTGTTGTCTGGCACCGTTTTAGAATGAGGTGTTATTGAAGCTAAAGCTGTAGGGTTCTGTAGTTTCATTCAGGAGAAAAATTTGATTCCAAATCGAGGCAGCCGTTTGGTAGATATATGTTGAGGTCACTCTTTCTGCTACCAGGGGGGAAAAATGCATGAAAATGAAAGTCCAACAATGCCCTCTTTCAATATTAAGAACAACTTTGCCTCTCCCAAAATAGTTAGCATCTGCAAACTATGCTCAGAAACTTAAATCTCACCAGATTTCTTGATATTTATATGAGGGAGTACGTAGTGGTAAAAAGATAGGATATAAGATAGGCCTGGGGCTTCCCTGGTGGCGCAGTGGTTGAGAGTCTGCCTGCCGATGCGGGGGACGCGGGTTCGTGCCCCGGTCCGGGAGGATCCCGCATGCCGCGGAGCGGCTGGGCCCGTGGGCCATGGCCGCTGGGCCTGTGCGTCCGGGGCCTGCGCTCCGCGGCGGGAGAGGCCACAGCAGTGAGGGGCCTGCGATTTTTTTTAAAAGGAAGAAAAAAAAAAAAAAGATAGGCCTGCTCGGGCTTCCCTGGTGGCCCAGTGGTTGAGAGTCCGCCTGCCGATGCAGGGGACATGGGTTCGTGCCCTAGTCTGGGAAGATCCCACATGCCACGGAGTGGCTGGGACCGTGAGCCATGGCCCCTGGGGCCTGTGCTCCGCAACGTGAGAGGCCACAGCAGTGAGAGGCCCATGTACCGCAAAAAAAAAAAAAAAAAAAGATAGGCCTGCTTACTGAGAGCTGCCTATACAAACTAGACAGTTCTAACAGATGGCATTTGGATATAGAATGACAGATGGAATTACTTTTATTCCATTACTGGAAAATTGAAGCAAAACTGAAATAGATTGCCAAATAAGTCAAATCAATCAATGTAAGCCACCTTTATGTTCAAATGTGCAGTTCTGGTTTTGCATATGTGTTCTCTCTCTCTGAACAATACCTGTTTCAATTATGCCATTTTTATTGGCTTAAAATCATAATTGCTAAAAACTCTTGGGAGAAAAAAACTGTTATAAAGGTGGCGTAATTAAAATGTGGTAGAAAAGGACATTCTTTTAATCTTTTGGACTATCCAATGCCATATCACAGAATCATGGACTGCCAAAGCTTTTTAAAAATGTTATATGGATAGAGGCCATCTGGTCCAAATGGCTTTTTTTTTTTTTTTTTCCCCCACAAGTGGGAAGAATGAGGCTCAGAGTGAGCCACACAGCAGGTGAAAATCAGGTTCCTCAGCTCTCTAGACTCACTATCACCCCAAGTTGCCTCTATCTGCATTTGCTTTAGATACTGGTTCTTAGCTGCAAAATACTCATTTCTCTCTGATTCAGAAATCACTATAACCAATAATATTTTATGGTGAACATATTTCATGCTTTTTCATTATGTTTTGTGTGACTTTGAGAGTCTAGAGTATAACTCATCCGTAAGTAGAAGATAAAATAATCAAAGAAGTGAAAAATAATGGGATTCCATTTTATGAAGATAACAAATCCAAAAACAGATCGCATTTCTGCTTTTGGTTTTCAGTGATATCATCAAAAGCTCCATCTATACAGCACATTTAAGAGCCCATTACACATTTTGGTATATATTAGACTTCACATTGCATAGATGGGAAAAGATGGGCAGTTTTTCATGATGCATGTGTTGGAGAAAGCTATGATTCTGTGGGTGTTTTTTCCCACGTGGCATGACAATATCCCCAAATTAAATATTTTTGTTGTGTGTCACCACTATAGGTCAGTTTGTAGTAAAACATTTCATTTTACATCTTATATAGTCCTGACTTTAGGTAAACAAACTAAAATCAGATTTTTTTATCACAATGTACCCTGCTTTACTGCTAAAATTATAGAACAATTCTGATGCATTATAACTGCACACGTTTTGAGGTTTGGTTTATTTTTTTCCATTTCTGACAGGTTATTTCTGTGGGAAAGTTATTTGTATCCAGGATATTAAATACTTGGTTGTTGAGCATTAATTATAGATATGGAAAAAGATAGCAGTAAGCAAAAGTGGGGCACTTATTTTTATCTGTGTATAGCGTAAATGTGTCTCCATATGATATATGTCCTAGTAAGCATGAGATGTTATACATTACCAGTCTACTTTTGTGTTACTTGATGCATTATTTATTTCTCTTTTATTTTAATTGTGGAGAGAGCCAATTGAGGATAATAAAAATCCTTAAAGAAGGAAAATTCTACGAGTATGATTGAGTGAAAAGATCTTCAAAACCAAAGTAGGATGAAATATAGCAAAAACCTGGGAAACAACCACAATGGCAACATCCCAGAATCAGTCATCATCTCTCTTTTACAAGTCTAAGACCACTGTGATATTGCGAGAGGCCAGACCCGTAAACTATTAAGGTTTTGTAGCTTTCGTGGCCTTTCCCGATGTTTAGCCACTATTTTCTGTGTCAACTTTATTGAAATATAATTCACAGATCAGATAATTCACCCCTTTACAGTTCAGTGGTTTATAGTAGTTACAGAATGGTGCACCAGTAACCACAATTTTTTATCATTTTCATCACCTGAAAAAGATGCCTGTACTTTTTCATTATTAATTTCCCCAGCCCTAAGCAACCACTATTCTACTTTTTATCTCTAGAGATTTGCCTATTTTGGGCATTTCACATGAAGGGAATCATATAATACATGGTCTTTTGTGACTGGCTTCTTTAACTTAGCATAATTTTTCAAGGTTCATACAAGCATGTATCAGTATTTTATTCCTTTTTATAGCCAAATAATATTCTGTCATATAGACATACCACATTTTGTTTATCTAATCCATTGTTTATCCATTCAAAAGGTGTTGTTTCCAACTTTTGCCTTTTATGAGTAACGCTGCTATAAACACTCATGTACACATTTCTGTATGAACTTATGTTTCCATTCCTCTTCAGTAAAGATATACCTAGGATTGGAAGAATTTAGCCACTTTTTAAATTTTAATAACATTTATTTTTATATCTAACTAGATTCTCTTACTGTCAGATTATGTTGTTTTGACCTCTGTAGAGGACAACTAGATCCTTCTTTATAGTTGATGCTCAAGTTATACAGAAGATTACTTAACTCCTTATGTCAATTCCATATTAAGCAATTTGAATTCAGGTTTTTTAAATCTGTTGTGCTGATCACATTTACTGTAACATGAAGCTGCTCTAATATTTCCATAACTTTTATACTTCTCATAAACCAACCTTCCAGTATTAGAACTACAGTGTTCATTTACTGACCACTTTCTATGTACAGGTACTATGCTAAGTGCTCTCTGTGTACTTCTCTAATTCTTAAAAGAATCATGTGAGATAAATGTTATTATCCCAATATTACAGGTGAGGAAAATGAGGCTCAAAGAAATTAAGTGACTTACCCAAGGCCTCTAGTTAAACAAGTGGTAGGGATAGATTAGAAGCCAAAGGCCATCCAGCTCAGAAGCCTGGGTTCTTCTCACATAGCAGGCTGTCCCACATTGAGAAGTCTTTGACCAGCGACGCCAAATAAAATAATTTTATTCGTAACTCTTATGTAATTGTTTCAACTATTCACTTCAACATAGGCACCCACAACAGTGAGCATGAAAAGCTTAAGAGTAAAATCTCAAATATCGGCCAATGGTTGGATACTTAAAATTATACATTAAATAATATATTGATAGAAGGGTAATTTCAAAGATTTTTGATCATGATCAGAATAAGAAATATGTCTTATCTCAAAACCCAGTTACCACTTATAAACAAAAGTTTCAAGCATGAGTTCACATTCTTTGCAGGTTTCAGGACCCAAAGGTCTCCAACCACAATTTTAAAAACATTGGCATAGAGTATCTGCAATGAGGCAGACTATTTTTTTTTAATCACAGACTAATCTGAAAGTTACTACTCTTTCTTGAAAATAGCCAGGAACAATGAAAATCCTTCCCATTGCCATAGGTCCATGAAGCAGCTGAGTAGAAGATAGGAGGCAGATTGGAGACACAGTAGTTTATAGAGGCTGCAGCTAGCATTTCCAGAGCTAAATGAGCTCCAGCAAAGAGAGCATACAGAGAGACCGAGAACCGCAGTGCCACCCAAATGGAGAGTTCCAGAGTAATCAACGACAAATCATCAGCAACTTCTAAAGCATATTGAAGGAAAGAAAATCACTTTAGAAATATGGCTAAGACTCTATTTTCAAACAAGTGCAAACTTAAAAACAAAGAACTGTAAAATAATCTGGAATTTATGGTAAACTACTGCAAACTTAGGAACAAAGAATTGCAGGATAATCTGCAGTTTATGGGATAGGCCTTGATATAAGGAAATGGTCTTCAACTATAGATCAGTGTAGGCTCACAACAAGCAGAAATGGTCAATGATCAAGGGTGAAAGTATCATATTGATACGAGTATTGATGAGAAATATTTCTATTGGGTATTTTTTTAAGGTTTCCATAATTTCTATGGAGAATAATATTTTACCCTAACTATATACATGTTACCTGTAGTTTGTTATAGACTCAGATTATATTTAACTCTTCACTATAATTCTCAGCCCATAGTTATCATTTGTTCATCTCAGTTTTTCTGTTGCCTTTACAAAATCCTTAGTTAAAAACAAAAAGTCAGGGTTTCCCTGGTGGCGCAGTGGTTGAGAGTCCGCCTGCCGATTCAGGGGACACGGGTTCGTGCCCCGGTCCAGGAAGACCCCACATGCCATGGAGCAGCTGGGCCCGTGAGCCATGGCCGCTGAGCCTGTGCGTCCGGAGCCTGTACTCCACAACGGGAGAGGCCACAACAGAGAGAGGCCCATGTACTGCAAAACAACAACAACAAAAAAAGTCAGTGTATTTTTAGAGATGGCTATTTGGTCTGGGTGGTCCCAAATGGCATTGCCACCAAGTAAGCAGCACCTCATGTATAACATTCCTTTAGCAAGGATTATGCTTCTTTGGCTGTATACCACATCCACATGAAAAAGGTCACTAAATTATGGTTTCCCCATAATTAGCATGATCAAATGAAATGGTACTCTTGCCAGATCTCCTCTTTGGAGAGCTTCCTTAGCTTTCCTCTTGACAGTAAACAGGGATTACACACAGATGTAGTTTTCAGTGCATATGTCATCAAGATTTTAATAAAGAAGTATTTACAGAACAAACCTCCTCTTAAGATAACCAATTCTAGTTCTTCCTTAGCGTTGGGTGGATATAATCTTTCATGTGATCGCTAAACTTTATCCACCTCTGCTCACAACTTTATGCATCTCAAAATGCAAGCCACAGAAGGATGTAGCAGAAGGACTGGAGCTCAGGAGATGGAAGACACAGATAAATGCCAGCTCTGTCTTAATAGCCACGTCTTAGATTTCGTCCTAGTGAAAGTAATAGTATTAGGAAAGTCAGCAATCTTTTTGGAACCTCGGTTTCCTCATAGGTGAAAAAGGGAAAACATTATTATCCTGGCCTCAGTAACAGCGTTGTTGTAAGAACTGAATGAGATAAAGGATATGAAAGCTCTTTATAAATTGAACTACACTAATATAAAGGTGAAAGGAACTTCATTGGGCAGCCTGTGATCCTTACAAGCTAGCTATCTGAATACTTCTCCCCATGATACTAACAAATTGTTAGAACTGCTTTCTTTGCCTCCTTGTTCAAATCTATATTTGACAGCCAGTTGCCTCTAAATGTGATCCTTACCACTTTGGTTTTCTGGGTCTCAGCTCAAGTCCCCTTTCTTTGCAGTTTGAATTGTCCTCACTGAGAGATGTGGTCTTGTGAAATGCAAGAGACTGCCGCCATGTCACCAC
Organism: Mesoplodon densirostris; assembly: GCF_025265405.1. NCBI lineage: Eukaryota > Metazoa > Chordata > Mammalia > Artiodactyla > Ziphiidae > Mesoplodon > Mesoplodon densirostris. The sequence continues at coordinate 86,451,006 of NC_082668.1, forward strand.
GGAGAGCCAAACAGCTGAGAAACAGATAGCTGAGGAGTAAATACTGAAAACATTTCTTCAAACTCAGGACTTTAAAAGAAAAAGAGTGTTTCTTTTCAAACCCACGTAGAACAAAAATGGCTGCAATTTGAATAATTTACCATTTCTATGGCTTAATTGAGTTATCTCAATTAAAAACACAATGAGAAAATTTCAGTAGAAAAATTGCCAGAGAAGAAATAATTAAAATAATTACTATGTTTAAGAGGAAATTTCCTGAACTGAGCATATTGTTCATGCAAAAAATCTTAAATCATTATAATCTACAGTAATCATTTTCTTCACATTGCAAATACACAATAAGTACTCTGTTCCTAAATTGGTGGTGCCTTTTTTGGTAAAGGAATGGTAACTCCCCAAAGCTGGACAACTTGAAGGTACTGATGCCAAGCATGCCATGGTAATTAATTGCTCAGCTGCCCCCATGTTATTATATTTGATGACAAACCCCACCAAAGATGGCAAGAATTTGCTCGCCTGGAATTAGGAACTTTCAGGGGATTCAGGAGCTTGGCTTTATATCAAAAACAAAGAGTATGATTGGTTACTGAATATACAGTGTAATATATTTTGATATTATCACCTCTATTAGGAAATTTACCTAGAATCACATAATCATTTTGTTTTGTAAATTACTGTAATTTTCATTCGTGTCCTAGTGAAAAAAGGCATTGTGCATCTATACACCTGCAATTAAGATAATACCATATCTAGTACCACACTGGGCATAGCAACAGTGATTCACAGTAGGGCAAGAAAGGCCAAGACTGGAAATCTAAAAGTGGTATCCATTAGATGTAATAGATCTAGGGATGTAGCTAGCCAAGGTCAAGGCTGGGAGAGGGAGAAAGACAGTAAGCATAGGGAGAAGTTTAAAAAATACTATAAGGAAGATCCAGGAAGCGTACGAAGGTAGGAAATGAGGGCAAATAGGCAAGTTTGGTGCTGGGTCTGTGATGACCACAAAAAATAGATGGGACAAGGAGCAAGGAGGGAAAAAGAATGTAAATCTGCAAAGGCCACAAGCAAAGAAGAGTGAGTGAGTCTTTAAGAACTGCACCCTTTAAAGAGGTCATGATACCTGATTTTAGGGCAGACATATACTCCGTCCCGTGATTTATAGTCATGTAAGAACTCACAGGTGTGTGATATAATAAGCCGATGTGCACTGCAGTGAAGGTTACAATGGAAAGAAAGTACTAGTTCTTATAGAGGTCTTTTATATAAGTGAAATTTTCCTTTTTTTTTTTTCCTTTTTTTTGGCAAAGCCCCTACATATTATTTCCCTGATGTTTTATTATTTTTATTATTTCCCTGATGTTTATTATTTCCCTGATATTGAGCAACAATATAGGATGTATTGACCCTCAAGCCTCTAAGTAGAGGAAAGAAGCCCCAGTGTATTTTTCCTCATCGCTGGAGAAAAACAATAATTGCTCTGTTTTTTTGAGCACTGTTTTGGCTATCTATTATTGTGTAATAAATTACCCAAAACTTAGTGGCTTAACTTAGAACTTTGTGGCTTGAGAAAACAAAATGATTATCTCTCGTATTGACTAGGCACACATGGGTAGGTGAGTCTCCTTTTCCATGTAGAGTTGAGGGCTGCAGTTGTCTGGAAATCTGAGTGGCTTGGAGTATCCAAGATGGCTCCCTCACATGGTTGGTGCTTGGTACTGACTGTTACTGGAGATGGAGCTATCAAACCAAGTACCTTTGGCCTTTGTATATGGCTTGGGCTTCTCAGGGCTCAATGGCTGGGTTTGAAGAAGGAACATTTCTAGCATGTGAGTGAAAGCTCTCAAGGCCCAGCCTCAGAGGTTATACGGCAACATTGCTGCTGCATTCTTTTTTTTTTTAATTTATTTTTGGCTGCGTTGGGTCTTCGTTGCTGCACGCGGGCTTTCTCTAGTTGCAGCGAGCGGGGGCTACTCTTCATTGCGGTGTGCAGGCTTCTCATTGTGGTGGCTTCTCTTGTTGCGGAGCACGGGCTGTAGGCTTGCGGGCTTCAGTAGTTGTGGCTCACAGGCTCTAGAGTGCAGGCTCAGTAGTTGTGGCGCACGGGCTTATTTGCTCCACAGCATGTGGGATCTTCCCAGACCAGGGCCGGAACCCACTTCCCCTGTATTGGCAGGCGGATTCTTAACCACTGCGCCACCAGGGAAGTCCCACTGCTGCATTCTTTAGGTCAAGGTAAGTCTGAGGAGAGGCCCAGATTCAAAGTGGGGAGAAATAGACCCCACTGTTAGATGGGAGGTGTGACAAAGAATGTGTGGCCATCTTTATTTCACCATGACTACCTACTGTGTTCCAAGCACTCTGGTAAGCGCTTTATCCACTATATCTTATATAAACCTCAGAACCACAGAGCAGGTGAAGCATCATTATCCTCAGTTCGTCAATTAGGAAATTTGGTGATCAGAGATATTCAATTATAGAGTTAATAAATGGGTCAGATGGGATTCGGATGCAAGTCCCTCTTTCTCCACAGCCCTAATAAGCCATACAGAAAAAGTATAGGGATGACAACTGCTTATGCATTTATTAGGTAAGCTGTATGGGTCTATTAGTGGATCCCAAATTATTGGTTGAGTCCCCTCCCTCATTCCTTTTATCTTAAGATTATGAATTTTTTTAAAGCCTATAAGACTACGTTGATTAAATTGTCTAAAAATTTTCAAGGTAAAATTTTCTATACTAGTTCACTTTGCTTCTCCTGATTCTTCCAAATAAATGGGTGTGTTGAGTTCTTGCCACTCAGAAAATTACATAGAGAGACTAGGGCAAATCACATGTCTCTAAGTTTTTCACTCATGTCCAGTTCTGGCCTGATCAAATATACTTAATGATAAAAGCCTATGGGGAATGTGCCTAGCTGAATTGAAAGTAACTATTATCACGAACTAATTGTACTGTAAAATATGCATAGACATGTAACACTTCAAACTTATAAAAAATTATCCCCTTAAACTCATTTATTGTAATTTTCCTTGAGTATTTTCTCTGTTTCAGAATCTGTTTTTAAGGCTATAAAAACTGTGTGAAAAAAAAAGCAGCCTTCAATCAAAAGTAGTTTTGTCTATATAAACAGCTGGTTCGATGGATTTCTCTTCTGCTTCAGTTTACTTTTCCACCAAATAGATCAATTATGTGACTATGGCTTATGAAAGAGAGATATAGAAAAGATGGAACTGTTTGAAGTTTTGGAACTTACTTGCAAGGAAAGATTAAAAGACTGGTGCGCTGTAGTTCAGCCTTGAGAAGAAAAGAATGGGAAAAACTTAAAGTACTCTCACTGATAGGAACTTGTACACTCTATTTAAAGTAAGACAAATGTGAATGTGTTGAAATGACAGTGGGGTGGTTGGACTTTTTTACAGGTAAATTTCACCAGGAACAGTATTGTAAAGTGCCGGCTTGGACTTTGAAATAAGGATGTAGACTCTTACCACTAGCTCCTTTATAAACAGTGAAGATTCTCATATAGATTGTAGAGTGGAGGAGGCAGATTCTACATGAAGGCATGGAACTAGAGGCATTTTCCTGCAAAAGGTCCTGTGGGTTATGATTTTATGAAATGCTTGAGTATGTATCCTTGGGTTAATGATTGGGAATATGAAGTCCAACAAAATTAACTAGCTTCCTCAAGGTCATTGGCTGAATCAATGATAACAAAACAAAATTAGAAGATGGCTTTCTCCCTTCTTTCTTTAGTTGGTAGATTCTACCCTGTGTAGGATGATAAAAGAAAAAAATTAAAGAAGGAAGGAAAAAGGAAGGGAGAAGAGAAAGTCAGAATGATCTAACTGCATTAAATGTAGTCACTCCTACATCCTCAGAAATTTAGCAGTATAGTTTTCCTGTTTTTGCTCACTAATAGTTCATTGCGGTTATTCAGCAAGCATCAGGCTTTGGAGTCCTCTCCTGAGTCTTCTGTTTCATGCAAAGAGAATAGAGGGCATAAGGAATTGTGGAGCAGGTTTTTATGCATCCTGATATCTGCCCACATTCATTAGTCTATACTCAGTCATATGATCCTACCTTATTGCAAGGGATGCTAGAACATGTGAGCTTAGCTGTGTGCACAGCACTGTGTGTATGTGTGTGCAGGTAGGAGAAAGAGTAACAAAGCCAAGAACAGACCCCAAAAGACTTTGTTTCAAAGTATAATACTTGTTAAGCATGAACTTTGACACTGCCAGTATAATACTAGAATGCATTAGTGCTTCAAGCACAAGACCATTTTTCATTCTTTTAAAGATATACTTTAAGAACAAATGTTGAATTTTTTAGTGTGGACTTCTATTAGAATTTCACTTGAAAATCAAACTTATTGTGAATTCCACTAGAAATTCCTAGGACTGAGCAATGAAATAGTGTGATTTTTAGTAAGTGCCAACCATTTCCATGTGAATGGGGCCTTTATTAAACATATTTTAACACTCCTGTAGATTAATAATGTGTTAGCAGGAAAAGACATTTTGAGCTTAGTGCAAGTATCCTTCCATCCCAATTATACTGTGACATTAAATCTTGTGACATTTAATAAGAAAGACCATTTCACCCATGGCTACCTCTAGTGCAGATGATTTATGCAACAGTGTTCCCATAGACAAAATTATGAAAAGAAGGCATTCCAACATGCTGATATGTCTAACTGCCCACATAAATTAAATAAGATGTAGCAAAATATATAAATTGTTAATATTATAATTACCTGGTACCTGAGACAAAAGAAAGAGAAATTAACAACACTGGCTTTTAATTAATAAAAATTAAACAAATATAAACAGATAATTCATAGGAGAAGAAGTTGCTTAGTAAAAGGGATTCAGGAAGTTATTTTTCCCCATGGGAGACATTTAAAGCTTTTTTCATAATGTATATCCATCTGGTATATTTGGCCTCTAGCATAACTTAATATTTGCTGAGATTTAAATTACTTTGACTTTAGAGTTATAAGATGCCTTGATTACCTTAGAGAGTTGAAATTCTTGTATCTGAGGTTGAATTCTTGATCTTTTAAATTAAGGTGTTTTGACACCTTAAATGTCTAAATTTTACTTTTATGTGTGTGTGCTTAATCTGCCAGTGATTGTATAATTTCCTTCCAGAGGGTTAGAATGTCTAACTCTGATTCTGAATTTGCTATGAGTTTTATAATTAAACTATTCATTTGGCATTAAGTAATAAAGAAGAAGAAAGTCTAAGAGGTACTGATTAAATATTTGTCAAGGTACATATTTACTTTTATTTTTGATCTTTACACTGTTGACATGATGGAAAATATCTAATGTGATAGAAAATAAATCATCAAATCAGACATTCACAGGGTTACATTAGACTTCAAATGACCAGAATGAATTTTTGATTTAAATAAATAAATTTTTCAGTTGTTTTTGGTTTTAAATCAGAATCAAAGTTTTCAAGAGAAAATGCTAGAGTCACAAAGAGCCATTTTTTTTATACACTGAGAGGTCTGGGGAGAAAAATTTTTTTCCTCTGTCCTCTTAGGTTCTATAACTGAGCCTGAGAATTAAACTGACAAAAGACAGATTAACAGGCAAAAAGCATACAAATTTTACTTGATGTTAATATTATTACATTTATACAGAGTCCTTCAAATATAAGAAATGAAGGCTCAGAGAAGCAGGTAGGCTTGAGAACTTATATACCATTTTAATAAAAAAATGATAAGTTACAGAGATGTGACAAAGCAAAGGAAAAGGGGGTTGGGGCTAGGGGTAGCAAACTGTGGGAAGATGACTAGGAAATATATGGGGGAAACTAATGGAAAATAAGGGTTGTTTTAGTAGGTTTGTCTGTACAGATTCATCTCAGCGTCAACTCTGTGTATGCAGTGGTAAGAATATTCTCCTCTTCCTGTACAGGGAGGGCATCTTTCTCATGGGAAATCTGTGCCCTACTTATAGGTAGAAGGGGAGAGGTCAGAGAGCCCTTCCAGAATAGCAGTCACCTTTAGCTCAAAATGATTAATATGGCATATTTTGGGATGGCATGTTCTGATATCCTTCAGAGTTTTATATTACTTATATAGTTAGTATTTGTATGTGTTTAATTATGCATGCATATAAGTAGATAAATAGGAAAGATAACTAGCTAAATGATAGCATATCTTAATCAAATGGTCTAAAAATTACTATCTTTGAATTTCAAGCCTTTATGAGTTTTAGACAGTGCTCAGATCCAAAGACAAGAAATGAAATAGCCCTGATAAGATGTTAACCATTCTGAAGACAGCCCGTATCTATGATAGAAGTAGATTTAAAGGACAATAATCTTGAGATTAAGAACTGCCCCTTAATTATCATTATCACAGAATCTCTCCCTCACATTAATATAAGTAATACTATATCCTCTAGATAGATTTTTTCTCATGTGGCAGGCAAATGGCCCTCATCGACTTAATGATGGGATTGGCTTCTAAGGATCCTAGAGTAGTTTATCATTAGAGGACAGATATTATACTTACTGATGTATCTGTTGCCCATTCCCATCCTAAATGTGCTTATTGAAAACAGGACCCATGACTTACTATACTATCTTTATAACCTCATGGCTACTGTCTGGGTTAGTGTGTTAGTTTGGGTCCTTTGGACTACCAATAACAGGCCAATCCAAGCAGATTTTAGTGGTAAGAAAGCAGAGCATAAAATAGGCTGGGTCCAGTGGCTCAATAATGTTTTCAGGTTCTAGAGTTTGTATCTCTCTCTGCTCTCCATCCAGAATGTTGTCTTCATCCTGAAGCTGGTTCCCCTTTGATTTAGAATGACTTTCAGTGGCTGCTACATACCCCCTTGTTCAAGTCAAGGAGGAAAAAGAGAGATTAACTTGAACTGTTCTCTAGCAAGAGATAGGGAGAATGTTTTCAGAGGTCACCAGCATGTACTTCTTTATATCTCATTGTCTGTTATTGTGTCACATGCTTTTCTTGAACTTACTACTAGCAAAGAGGATAGAATGCCTGAAGGCCAATCACAATAAGGTCAATCCCCCCAATTGCCATTTTGCTTCTCCATGGAAAGGGAATGAAATGGATGTTAAGTGACCAACCACAGTATTTACCATAATGGGATAAAGGCATGGAAAATGCGGAGGGAGATGATGGAGAAACAGATGTGGGATGAAGGCATTGGAGGCCCAGTGGGACTACCCTTTTGCCAGAGATAGAGACGATACAAGCCAAACAAAACAGTGAAGATAAAAGCGGAGAAGAAATGACAAATCAGAAATAGATAAGAACTATTTCATTTTTTTTTAAAAAGTGGCGTGCTAAGCTTTTGCCAAAAATTTATGTTTATTCATAGAGATATTCTATTTTTCTGAGAAGATGAGGATGTACTTTAAAAGGATAAGAGAAAAGCAAGGAGACAGATAGTGTTGTTTTTTAGTTAATGTTAACTCATGATTTGGGAAAAGGGTTGCATATGAAAAAGACTACCCTCTTGATCCTGTTTCTGTGGATATACTTTTTTTGTATAGAAAGATTTAACCATGTAAATGTTGACATATTGGGTGGTTTGTTATAAGTGGGCAGAATATAGATAATGAGAAGTTCAACTGTACTTAAAATCAATGAGCTTGTCTTTGTGATGAGCTATAATGAGCCTGCTCCTATGTATATTGGAAAATGCATGTTCTTTGTAGAAAACCTATCTCTACAACCTTTCCTGGATTTCAGCTTCTAGACAGAGATTTACCATTTCATAATCGAAATTATGTGCAGGTACCAGCTCTAAAATGTTCACTATCACTATCTAAAGTGTCATTACATAGCTGTAGGGGACTGACAAATTCACCTACTCCAAGGAGGAACCGTCACTAAGGCAAGCCATAGTTAAATATCGATAACCACAAGGTTTCCTCTAATAGCATTTCAAGTGGGAAATAAGAACGTAACCTGGTAGTAGTAATCATTCCAAAATGTCTACCTCTTTAATAATTTTAATCCTGAACCAACCCAGACTTCAAAATCTAGGGAATGGGACAGATCTCTGTGTTTAGAACAAGTGTCTGTGGCTAGTGATAGGACCAAAGTGGAAACCACATCTTCATCCAAGATAGAATCTAGGGACCAAAATCTGCGTCACAAGCCAAGCCAATTGTGAGATGCCAGGGGTGATAGAGCCAACCTTAGGGCAAAAGTTGGTTTTAGGAAATTTTCTTCCTGGTTTATTTGGACAAAAAAAGGGAAAACCTACTCTTGAGACCTCGATCATCTGATTAATTTGTATGTTAATTGGGTTAGCTATATATAAGCACTATATAAGTGCTTCACCTGTCATGTTGCCTGTGTAGAATAATCCTGGGCATATGTACAGTTTCTCAAAATATGTTTGTTTTTTAAAAATGGGCTTTTTATGCTATAACATTGTTAAAATATAGCAAGCTGTCCTTTCTGGAGGTTACCTAGAGCCCTTCATCATTTTCTTTCATTTTCTCAAATTCACCTTCTGGCCAAATCCAGGCTGCACCTTGGAGTTTCACTTATGAAAGTGTTGAAAAGTCACATAAAGTCATTTTTGCATTAAGGCCCTGGCAAGATAGCTGGTTTTGTAGAAATACACACACACACACACACACACAAAGATTATTTATGGTGTAAATAGACATTGCCAGGGAGTTGCAGTTAAGAAATGGGGTGGCCTGCAGTGCTCAGTCAGAGGGATATCTCTCAGAATTTCAGTGTATCAAGCAAATTTTGAGGTAGAGGAGTGCCCTGGGGTCACATAGTTCCATCCTGGCCAAACAAGCTCACAGATCTGCAATTCACCATAGTGCAATTTTCTTTACCTAGTAAAGCCTAATCTTTTAATGTTTGAAGCCCATGGTTTCTAAAATGAGCATATAATATCCACCTCTTGGTTCTCTCATATTCCACTGCTGCAGTGGGTAAATTGGGCTAGTGCCCCTGCAGCACATCTATTATAACCTTAAGGATGGCATTGCCTTATGAAAGTTTTATTTTTTTCCCCTTGTCAAGTTTAAGCAGAAACATCTCAGACATGGAGGCTCAAAAAATCATTTACGGCCTGGGAAATAGAATCCATCATATTTCTTCTCTGATGGAAAAGAATATCTAACAGATTGTTTAATTCAGAAAAGGGAACAAGTGGCATGTTGATGTGTTGCTTTAGTTCCAAACATTACTGGCAGAAGGCTGATAAAAATGTCTATATATAATCATTAACAGTAGGACTTTTCTAGGGGGTTGGTGATAGCCTGTGGATAAACAAAAGAACTAACTTACCTCATTCTAAGGCAGAATGCAAATCTATCTTTCATTGTTAAAGGGCTCTTAAGAAAATTACCTATTTCTATGAATGATCTAGTTTGTAGCTTTTATCAGTAGATAGTTAATTTATAAATAGTGGACCTAAAAAATTCAATATTTTCTTCCCTGTGGTAACATGTTTGCAGTAAATGAGACATTAACCTTTTAAAATCTTTGCCTGAAACCAGGAGTAAAATGGTTTTTAACAGACATTATTGGGGCCTTTTTTTTTTTTCTGCTACAGCTTGATCACTGTGCTTCTACATTATGAGTCAGCGCAGAATTCCATAATGCAAACTAACCAGTTCTCTAATAATCCTCTATGTTCTAATTCTCATTGAAACATTGAATCTACTGGGCTCTACACTTGTTTTGATAGGTTAAGTAATCAGTTGTCTTGAAGGCTAATATTCAAACAACCTACACCCTTTTTATTTGCTTTTCAAAAATATTAAATAGGGCCTCCCTGGTGGCGCAGTGGTTAAGAGTCCGCCTGCCGATGCAGGGGATACGGGTTCGTGCCCCGGTCTGGGAGGATCCCATATGCCGCGGAGCGGCTGGGCCCGTGAGCCATGGCCGCTGGGCCTGCGCATCCGGAGCCTGTGCTCCGCAACGGGAGAGGCCACAACAGTGAGAGGCCCGCATACCGCAAAAAGAAAAAAAAAAAAAAAATTAAATAATTTTTGCTATTTTTCAGATATTCTGTAGTATTTATGTGTGAATTTTATACTGTGAAATTTTTAAAAATCCTTTTTTCCTTGAAGAATATCATGTTGGTATTAAAAATAATGTCAGACTCTAACAGGAGGTCATGGGAAAATTTATGAAGATTTACCAACTTGAGCAATTGTTAACCTTCTTTTTGTACTTTCTACAATAATTCCTATTTTTTATCCTATTTAGGAAGCAAGATATAGAAGATAAAATTCTATTTTTAATGTATTTTATACACATATATTAGAAAGTGGAAAGAAAATGTATGAAAAACAAATACCCAATATTTGTTGTGGGATAAAACGGGGTGTGAGAGGATGGTCACGTCCCAGGAATTGGGCGAGTGCCTGGGATAGGCTGCCAAGTGATGGCTCTTGGCTTCATGCAGGAAAGAATTCAAGAACAAGCCAAAGTAAAAAGATTTATTTAGAGAGACACACTTTGCATAGAATGTGGACCATCTCAGAAGTCAAGAGCAGCTCCAAGGTGTGGGGGTGGTTAGTTTTTATGGGCTGGCTAATGTCGTAGGCTAAGGAGCAGGAGGATTGTCCTCGCTATTTCGGGGAAGAGGCTGGGATTTCCAGGAACTGGGCCACCGCCCAGTTCTTGACCTTTTATGGTCAGCCTCGGAACTGTCATGGTGCCTGTGGGAGTGTCATTTAGCATATGCTAATGTATTACAATGAGCATATAATGAGGATCAAGGTCTACTGGAAGTCGAATCTTCTGCCATCCTGGGTCTAGTAGGTTCTAACTGGGTTTTGTCATGTCCTGTTCTTCGTAATGGTTGTGTCCTGCCCCCTTCCTTCCTGTCTCATATTGACGTCGATAACTATCTCCTGTTTATTAGCGTATGAGTTTTTGTTTTTCTTTTTACCTTGTTTATATTTCTAACTTTAAAAATAGTAGATACATGTTACTTCTGTAGGGAAAAAAATGTTTCAAAAATATTCATAAGCAGTTTTCCTCTGAGGATATCTGTCTAGATACGTTAGAAGGGGAGCCCAGATTTTGACAGAACTGGTAATTGGCAATTATCTTATTTCTTTCAGTACTTTATCTTTTGGGAGACACAATCAACATAGGTTAAGATATTGCAAAACTTCAATATAATTTTTATTTTCAGAAATATTTAATATATACAGAAGATCTTCTAAGAATTCAAAAAATAATTAAACATCAAGGATATTTTTAATTAATTATGAGAACATCAATATCCATTTCCAAGAAATTTCTTAGTAAACTAAAAATAAATGTGCTTTTTCTTGAAATTGTAATCTGTCAGAAACTGAGACCCAGGGAAATGTTGAAACCATGTTTACTAAAGTCAAGGATAAGACCAAACTGCCACTAACACTATTATCATTCTATATTTTTCTATAAGTTCTAGCAAAAGAAATAAAACAGCAATAGATAAATGTATGTGTTGGAAAAGAAGAGACAAGATTGTGAAAATTATTATTATTTATAGACGATACAATTATCCACTAAGGAAAACCTAAGAAAATCAGCAGATACTTTATAAAATAATTTAGTAAGTGGCTATCCTTGATAACACAAAAATTCAGTGCCTCTCTGTACGTGTCATTCATAATATCAGTATTAAAGAGAATAGGGACTTCCCTGGCAGTCCAGTGGTTAAGACTGCGCACTTCCAGTGCAGGGGGTGTGGGTTCGATCCCTGATCAGGGAACTAAGATCCCACATCTGTGCATCCCACATACCGAACAGGGCAGCTAAAAAAAGAGAGAGAGAGAGAGTGAAAAAAAGATCTCACATTTAAAATAACTACTATACATGTGAAAAATCTAGACTTGAAAAAGGCAAAGCCTCTGTGAAGAAAATGACAAAATCTGGAGGGCAGACATTAAAAAACAAAACTGGCTGGAAAATCTAAATATGTAAGAGTTATCAATTCTCCCTGAATCTATTTGTGAATGTAAAAGTCTTCATGGACATCTAGTAGGATTGCGGGGATATGCAGAGTTCTTAGAAAAAAAATGTGAATCTAAAATCTATCCAGCAAAATAAATATTAAAATAGTTTAAAATTTTAAAAAGATTAATGCGTATGGGCTTGTTAAAATGAGTTCTAGAACTCTAATAATTAAAACGGTGTGGAAATGATAAGTATTCGGGGAATTCATGTAGTTCATTGGGGCATAATGCAATGTCCAAAAGCTGAATGAAGTTCAAATGCAGACTGACAATGTGATAAACATATTTTAAATCTATCAGAAAAGGATGAAATATTTAGTGTATCAAACTGATACAATTGGCCAACAATTGATAGGTAGGTAGGTGATGGATGGATGGATGGATGGATAGACAGATAGTTATAGTTTTACTCACAAATTACTCCTAAATAAGTTCCAGATTAAGTTGAATCTGAATAATAAGAACATATATATATATATACTAAAGAAAACATAAGAGTTTTAAAATAAGTATTGGACTAAGAATGAACTTCCTAAGCATTGTATCAAAGCCAGAGATGATAAATGAAAAGACTGTTGATTTACCCACCCAAAAATGTAAAATTTTGTGTGTCACATATGACACCATTTAAAGAGTTGAAAAAACAATAAAAGTAAGATTTAGGACAGAATACTAATATCTTTAATAATTATAATAATACCTAACACTTATGTAGTACTTATCATGTCAGGCCCTATTCTAAGTGCTTTAAATGTATTAACTAGTAATTCTAAGAGCTCCATGAGAAATGTACTTTATTATCCTTTTATAAGCAATGAAACTGAAGCAATAAAACTGAAGTATAGAAAGATTTTTAGTAGCCCAAAGTTAGACAATTAGTAAATAGTAGAACCAGAATTTGAAGCCAGGTCATCTGGATATCGAGACTGTGCTCTTCCTGCTCTGATGTATGCCACTAAACACTTGACTTACTAACAATTAGTAAGGTAAACATTCAAATGGAATAATGGGCAGAAAGGTTATTTACCAAAGAAAGAAACACTATAGTCAATAAACACTTGAAAATAGTAGACAGTAATGATAACCAAAGAATGAAAAATAAAAGGGGACTGATTATTTAGTTTTTCATGCTAGTAATGATTTACAATGTTGATTAAATATCCTGAGGAGTTACACATGTGGGGAAACAGGACCTCTTATGTGTGACATTTCTAAAAGGCAATTTTGCAATCTGTATCAAAAAAAATTTTTGATCACATACTTTGACCCAGTAATTATTGTCCTAAGGGAACTATTAAGCAACTGTTTGCTTGTGTGTGTGTGTGTGTGTGTGTGTGTGTGTGTGTGTGTGTACATCAACAAAATGAGTTGGAATTATCTAGGCTGAGTGGCTTGTAAACATCAGAAATTCATTTCTCCTAGTGCTGGAGCCTGGGAAGTCCAAGACCAAGGCACTGGCAGATTTGGTGTCTGGTGAGAGCTTTCTTCTTGCTTCATAGGTGACTGTCTTCTTGCTAAGTCATTACACAGCAGAAGAGGAAGAGAGCTCTCTGCGGTTCCTTTAATAAATACACTAATTCCATTCATTAGGGTCCCACCCTCATAATCTAATCACCTCCTAATACCATCATATTGGGAGTTAGAATTTCAGCATATAAATCTTGTGAGGACACAAAGATTCAATCCATAATTCCAGGCATTTTCTATCACTCACTCTCAGTATGTTGGCTTTTCCATTTTAAACTTAACGCCTCATGGTCGTAAGATGGTTGCCTCAGCTCTAACCATCACATTCATCACACAACCACATTAAAGGCAGGAAAAATAATGGGGAGGGGGCATGAACATTTCCACCTTGTGTGTTTCCCTCTTTTTATCTGGAAAGAAAATATTTCTCAGTGTCTCCCTGTCTCAGCAAACTTCCTTTATTGTCTTGGCAAAACTGGCATGTCCACCCTTAAACCTATCATTGGGAAACAGGCATGGGATTCCCATTGTTTGCTTAGAACAATTATGAGCCACCCCCTGGGGCTGGAAGAGAATCCACTCTCACTGTAAGAAAGGGATAGCCCTTTACTCCACCCTCAGTTATACAGAATTAGGGTTCTGTTAGTAGTGATAAAAGGGGTGAAGGCTGTTAGGTAGGCCACAAGTAGTGTCTGTCGTAAAAACCGAATCTTCTTGTTGGCACAGTAAAACAAAACACAGCAAAACCTTTGTCAGACTTTTATTGGAAAAATAGGCTAGCCCACATTTCAAATTAACCATTCTTTTATCATTTATAATTTGGGAGATACAAAATCATAGAAATTTAGAACCAGAAGGGAACATAAAAATTACCCAGGCTAATTCGCTTAATTAATAAGGGAAGTGGGATCCAGCAGGTTATAATCTACTCCACATCACTTGGCTTTGTAATTAAGGAGCCAGCCCAGCCTGTTGATTTCCTCCTCAACACAGGACCATCCGTGTGTTTGCCCCTAGCATGCTTGAATCTGGATAACACAAAGCAATGTTATAATGGACTTCTCTTCATTTATTGTGTTTTGTCTGATTTTCTGCTGTTGGATTAAGATTTTTTTATTTACTGTTTCATGGCTTTCTCTTATTCAGTCCTTACTAAATCTAAATGAAAACCTGTCACATTTTACCATGGCAAAAAACAAACAAAAACAAACTGAAGCAAAGGTATAAAATACTTTGGAACTTCCTTTTTCTTCTTGTTACCTGTCCCACCATGAAAACCTCTTCTTTGAACCCCTTTTCCACCTTTTTCCTTGAAATATTTCCTCAGTTTCAGATTCCTAATAGTTGACACTTCCATAATTTTCTCCAACACAAAATTTCCAAAAACGTATTGGATCACAGCACATTTTTTTAAAGTTTTTATTAAATTCAAACTTGCAGAAAGATTGCAAAAGTAGCACAAGGAATTCCCATGTATACTACATCTGTATTACCAAAATATTAACATTTAAACACCTTTGCTATGTGTATGTATGTGTGTGTATATATAAACTTTTCTGAGCCTTTTGAGAGTAAGTTATAGACATGATACCCCTTTATTCCAAAATACTCCAGTATGTGTTTCCTAAAACAAGGACATCGTCTTACATAAACACAAACAAAAAAATAATCAAAATCAGGAAAATAACAGTGGTACAATGTCATTATGTCATTACAGATGTCATTACAGATCTTTTTAAAATTTCACCAATTCTTCCACAAATTGTTCTTCATAACAAAAGAAAAGAAATTTTCCTACTCTAGATCACTGCAGAATCACGTGTTGTATTTGGTTGTCATGTCTTTTTTTTTTTTTTTTTTTTTTTGGCTGTACGCGGGCCTCTCACTGCTGTGGCCTCTCCCGTTGTGGAGCACAGGCTCCGCGGCCATGGCTCGCGGGCCCAGCCGCTCCGCGGCATGTGGGATCTTCCGGGACAGGGGCACGAACCCGTGTCCCCTGCATCGGCAGGCGGACTCTCAACCACTGCGCCACCAGGGAAGCCCGGTTGTCATGTCTTTTTAATCTTCTTTTCTCCAAAGCAATTCCTTATGGCTTTGTTTTGAAGCATATAGGTCCTTTGTTTTGTAGAATCTCTCTCAATTTGCTTTGCTTATGTTACTCATGATTAGATTCAAGGTGAGGATTCTGAGTGCTTCAGGAAGCAAATTATGTCAACTTTTTCCTTTATAGATGATAATGTTGATCTTTGATTAAGGAGGTGTCATGCCAGACTTCCCTACTCTAAAGTTACTTTCATTTTTTTTTTGTAATTAATATCTTCTGGGGAGGTACTTTGAGACTATGTAAATATCCTCTTTCTCATCTACTACACCCACTACTTTTGCCTGAAGCATTTATTACAAGAGTGGTTGTCAAATGATTTTCTAACTCCATTCTTCCTAGTACACTTATTAGTTGGCATTCCACTGGAAGAAACAGTTTTCCCTTCTCTCCCATTTATTTATTTATTTACTTACTTATTTATATCACTATGGATTCATGGATTTTTGTTTTTACAGTTTATATTGTCGTTATTTGATACTCAAATTGTCCCGGGTTTTGCCAGTTGAAACACCTTCAAGCTGGCTTCTATGTCCTTTCTGTATGTCTTAATCATTCTTTGAGCACTTTACCTCCCAAGCCCCAGCTCTGAAATCAGCCATTTTTCAAGGTTCCTCGTCCTTTTCAGTAGAGAATAGTATTTAGACCAATATCCAGTCACTGGGTGTGTTCATTGTTACTTGGGTGTTATTGCTCATGGTATAATCTTAAAGTATAATATACCAATGGAAAACCAACTGGGGTTCTTAAAATAGTATACATGCTTGGATTAAAGTGCACAAGAAAAAATCCTTACTGAATTAATTGACGAAAGTAATGTTCATAGTTTTATTCATACAAATTTCTATGTCATGACAATTAGAATTCCACAAATTCTGTAGAATCAAATCATGGGATAGAGGATGGGAGGATTGAAGGATAAATGGGTGGATGGATGGATGGATGGATGGAAGGATGGATGATAGACATGTTTTACAGAATATAGTTTTGAAACTTTATTACCGCTTCAGTCTCAAGCACTAAACTATTAAGATAATTTTCAGTTCTTCCCCTTTTCTTCAACAGCATGTGAGGACAAAGCTCATAAAACTTTCTGTCCTAATATCCCTCATTTTTTTTTTCCTACTCCCCCAGTGTTGGTTTAGAATTCATTGCTTCTTTTCATTACTAAAAACTGAATAAGGAAAATTGTTTTTAAAGCTTTAATGTTAAAATGCATCAGAGATTCAGATGACAAATCTCTCTGTGCTTTGCATTATGATAAATGATCCAGCAATTATTTCAAATATAGTAGGCTCTAAATTCGAAGCTAGTAGAAATGAAATGCATCTGTATTTTGATTAGGTGTTTATTATTTAATGTCAGGAAAAATAAGATTTTTTGAATAGTTAAAATACTTGTATATGTGTCAGGAAAAAACCTTATATAGATGCCCTCTCTCTAGAAATAATTTTACAGTATCTTTTAGATCTAATTTTGGGATTCTCAACATTGCAATTTTGTTTAAATCCTATACGTTAGAGCTACTGAACTGTAGCTTTATAAGTGTGATTCCTTTATAATGCTTTATATTAAAACCTCAATTTCATAACACTTGATGACATGTTGACATGTAATTCAGCACATATGCACTGTCTCTCTCTCACACACAGACACACACACACACACAGACACACACACCCCAACAAGAAAACAGCAGAAAAATCTCAGCTTTCAGATGATTTATGATTTATTGCAAGTACTGAAGATTGTGGGTTGTGGAATCTGCAGGAGATAGATTCTCATCCCAGCTCTACCCTTTACTGTCTGTGTGACCTGGGGGTAAATTACTTAACTTCTCTAAACTTCAGAGTCCTTATCCAAATGATAAAATGATTCAAATGTGGATACTGCCTAACACTATCTCAAAATGTCTCACCAAAATAGCACAACCACATGAGATAATGCATATGAAGGGTTAGTGCTAAACCCGATTGATTGCAAATGTTCAACAATCTCCATTGTTAGTATTTACTAAGGATATTTCTCTAGAAAGATTAATGAAAATTCAGCTTGAAGGTGAGCAGTCTGATTTTTTTTCTTCCTCTTCAGGTGCTGTATGTTTTCAGAGTTTTAGAACAAGATACTATTGGAATACTGTTTCAGTTCTGGATGTCTGAGTACTTGTGCAAATTTTTTGCCTGAGTTCTGTTTTGTCCTACCTATATTTATTGAGAACCTACCCTCCCCTATGACTTTAAAATGCACATGGATTTTGATGATTCTTACAAGTACCACTCCGACTCAGAAATATTTTTGGTTTCCTCTGCCCCCTTCTCACTGACTCTTAGAACTTTGACTTCACTCCCTAGCACTTAACACAGTTTACAATTATATATTTATATATAAACATTCATTTAATAGCTGCACCCATCCTTACACTAGATACTAAGTTGCATGAGGGCAGGAACCAGATCTATTTCAACCATGGAGCATCCAGTGGAGTGCCTAATCATAGTTGTATTTTAGGACCTTTCTGTCCTTGAAACTATTTTAAGGAGTTAAACCCACATGTACATTGCACTGTGCCTTTTTTTTCCTGACATGAACGTTGAGAAAATATAACTTGAAGGATAAAGAAACAAATTAAGAGGTAATATTAATTAACCAGTTCCATCGTTGTGAAAAGGTGGAATCTTCCAGATACTTTGTGGCAGTTCTGCCAGGTATGTTTATGTGTGGAGATCCCAATATAAAGAAATGACAACATTGTTTCTTGTGATATTGCAACATGATATTAGTGAATTCTTTATATTGTGTTCTAGCCTCAGTGCTTAGCTCAGGGTCTAGAGGTAGACTGTGCTCAGTAAATATTTGTTAAATGACTCAGTTTGCACATGAAGCTGAAAAACATGTTGGATAAATGGCAAGGGCAGGCAAATATGTGTGTCTTCCTTTAAAATAAGTATTTGGTATCAGGTAATTTTACTCTATCATGTTATGTCTGTGCACCTTATTCCCCAGCTTGTAGCAGTGATGGTCTTTACCATTTGTAACCGTAGTGGAGTGCAAACTAGCTGCCTGTATGGTGGCATCCTTCTGCCAACAGTACTTGTGTCATACTGTTATAAATTGCAGACAGATGTCACCAGCTCAAAATTCTGGAGCAAGTGTAGGATTGATGAATGGTTTAAGTCTTACAAAAGTGAGTTTTGCCCAGCCAGTAGTTGTCAATTGCCAGATTTTTGTGTAGTGAAAAGTAGTTGATCATTTAAAGTGCTATTCATTCAATGAGTCAGTCAGTTGGTAGCTAATATTTATTCAGGGATTTCAGCGGCCAGACACAATGTTAGGCATAGTTATATACCAGTCATCGGATAGGCTGCCTTTAAGGAGCTTGCAGTCCAATAAGAATGCTAGGCATTAAGCAAATAGATTCCTAACTACTAATTGTACTAAGCTAATAAAAAGCACAAAAAGAATGTTATAAGGAACAGTAACAGAAGAGACCTACTTTAAATTGGATGGTTAAGAAAATCCTTTCTGAGGAGAAGCTATGTAGCTGAGATCTGATGGACAGGAAAAAAACAAATGTGGAAGGAAAGAAAGGTATGTGTGTGTGGGGGGGTGTAGGAGAAGGAGGGGAAGAAAAGAAGAGCATTCCCATGAGGAGGTGAAAATGTAGAAGTATGTGTGAGACTCAGCTGGGGAAATATTGGGATGTCCAAAGAACTGATAAATAACCCTGTGGCTGAACTCCAGTATGCAAGAAGGAAGGTGGCTGGAGAAATTGGACAGAGAGGCTGGAGTCAAGCTAGCAGGTCCTTGTAGGCAGTGGCAAGGATTTGGGATTGTATTTTTTTTTTTTTCCTGAGTCAAATGAGAAGTCATTAAAGGTTTCAAGTAGGGCATCACCTGATTCAAAGTACAGTCAATCCTCATCATTCACAGACTCTGTATTTGCAAATTCACTTACTTGCTAATAACATTTGTACCACAAAATCAATATATGAGGAGCTTTCATGGTTTTTAGCAGGAATGTGCAGAGTGGTGAAAAATTCAGCTCACCCTGCACACAGGGTCTCAGCTGAGGTCAAACAAGTTGACACTGCCTTCTCACTGCAGCTCTCATACTATAACAAGTGTCTTTTTCACAGTGTATTTAGAACCACATTTTGTTCATTTTTGTTCTCTTCCTTGGTGATTTTGCTGTTTAAAGTGGCCTCTAAGCAAAGTGCTGAACTGCTGTCTAGTGTTTCCAAGTGCAAGAAGGCTGTGATGTGCCTTATGGAGAAAATACATATGTTAGATAAGCTTCATTCAGCCGTGAGTTATAGTGCTGTAGCCATGAGTTCAATATTAGTGAACCAACAGCATATATTATATAAGGGGTCTTTAAACGTAAACACACAGAAAACAAGGTTATGTATTGATCAGTTGACCAGAGGCTCACAGGAACTTAACCCTCTGAGTCCTCTAAGAGCAATTGTTCAGTATTTGTTAATTCCATGTTGGCAGCAATTTTAGAGACTTTAACTACTATGAATATCATGAATCTACTATATCG